>NC_138107.1:39984419-40306919 GCF_964146895.1 Miniopterus schreibersii
AAGCTCAGAGATAATTGGTGAAGAGATTCCCAGGATTGTATTCTATATCAATCTTGTTATCAGGATTTGGCCTATTATCAAAATCAATATGAAAGGCAACTAAAATTCCACATAATCAAGAGAAACCAAGGACAGAGGAAGGAGGCAAGGCCAGAGGCTGCTCTGTAAGTAGGACAAGTGAAAACAGAAACACGTGGAAGGAGACTCATGTTTCTACAAGTGGCCAGAGACAGAACAGAGATAGTAAGAAGCAGCTACTCTTATTTTTGCTCTCTACTTTATTGCAGTTCCCAGTCTAGGCACTTCACATACACGGATCCATAACAATGCTCCTAAAATGTTGAGGTTTGAGACACTTGCCCAAGGTCAAAGAACTAACCACATAAAACAAAGTCCATTTAATACACCGAACTGTATTTTGTAGTACATTATTTAATAGCTGACATAGGGTCTAACTAACGAAATGACCTGAAATAGCCTGTGGGTGGGAGTAATTAAATCATACGAATATATGAAAGCTGAACTTTTGCTGTGATCGTAAGTGATCTTTGTACCTAGAAGTCTTTTTTGTCTATTTCCTTTTTTTTTTTTTTCCCTATTTTCCATTTTCTCACAGGGCTTTCAAAATATTTACTAATTCTATTTTGTCATTCAAAATACAATTTTAGTCTACCGATGAGCATTCCTGGAATAAGTGAGTCCCTCACCTTTTTTCCTATTTCTGAAAAATAGAAACACACACACACAGTTTCTTGACTACCATACTGAGTCGATCAGACAGAGCCCTGGCTGCAAGTGACCAAATATTCCATTCAAGCCACTTTACGGAAAGATCAATATTGGTGGGTGTAACAGGGAAGACCATCTTCACATAGCTCGATTCAAACGATGTCATCAAAGACCAATTTCTCACTCCCTCAGTGCTGCTTCCTTGGCACTGCTCCAAATTCGGCCTCCAGATGGATGCGGGATGCCCACAGCAGGCCTCCCTCCCATCCTCACAACCCCAAGAGAACAGCACCAGTGTGTCTCCCGGGAGCCATGAAAGGTCTCACTGTACCCCATTGACTGTCTTTGCATCACAGCTCATCCCTGAAGCAGTGTCTGTGGCTGAGGGGCTGTGAAGCTCTCAGAAGCAAAGTCACAGTGGGTACCTGGTAGGATTCTCAACATCTCTCCAGGACACCCACAGAAACCTCATGGCAGGCACGTAGTGATTAAAATCAGCAAGTGTTGACTAACAGGGATGAAGTCCAGAGCCTCCCCCGGGGGAGGAGAATTTCTCTTTAGTAAACATGAATTACATGGCTCAGAAATGTGCCACGATCCCGGAGAGATGTCCTAACCCCACGATGAAGATCGATATTGTTTTAGGCCAGTAGGGAGAAACTGGACACTGGGAGTTGTCACTGAAATATGTGCTGTGGCCTAAGCGGGCCAGTCACATGAACACTCGGGCTGTCCTCTCACCAAACAGGAATGGCAAAAATCCCAAAACACTTGAATTATGCTCCAGGAGGGGAAAAATGCACCAGGAAACTCAGGAGGCTCGCTAGTCCTGAGCCTAAAAGCAGAAAGTCCCATTTCTCCTCAGCAAGAGTCTGCTATGGTCATAAATGACAAACAAAAGTGAGTGAAAGATTTTTTCTATCAATGGGGCAACCGTCCAAGATAGCAATGAATAGAGCTGGTGATCGCAATGATCACCAATATAACCAAATGTGAAAGGTTTTATAAAATGCCTTTTAGTCCTCTTGATATAAAAGGGAAGTTATCATTTTGAGAAACAGACATTCCTGTGACACCCAGTGGACTGTTTGTCACTAACTAAAGAAGCAACAGAACAGCAGCAGAACAACACATTTGGATGCAGTGATCTGCATTTGCAGGCTCGATGAGGGTGCATGCGGGAGGCAACCAACCGATGTGTCTCTCTCACATCGATGCTTCTCTCTCTCTCTCTCCCCCACCCCCTTCACTATCTCTGAAAAGCAATGGAAAAATATCCTCGGGTAAGGATTAAAAATAATATTAATAAACAAATAAGTAAAGCTAAGGACAGGGAAATCCCTCTGGGCATGTGGTAGGAAGGAAGGGAACCAGAAATAATTGTGAACCAGAAGAGAGAATATTCATAGGTGAAAAATGAGAAGCAGAAAAAAATACAAAAGAAAATTCAACAGCTATATCTCTAGTAACCTTAGGCAAACCAGTTTATCTCCCCAAATCTCAGTTGCCCCATCCATATAAAGTCAGATTCAAAACCTTTCTTCTGGGAATGATATACTGCGTCCTTTGCTGCTAAGAAATCTGAGTTAGGAGCCCATTTGTCATCCACATTATTTAACTGGTTTGAGTCGGATTTGGGAGACTTTTTCAAGATGTGTATTTTTCTGGCAGTCCTTTCATATTTAAGAATAAATATTTGATTATGAGAGTTTTGAGTTCCGTTTCTGAATTAAGGGGGATATAGGGCTAGGAAAAAGGGTAGAAGTTACACCAAGAAAATAAACCAATAAACATTCTGACACTTGTTTTATAACCACAGAAATGTTGGTTACTTTTTAAATTATCAGATGGTTCTTGGGAGAATCCAATAAAAACACTTGCAAATAAATCTGTATCTCAGAATAGCATTAACAGAAATTCAAGATCTGAAAAGTGCCCTGTGCCGTAAAGCAAATCGCATCAGCAGATCCTCATGGGTCACAGCCTGGAGACAGAGGATACCTTCCATTCACGGGGCTTCCCCCTCCCTGAGGCAGGTTTCTGCCTCTGATTCTATGGTAATTTTGGGAAGAAAAGTTCTAAGATCTCTATAGACAATACCAAAAGAACAGAAGAATAATTCAGCTAAAGTGGTGAATACATCTTTTCTTCCATGAAAGGAATAAATATTTCATCTGATTTATTAAATTTTAACAAGGGCTATTATTTGCAACAATTGGAAGACATCAACCTGACTTTAAAATCCCTGACCACTCTGTCCCCACCGTCCTCACAGCCTAAGAGCACACTGTTCCCAGTGTGGAAACTCTCTTACTCAAAAGGCCTAGAGCTGCTCTAACAAAAGAAAGAACTCATTTGCTGCTGCCTTTAGCATCAGTATTCAAAGTGCCAAAGCACCCAAATCAGTTTGTTTGCCTTCCTACTTAAGCAGAAGATGTCTGGCTGTATTCAGGGTAGCAAAATGCTTAACATATATATTTTAAACATTCATATTTTACACTTTCTGGTTTACAATGAATAGACTCTGGTTGAACAAGGTTTAGCATAATTAATGAAAAGTGCTCAGTATCTAGCTAAATGCCTGAGTTTCAAGAAGTTTAAAATAATTAAAGTACTATTACTAAAAACCATACTTGATAATATGTAAGAGAAGTTATAGCCACTCATTGATAAAACATTGAATAATTTAGATGTCTTCATGTTTACTAACGAAAACTTGAAATTCATTTTTTTAAAGGTAAAGTCAGCTTTGAAGAGCTGTTGAGCAAAGGATAACAATTTTTGAAAATGCAATTAAAGCTTTTAGGTGGACTGCAGTAAACTTATCATCACTTAATATGATTTCCAGGATAACTAAAAAGGACACTGAACCCAGAATACTCTCTGGCTCACACCCACAGAGCCATACCTGATGGTGTTTTGTGCCACACAAGCATCACAAAGCTCTCTGCCCAAACCTCTCAGCATTTTTACGCTTTTATATGTCAGACTGTGGGAAGATGCAAAGCTAAATGAGACAATCACAATACTAAAGGGCGGGAATATGTACGCATTAGCCCACAACCCTCACCCTCCCATCCTCCCTCCTGACCCTGATTGACACCTCACTCAGTTTTCCTCGGGGCTCCAGGGGACAGGCAGGAGAGGGGGAAAGGGTATTTTAGAGGGAAGGTTGAAGGGATCCCTACTCAAGTTCCCTGTTTTCTTCTTTGCTCCATTTGGGGTTGGGTGACTCATCTCTGTGGGCCATGCCTTTACCTATTGTAGGACTGAGAGGAGCTCAGGGCCGCTGCCTGCTCAAGCTGTGGAAGAACATGCCTTTGGGGGAGGCAGGCTGGTGGGCCTCCATAACCCGTGACCCCTAATCTAACTCTCCAGCCTTAAGTCCCACCAAGGTTTTCATTAGCTACTCTTCTCTGAATATACTGCGTAGTTCCTCCTGATGTGTTTCTACGTGTCTGAGTCTATTCATTTTCAAGGACCATCTTAACTGCTTCCACCAAAGTGTATTTATTGATTCTTTCTCCCTAAGCCCACCGCTTGAATATACACTTGCCGTTCTCTAAGTCCCCCTAAGTGAGTTTGTACCGACCCCAAGTATTTCATTATGCTCCAATTCGTGTTACAACAATCTGGGGACTTCCTATTCCCATGTCCCCATTAAACTGTAAAATGTTTGCGAGCCAGCTCTGTATTGGATTTGAAGTTCCTTCCCTGGTCAAAGTAGAGACGAGGCCTGCTTGCATTTGTGTGTGTGTGTGTGTGTGTTCATTTATTTAACTAACATTTATTGAGCATAAACTACATGCCAGACACTGGACTAAGGATTCAGTGGGGAGCATAAATTGCTTCTCTGCCACCAAGGAATTTATATTCTAGTGACCAAATAGTCAGTGTTTAATAAATATCTGTTAAATTAATCAAAAGAGCACTTCCTATGCTCAAAAATATTGCTCTCCTTCTTAGCGCCACTCTTTCTCCTTCAGGTACTCTTTCAAACTCATTTCTGTAAACAGTAACTAAAGACTCTCCACCTACGGGAAGAAAGACTGAAAATGAAGACAAAGATTTAAGAGAAGAGATACTTTATATTTGAATGGCTTCCACTTCCTCAATTGGTGGTTAAAGAACATATTTCTATCTTATGACTTGACATTTATGAGCCCCTAAAGGCAAGGAAGGGATACACCCCTCGTGTCTTGTAAATGGTAAAACTTTGTCTGAACAAATGGTGTTCTTTTCATAATGAAAATGATAGTAATAATAAGTGAGTGGTTTTTGCTGGTGATTTCCCCATTAAAAGCATACTGAGAACTTGAAAATTATTTAACTGCTAGTGTCTGACAATGACCAGACCGGACCTACACACAGGAACAAGGCTGTAGAATGGAAGCCATCTGCAAAGATGAAGGCACCTCCTCCCCGTTCCTCCCTCGCATGGCTCTTCTTCTGAGGCTGGCCCCCGAGCCAGTGGCCATGCTCATTAGGGCTCCACATGCTTCCCACAACGTTCTTGAGTTATCTCATTTACCCCCATGGCTTTAACTATCCACCTGAGACTCCTGGATCTTTATCTTCAGACCTCACTTCTTCTAAAGTCCATATTCATATATCTAACTGATGCTGACATTTCTACCTGGAGGTCCCATAGGCCCATATTCCTCCAAAGCTAAATGCACTGTTTCCTTCCCCTTCCCTCGCCCTGCTCCTCCTCGACTCCTTGGTGTGTTAGCACACTCCTCTGCAGGAGCTGCTGCCCGGAGTAGAATGCCCACCCCAACTTCACTCCAGGAAACATCCTCCCATCCTCCCAGTCAGCTGAAGCAGCGCCTCCTCTAGGGTGGCCATCCTCCCCTGGAGAGCAGGGCTAAATGGCCCTTCTCTCTGCTGCCAGAGACCATGCCCCGGTTTCTGTTAGAGCTCTTGTCACACTGTTTTTGCAGCAGTATGTTGAGTAATCAGCTTGAGATTTCTTGGAGCCCTGGCTACAATTTGGAATGACCTGGGGAACTTTTAAAACTATGAATGCTGGATCCTCCTCCCCGACACACACATACACCTCCCCTGAGAACCTAACTTAACTGGCCTGAGGTGCAGCCTGGGTATTGGGATTTTTTAAAATCTCCCAGATGACTCTTATACCCAGCTAAAAATTAAGAACTTCTGGCCTTGAAAAGAGTAATTTCATTTGGATTATCTTTATGTGTTATACATGTCAGGTGCTTCATAAGCATTTGTTGAGTGAACGAATAAGTACTACATCTACCCAGATGCACAAGTTAAGTGCCATGGAGTCCCAATCCCATCGATCACCAATACCTGTCAATCCCACCTCTGAGGAATCTGTCACTCACCCTCTCATATACACATAGAACTGTACCTTATTCCAGGACCTCGCTATTGCCTGTCAGACTATTGCATCTTCCTCCTCATTACCTCTTTGTTTTAGAGCCCCACAAGGTGCCCTCTATCACTAGAGTTCCCTAAAGTTACCTTTCTAATAGTCTAACCACGTCTCTCTCCTGCTTAAAAGGGATTTGTGTTGGCTACATAATAAAATCTAAACTTTGCCCCATGAGCACCTTGATTTTCCTTCTCTGCCTGGTATACTTCTACTGGTATGACCCATCTCAAACATTAACTCTTCTACTGAGTTATCCAGCCCCCACAACTCTCCCAGGAAAAGTTATTGTCCCCACTGTGTCTCCAAAGTCCTCAGTGTATGTCCCCCTTTACAGCCACAGCCTTTGTCCACAGCCTCCTTGTTAGCCCAGTGCTCCCTATGCTGATGGTCACCAGGGCAAACGGGCTCCAACCTGGGTTATCTACCATTAGAAGTGACTCTGAACCACGGGAGGTTCTGGGGAAAGCTTTTGGCCTCCCTTACCCAAGATGATGTCTACACATTTAAAATTAACTTGTCACTCTAAAGGCACCAAGAATTTACAACTTTGATGCTTTTGTTCTTACTTACAAATTGGCCATACATCCTGTGATTTGCTGCATTAACTTTGCACTGTGGGAATGCTCTCTCCCCCAAAGAACAACAGAGATGACTGTGTTTTAGGCACTGAAATAGTCATGACCTATCTGAACACTTGCAGATACATGTTTTATTAGTGGGAAATGAGAGGAGTTAGAATCTTCCTCTCTGGACCAAGGAAGGGTGGATCAACTTGCCGACAGCGTTGGCAGCTGGCCTGCATGGCACACCCCTCTCCATTGTTACACTTCTCGCCCAGGTTAGTCAGGGGGCTAATCATGAAGCCAGTGTCTGTGATGATTACATGTTAGGTGTGAACTATACTGTCAGTAATAATTACAGGTTATTGAGGTGGTTATTTGGGTTTGATTGACAGAACGCACGCACTGTGGAAAGCACAATATTTTTACTTTCTGGCACTATATACGCTGTATGAGAAAGAACCGCATTTCTGTGGAAGCACAAGAAAATATGCACAGTAAAAGTTCTGTATTTCTGGAGTAGGAGGGGATTCTTTCACAAGGACCCACCCGAGGCAGGTGATTCGGGAGAAGGAAATGGTGGAGAAGAGGGTAGTTTGGAAAACCAAGAGTGATCATGAATTTAAAGCCGAATGGTCCCCAAATTCACTCATGCCAGCCCCAACTCTGCTGCAGTCTTAGAAGGAGAGGCAAGCACGTTTTTTACCTATAAGACCCCAGGAGTGCTTTGAAACACCAGCTTTTATCCTCTGAACATGAGTAAGAAGTACTAGAAGCCCACTTCCTTAGCATTCTCATGCATTAATTGTGCAATACAACAGAAGAGCTCCTGTCTTCACATCAAATATTACTGAAGACTGTTCAAACCTATAGCTACACACATAAACATACACAGACCGCTTTGTTCCACCTCACGAATTGCTTATTTCCCTATAACCCACAAATAAGAAAAATTAGCTTTGTCACTGACTGGCAGGGTTACTGTCTATGGGGCTGGCTCCAGAATAAATGCAAACAGGTAAAGGGAGAATGTCTCACTGGGATGTGGAGTCCTCTGTGCAGGGGTTTTCTGGTGGCACAACTTGAGGGCTCTGAGTAGAAATTGTCATTTATTTGACCATTTTCCATTTCAACGTTTTCCATCAATTTTGCAGAGCAACTTCGAATGTCACTAAATGGTTACAACATGAGTTTGTGGTTTTCCAATTTTAACCTAAAACTGAAAAACGAGCATTAGCACAGGTCTCATGTAGGTTATGATTCTGTAGTTCTACATAAGCCAGAATCACCCCAAAAACTGCCTAGAAGTTTGCACGCTGTTCTGCACCACAAGTCAGCCTCACATGGCTAACTTTTCTGACATTCCTAAGGCTGAGAAAAGTCTTGTTCGTTTGTGGTTAGTGTTCTCATTAGTGTTTGCCCTTGATTCGTGGAGAAGGGGCTTAGTAGATCAAAAAGGCCAAAATTTTGCACCTTATGCATGGATTATACCCCCGCTCCCCCAAAAAGAAAGCCTATAAAACTACTAAGCTTGCACTTACAAACCAGTAACTCTTAAAATAAACTATGTTCTTGCCAAGAGGTGTGTAAAAAGTAAGAAATTATACACGATAGGACATGATTTAAGCCATAAAGCAGAACACCTTGGCACAATTAAGAGGGAAGCCTAAAACCGAAGTCCAAGCCTTCCCACAATCCAGGCAGGGCCCGGATCACCATAAGCAGCATTATTAACTTTACATGTTTTTCATAAGATTTCAAAAGCTCTCCCCCAAATAGAACGCCCTTGCTGACCTTCACTCTGCCGCCCACCCTGGGAACACTGAACCGAGGGAGGCAGCCTCACTCTGAGACATACGTACATTTACGGGCACTTATCCTCCAGATTCACAGTTGAGAATTCCAAGTTCTAGAGCTTTTCATGATCCATGACCTATTTGAAATTACCCCAGATATTCTTAGAAATTGCCAGCGCTTGAGTGGATGCCTTCAAATGGGTAACCTGAGGAGACAGTAGAAGTCTGTCCCCTAAAATACAGGACTCTGTCTGTTAAAGGTGCAAATCCACTGAATGACAGAGCAGGGAAGAACAAGCCATGAATGAGGAGTCCTCTAGTAGAAAAACAAAACAGGAAATAGCTTCACAATCCAGTTAATTTCACATCAAATTACACACAAATATGATTTTTAAAACCAAATGCAAATTCTCAATTCCCTAGTATTTCAAATTTATCAGCTAAAAAAATATCTCCATGTATCTTATGAAGCTTTCTAAACATTGCTAGTAGATGCAAATTCCAAATGCTGACAGCTGTAATAAGTAAATTCTTATATTTGCTAAAAATAGAGAATTAACTTCTCCTTTTTTTCATTTTGTAAATTTTAAGGACTAAGACTTATCACCAACTATGCCAGTTTTTTGATATTGTCACTTACTTTCAGGCTAGCTTTTTCTAAGTGGACAGGGGGGATGACTTTTTTGAAGTACAAGTCCTTATTCACTCCTTGTACATCCAGATCCAAGCCTGATTTTATTTCTGAAATGGCACACATCTTTTTCAGTTCATTTCACTCTCTACAGAAATGCCCACTCAATGGAAGAAAACTGAAGAGGGCAGCGGAATTCCAGAAGAAGGACTTGGGAGTGGTGGTTTCCTGAAACGACACCAATATGGTGAACAGCGAGTCTTTCTCAGTACGCCCACTCTCCTGAAGTCTATTTATTCTCCACTGGCTGGAAACCATTCATGAATGTTGCATCTGTGACTTTCTCCTACACCTTTTCAACGTAGCAGGACATTAAAACGCAAGCTGCAAATCCAGCCAGAAGAAAAACTGCCTCCCAGGGCCTGCAACTGCTTTCATATTTGAGAACTGACTTCAAAATCAAAAAAAGCTGCTCTGAGCAAATTTTCTTTTCTGAAAAGAGTCTATGAGGTGCCAAGAGAATGACTTTAAGAAATGTTTTTGGAAGTTTCTTGACCCCAGAATGTTTTCAAGGTGTCAATTTGGGCTGATCCCCAATAATAGCAATCCATAGGTTAGTCAGATGTCAGGTTTTAAAGTGTGTGGCATTTTTAAGAGTGTTTTTGTTCCTTCTCTTCCTTCAAGCATATGCCAAAAGTAAACACTGGGCCAAGTTCATTGTTATGCTTTTCAATTACAAATCTTGTATCTCTCTCTCTCTCCTCTCTCTACCACCACCTCAAAATCCAATCAGCAACTTTGGGTGGTGAACACACAATACAGGGTACAGATGATGTGTTGTAGAATTGTGCACCTAAAACCTGTATAATTTTGTTAACCAGTCTCACCCCAATAAATTCAACAGAAAGGAAAAATCCAATCAGCAGAAGGCAGGGGTGAATAGAAACCACCACTCAGGGGACATCTTGCCTCAACTTTCCAAATCTCTCAGCTTCTCTCAACTGTCCTTAAAACTGACAATTGATCTGGGTAGATGCAATAGAATACTATTCTTCTAAAGTAATGAAAAAGCAATCCCACCAAACATAGGAAGGGCCAATCCTGAAAATCCAAAGAAAGTTCTGTTTTCTCTTTCAGACAAGAACCCGCTGGTTGGCTGAGTAGAGGTAGAACTGAAAATAATGAGAATTGGAGGTTCTAACTTGTGGAATGAGTTAGTTCTGACACAGCATGAAGTTCCTGATGAAACACAAGAGCAAGTTACACATTGTTAGAAATAGAAGTTAGGCTTACAGAGTGAAAAAAAGAAGGCCTAGTTAGCAAATGCAATATCCTCATCTCTGCCTGTGACATTTGGTGCCATCTTTAATTAGCTAATTTTTTCTTACTCCTGACCAATAAATTAGATCCAAAATATTCTTGTAAATTCACAATAAAATGAGGAATATATGAATCCTAAAACACCATTGTTTTCTTATTTTATTTATTAAATCAAAGTTAAAGAAAATTGCATACAAAACATTAGTGAGGTTTCATGAAGGATACAAAAATAAATAAGAGCTAATATATTTTGAACACCAATGGCACGACAAGCACAGCACTAAGCACTTTATGAGCATCTCATCTAATTATCAAAAATAACCTGCAGAGTTTGTCAACTGTGGTGCCAGCTCCACTATGACTTGAGTGCAACTGCAGGAGACTATGATCCAGGATTGACCATCTGAGGCCTTCCCAAATCCCTAGTCTACAGAAACTGCGAGAGCTAATAGAAGAATTGTTGTTCTTTTAAACCAATAATTTTTGGGGCAATTCATTATGCAGAAATATATAAATGAAACAGATATTAGTGCTTAGAGTAAGATGCAGCTGTTACAAAAAAGCTAGACCAGGTGGCATTGGCTTTGGGTTTGGGAAGTGGGTGGAAGGTGGAAGAGCCAGAAGGAGGCTGTGAGTGAACGCCCAAGAAGCCTCAGGGAGAGCGTTAGAAGAAGCCTAAAGGTTCTTGAAGAGACTGTCAGTGAGAGCTTAAAGTAAGGAAAATATTACTGGAAGTTGGAGGAAAGGGGAACCTTGTTACATCGAGGTGGAAAGTTTAGTAACATGGTCCCTGGAAGCAACACAGAAAATTTAAAAATTTGTATCTAATGAACCTAATAATCTAGCTAAGGAGACTTCAAGGAAGAAAGACATTTCTTGAAGACTTCAGCATCTATGTAAGCAGCTGACTGCCCTTAAGACCCCCATTTTGACAGGAAGCCTAAACTAGACCATGCAGAGAGGCCATATAAAGAGATAACCAAGCTTACATGAACAGCATCTCTCCATATAGTCTTTCTCTACTCCCAGCTGCTTCAGCATCCTAATATTACAGATCCAGCCCCATCTGATTGCTATCACATGAGAGACAACCCAGAACCAGAACCACCTAGCTGAGCCACCACCAAATTTCTGAATTGTGAGAGAATGATGACATAATGGTGACTCTTTAAAGCCACTATATTTGGGGGAGATTTGTTGCAAAGCAATACAAAATTGGAATGATATTAATATGAAACAAACAATAAAACATTGTCTATACATTTATTCCTTGAGGATGACATAAATTCCTCCCACATTTCATCAGCACTGTCAGATAGAAACAGTGTTATTCTTGCTATTCATTCATTTATTTAGTTACAAACATTTACTCAGGAGAAAGGTTTATGTTTGGGTTTTTGACTTCCAGAAACGCAAGAATAAGTTCATGAAGTCAGTTCTTCCTGAAAGTATAGAAAGAGACTAAATAATCAATGTAATTATGCATTTCATTCTATTTTGAAGGTTCTCATAGCTTCTCAAATTTTTCTTCACAGAGTTTTTTGGGTTTTGTTTTGTTTTGTGATGTAGTCATAAGTGGCAGAGGCTACTTTGAGTCATTAAATTCTGTTTTATTTTCCTCCTGGGCATATGGCGAGACTACTTTTCCTAGCCTCTCTCACAGAATAGGTGGGGCTATATGACTGGCCAAGGCAGCATGGGCCAGAAAAGATGTTTACCACGTCCAAGCCTGACCCATAAAAAATCTCTCACCTTCTCGTCTCTCATTGAAAGCTAGCTGCAGAGTTTCCAAAAGAGAATTCTAAAGGCCTGGGGATGGGGGACCCTTTAAATGAATGAGCCATGGCCTTACTGACTATAGAAAGTAGACCCTACCACACCCTCCCTCTAGCCCACAGTATAACCATGACATAAGCAACAAGTAAATTTTTACTGGGTTAAGCCATTAGACCTAGAATTGTTTATTATAGCAGCTAGCTTGTTCTGACTAATACTTCATGGTTGGAAAATTACTGAATTATATTTCTTCCTATAATAAAATTGCTAATATATAATAAGACTGGCTGCTTAGACTTCAACAGAGTATAACCTCGAACTCTGTGATTTAAAGACTTTTATAAACATCAAGTTGTGGTCATTAAAATTGATCTCTTCATTTCATAAAGTCCCTGATTTCAAGGCTGATACCAAGTACCCTTTCTTACCCTTCCCTGAAATTACTTCCTTGGCTTTATGATATTCTTTCCTCAATTTATTTCCTCCTAAAATGTGACTCACTTTTTGAAGATGTCATGTTTTTCCACCATCCCACAGGGCAAACACCAAATTTTATTTGGGTAACTATTAGCCAAATGTTATCAAAATTAATCATCTCCTGAGCAGGTTTATGGTAGGATAATTAAGAAAAATGGCAAATGCTGACTGTACTGAGCAAAAATTAAAATTAAACTTAACTAATTTGGTTTTCTTTACTAAAAAAAATACAAGTTTCTCTAACTAAAAGAAAAAAACTAAAGTGTCAGTCGCTGTTTCTCAGCAAGAGCATTCTACATACATAAAAGTTTCCCTTGAGAAAGAGAAGGAGGAATCCTCACTAATAAATCAGAGGTAGCAGAACTGAGCATAGGTCTTAGAAGCTCTAATGCCTGGATGCTGCAGTATATGATCCAACCTGAGATCTGAGCCACCATTGGAGCCCCATCTTCCTAAACAAGGTGACAAGTCCATTCAAGCATGAGATGCCACTGGCTGTGAGGTAGGCAACACTTGAAAGTGGTTACAAGGATTTGCACCATACAACTCCTTTATTTAGAATATCATTAGGAGAAATAGTCTTTGGCCTTTAAACAGTGAATATCAAGTTTCCTTTTGGAATCTAAATGTATAGTCAGCTTTATCCCTTTAACATTAAGGATTTTTAAGATGTAAAATCTAACCAACTCTTAACTGGAGCTCAAGTCAGCTTAACCATAAAATGAATATTTTCAGAAAAGACTCTAAAAAATAATTGCATTACTATAATAAAAAGCAGTAAGGTAGGTTATGTGTTTTCAGGCATTAATGTACCCTCAGTACTTTTAAAGCTCTTACCACAAGTTGGTAGCTAATTGCATTTCATTGACCTATGTATGTGGCATAATGTCTTTTAGGAAGAAAGCACTCATTCCAGCTCTACAAAAGCAATTCTGGGAGAAAATATGTGCAAAACACATATCCGATAAAGGACTTGTATTCAAAATATGTTAAGTACTCACAAAACTCAACAATGACACAACAAAAAACCAATTAAAAGTGGACAAAAGACCTGGAAAACCTCCCCAAGAAAGATATACTCATGGCATACATAAACATGAAAATATGCTCAACGCTGTATGTCATTAAGGAACTACAAATTAAAGTAGCAACAAGATACCACTACACGCTTATTAGAATGGTTAAAATCCAAAAACTGGACAATACCAAATGCTGGCAAGGATGTAGAGCAACAGGAATTTTCATTCATTGCTGGTGGGAACAAAAAATGGTACAGCCACTTTGGAAGACAGTTCCACGGTTTCTTACCATAAGATACAACATTCATGCTCCTAGGTATTTACCCAACTGAGCTGAAAACTTATGTTCACACAAAAGCATGCACATAAATGTTTATAGTGGCTTCATTCATAATTGCCAAAACTTGGAAGCAACCAAGATGTCCTTCTGTAGGTAAATGAATAAATAAATTATGGTACATTCAGACAATAGAATATTATTGGGACTAAAAAGAAATTAACTATCAAGCCACACAAAGACCTGGAGGAAACTTAAATGCATATTATTAAGTAGAAAAAGTTAGTCTGAAAAAACTACATACTGTATGTTTCTAACTATATGACATTAGAGAAAAAAGATCACTCTATAGAGACAGTAAAAATATCAGTAGTTGCCAAAAGTTTGGAGAGAGTAGAGATGGGTGAACAAGTGATACACAGATTTTTAAGGCAGTAAAACTATTCCATATGATGTTGTAATGGTGGATTCATGACATTATGAATTTGTGAAAAGCCATAAAACTGTACCAAATAAAGAATGAAACTTAATGTAAACTACGGACTTTAATAATAATGTATCAATATTCACTGTTCATTAATTATAACAAAAGTACTACATTAATGCAAGATGAAATGGAACAAACTGTATGGGAGACGTGGACATATGGGAGTACTGTCTGTTCAATTTTTCAGTTCTGAAATATAAAGACTATTAACAAAAAACACACACACAAAAACCCCCAACATGTGGCCTGAATTTTAATTTAGCTGACTTTTCCCTGATGAGGTGCTTAACACTTGGTGTGACCCACTGCCCTATGAAGAAATGTTTATCCTGTACAAGGCCTGGGATTACGTGTCAAGAGAATTTCAAGCTATTCATTGCCATCAGGTTAGGTTAATAATCAGGTTAATGCCTGAACACACAGATCAGGAACAGAAGGCAAGGGAAGAGAGAGCAAGAGTTGGTACTTGAATTATCCAGGAATTTCAGAAATGTCTGCACAGAATCAATAGCAGCAACTGTTAGTGGTCATAAGTCACCTCTACAGACCACAGGACCAACCTGCTCTGCAGAGTAAGGTGCAAGTAAGGATGCCTGCGCCAGTGAGTACAGCGGTGGACATTTAGGTCACCAGCACCAGTCCCCTGGTGAGAACACTATCAGCCCTGGAGAGGAAGAGAGGACTTTCCAGACGCCTGTGTGTTTCAAGATCTTCCATGATCTGGACAAGACCTTACCTCACACCAACCAAGTTGGGACATGTTTAGTGGGCAAAAAGATCAACAGGGGTGCTTTTGCCAAAGTGATGGAAGAAATTAATCTCCCCATGGGTGAAAAGGCAAGTGTTTATCCAATTCCGATGCCTGTGCATTATGTGCCATGGAGCAGGAAAAAGACAAGTCTCCTCTTGCACAGCTTACTTGTCCTACAATCTAGATTCCCTGAGAAGCTTCAGATTGTTTGAATTCAATGATAATCTTGAGGCTTGGATGATCTGTTAGTCCAGAAATGTGTGTGTGGTCCAATTAAGCATGTTAACGTATCTTAAAATTAATTTATTTTCATAACCCAGATAAAAATTCAAAGAAACAAGATTTAAAAAATCACAATGACACTTCTATTTGGTTTTCTTATTCAAATAAAATGCCTCTTTATCTGCTCCTACTAAAAACAAAGAAAGAAATTTTTACTGTCAAACTAACAACTATAAAAAGAAGAATTAAGGGGTAATTTTAATGAGCTTTTCTAGAATACAGTGTAGTTCATTTTATTGGCATATAGGACTTCTTTCCACATTAATTATTTTTATTTCTGAAACAACTACATCTTTTGGTTTTGGCTGATATGTTTTCTAAGATTAACCCATTTCTTAATTTTTTAAATTAAGAAATGTGTTCTTTACAGTTAAAAGGAAACTATATCAGCTTTGCCGACAGCTATGTCAGAAAAGTCTACAAAAGCACAGTTAATAAATTGCTAAAATATAATTTGTTTTAGTGTGCTGTCAATTCTGACTTCCTAAAAATTCAGCTTTAGATATATATGATATGATGTTTTATTCACACCTTAATGCAACATGATTACATTATAAAATTTTTAGCATGACTTATTCTCTTTGTCTGGTGCATTTTTCTTTAACTGAGCCTGTTTTGGCCGGTTTTATTAGTTAACTTTCATTGAGCATCACTTATATCGCCAATGATTTAGGTAGCCATCAAAGTCATGAACAAAAAGAAGCCAACTGAGACTCCCATGTTCTAAAAAATATAAAGCACAAATCTTGGATCTAGCAAACGGCTAAACGCCCTAACATTGCCCAGCTGTAGGAAACCCTGGAGACAGACAAGTCTTATTACATGGTGCTGGAGCTATGCCTCGGCGGCGACCTTCTGGATAGGGCTGGGATCAAAACAAACTAAGACGAAGTGAAGACATTCTACAGGCAGATCCTGTCCACTGTGGAGCATCTGCACTGGCACAAAATCGTACTATTCTTTCCTCCAAAGCCACCAAAACCCCCCAGGTCACAAAATGCTTGATATGTCAATCACTGGCAGGGAGCCGAGCACAGGGTCCATAGCTAAGTGCAGCTAAAGGGAAGGTAGGTTACCCTTGAGGAACTTGCCACTGGGTGTGTCTTTGGGAGAAAATGAGCCTCAGACCATATACCCATGTATGAGCAGAGTTGATCCAACTGTTGACCATCTCTTCTTCCCACTGTTTAGTCTGAGTTCATAAGTAACTATGTTTACGTGAAAACTGTGGTTGTAGTTTAGAGAGAGACTTTTGTTTCTTCTTATGAACAAAATCTATCAAAGTAACAGAATATGGCACTGATGGATGTGGAAGGGATTCCTGCAAATGTCTATGGGTTAATGATTTGGGGGAAACTCTTCTTGAGGCCAGCCTATGCTGTTAGCTGGTTTACGACTGCTTATTCTCCCATCCACCCAGATGTTTTGTTTTGTTTTTTTAAATATATCTTTACTGATTTCAGAGGGAGAAAAGGAGAGGGGGATAGAGAGATAGAAACATCAATGATGAGAGAGTCATTGATCGGCTGTCTCCTGCACGCCCCAGACTGGGGACCAAGCCCGCAACCCAGGCTTGTGCCCTGGCTGGGAATCGAACCCCCATCGAGTGGATCCTAGGTCAATGCTCAACCGCTGAGCCATGCCCAACGGGGCCACCCAGATGTTTTAAATGTCTTATAAAGTGTCTTATGATTTGGGAAAGATCACAGTTACTTATTCCCAAGATCCCTAACACACTAAACTGTACAGAGCTCATTTCACATCACCGTCCTCAAACTCCTCTTTTCAGTGGAATTCCAGAGGCTAGAAAGGGGTTTCAAGTCATCTATAACTTACTGCTACAGTTTTTCATTCCTGGTCATCCTGGCATTCCTAGAGATGGGATCCCTTTTCATAGCACATAAATTGCACTAATATACAGGCTCTTTAAATGGAAGAAACTCCAGAAATGAGAACTCCTGAGCTTAAAATAAGAGAGATGCTGAAGACACACACCCAAGCAATCTTACAGGGTGAAGGTTTCTGACAAATTCCTGCATAACTGGTTCTTTTTTAAGCAAACAATTTGTTGACTTGTTAAATTGTTTAATGGCTGTCAAACTTGTCATCACTCAAAACCACTGGGCTGTGTAAACACAGCATGACTAGAGGAAGCAGGAGTCTCTGCTGCTCCTCACAGCAAGGTCGCGGGGTGAGAAGGCAGGGGAAGCCCCTGGGAGCGCATCCCTAGCGTTGCTGCGCTGGCCCAGTGGCCATTCCCACCCCATCTCACCTCTCCCTTGAAGAAGCCTGCACACCAAAAGAGAGGAGAGGCCACGGAGAGCAAACAGCCCTGAGAAAATGTTTGGTAGAGGAAAGGAGACGAACTATATCTGAAAATGTACTCCTGTTTCTAATTATCATATTTTAATTATTTGTTTTAAGCCCTGCCCTGACCTCCTCTCTTTGGTTGCTGTTGGTTAAAATACTACATACATTGTCTTTGTACACAGTGGTGAATATACAGATCTATTATGTTATTTAACCCCCTTGACACTCCTGGGAAGCATTACCAAGGATGTCTGGAGTTGGCCATGCCCTCACTGAGTCCCCATGCATGGGGCTGTGCCCTGCTTAAGAATCAAACAATTGGGTGACTGAGAAAAAATTAGAAGAGTATTGTTTTATTTTTTCAATTAGTTTATTCTTTAAAAGACCAAAACATGTGGTTCTTACAATATTTGATAATAGTCCTCCTAACCCTTCCACAGACTCCTGAGGAGAGCCTTCTTGGGTACTCAGGGTGTTCGTCCATTTCAGCCAAATTTCACCTGCCTAAAATATGGGACAGGAGGTCTGCTTGGTTTCTCCTGAGTCCCACACCACTAAGAGACACCTAGAAAATAATGCTACATTTCTACAAGATTCTGGCTGGTCACCTCGGAGGCGTTCAGTGATTTTAAAGGCATGTTTTCCAACTATAGCCTGGTTAGAAAAGGAAAAACTCACATCGTCTGGTCAATTTCTTCATGATTCATAGAAAGACTGCTTATCATTCATTTCTTGACAGGTTTCCTATGTTAAAACGAGATGATTTCCAAATTAGCAGCCTATCAATGTCAGGTCAAAGCTACAAACAGTAAGCTGAAAGAATTTTGCCCCAAATGCTAGTGTCTTTTCTGGGAATTCAAAACATTTAATCCATTATCACATTTAAGGCTCAAGTCAATAAAAAATTCTTCTTTAGTAACAGCTGCAATGTTCCAAAACATAAAACTCTGATATTAGTATATAACCTTCACTTTTTTTGGTTTATTTAAGGACTTGAAGATTGGAAATTTTCTTCTGGATGAGTATAACAATATCAAAATTGTTGGTAAGTATATATATCTATGTCTATTTCATTAATCCAGGTGACAATGACTTTAATTATTTGAAACACTGGCCGAAAGGATCTCAGGAGGCAGCACTAAGTTATGGCGTTTTCTCTAGGTAGAGAGATAATTATTTCAAAATGTAGCGGAAACTTAATAGTTGAAGCATACATAAAAATGTAGAATATGCACACACAGAATCTCTTATCATAGTAAGCTATCATATAGAATATTAATTTAAATGATGTCTCATTTAAAATGATGTATAAGTGCAAGTAAAACTCTAAATTCAGCATTTTATAAGTGCTGTTACATGTGGCATAAATACACATTCTTTTGTTTGGTGAAGCTATTTTGTGATTTCTCTCAAAATGTTATTTTAAGTGGGAAGGCAGGGGTGAGGGAGGGGTGGGGAGAGATTAATCACGGAACTTATATGCACATATGCATAACCCTTGGACACAGACAATAGTGTGGTGAAGGCCTGGGGGGGGAAGATGTGGGGTGGAGGGGATCAACAGGGGGAAAAAAGGATATGTGTAATACTTTCAACAATAAAGTTTTTTTAAATGTTATTTTATTCCAAATAAGCCCAACAAAATAATCTGGAGAGGAAAAATTCCTTATGCTGAAAATTTTTTGTTGCTTCTCAAGAATTGCTAACTAAATTTGGAGCAATTCTCACTGAAGTAATAAAACTCTGAAAAGAACCTGCATTGTTCTTGCCTAAAGGTCCAGTGTGGTCTCAGAGGAGCCTGGAGGCTGGCGTCAGTCTTGCTGCGTGATTCACTGGTGGTTTATAGCTTTCACGACAGGGAGCCCAGCCAAGGCCTTCCAGGCTGGTCATGCGCACTGCGGAGATTTTTACAGAGACCAACACCCCAGGGAGCAAAGCTCTGTTTCTTCCTAAACTGCCCTTGTCTCCAGGGGAAACTTTGAGAACCTCTCTCTCCATCTGCTCTCCCAGGAGCCTTGGCTGTCCAGGTGTGTTTCCTGCTGAACTACAATTACCCCAAAGCAGGCACTGTCCTCTCCCCTTAGGTGTCATGATCCACAAAAGCTATTCTACTTCCTTGCTTTATAGAAACAGAACTTGTGCAAAAATAAATAAATAAATGAAATAATAGAAATGATAATTATAGGAACAATAACAATAACTGATAGCAATGTAGCACTTACAATGTGCTTGAAGCACATACCCATATTAACGGTTTTAATCCACATAAAACCCCTTGAGGTAGATACTAATATTATCCTATTTTACAGATGAGGAAATTGAGGCACAGAGAAGTGGAACTGGGGTTCCAACCCTAGAAGAGGTAGGCAGAAAACAAACATTAGTAAAGGGCCAGGTTCTCAAGGCAACAGGAAATGGTGGGTAGTTGACTGAAGGGTAATGTTTGGATTAAAAGGCCAGATACTATTTGGCATCCTTGCGGTCTGCTGTCAAAAAAAGAAACTTTACAAACACTATAGTGGAATGCAAATAACAAGTTATTAAATGCCAAGCATCAGCTAAAGAAAACATTCCTAGAGAGCTGGCTAAAAGAACCCAAGAATTTAAAGGACAAAATCAAGTGATTTTACTTAACGATAATGCCTCACCCTGTCTCTCTAAAGCATCTTTATCCCCACAAGAACTGCTACTATAAAATATGTTGTTGCTGAATATTTTATCAAGTTAGTCATAGACCCTCTTTATCCAACGACTGCTAAGAAGAATTAGCGTGTTCTCAGCTAGAGGTGAACTTTTGGGCCTGCCTGTTTGTAAATCCTTCAGCCTTCAGGTTGAGTAATACCGCGGAGTTGGAGGGTCTTTCTCAGGAGCAGTTAAGCACTCAGCTTGGAGGGCCTGCCTACGCGGCTCCTGAACTGCTTGCTCATCAGAAACACCGCCCCAAAGTGGATGCCTGGTCCATGTCAGTAAATCAGCGAATTCCCGTGTCAGGTTCGGAACCCTGAGTGATAATCCCTGCAGATTTCGAGCTATGTGAAATCTGGCCAGCTAGGAGGACAGGGTGTACTTTTTCCCACCTTAAGTTTAAAAAATCACACATATATGCACGACCTACCTCTTGGCAAAGATGCTGCACTATTGTAATGTTGAAGATGTGGGGAATTCATGAAAATCTAAGGCCTCCATGATCTTGTGGCCAATTTACTTCACTCTCAAATCCAAAGCAGCACAGACATTTGAAAGGAACACGGGAATCGGTTCTGGAAGATCCAGTTCAACATCACACCCTCCATGAAGCCATCTCAGACACCCTTGATCCTCACACCAGGTGTGGGTGCTCAATCACGAACTCCCAAGTATTTTGTTTCCCCCTGAGTGGGAGCACTTCCCACACTGTGGAGTCATTCTGCTTCGGCTGTGGGTCTCCCCCAGCAGACTCTGTCCTGTCATCATCAGGGTAGAGCCAGCACCTACGCACTGGGGGGGGGGGGGGTTAACTGGAAGTTCATAATTGGTTTTTTTGGATAGACTTTTGAGTTATCTAGGAATGTTAATGAGTCATTCTTCTTCCATCAGTCATTAAGAGTTTAAGCAGAACATTGTAATCACAGGGCTCAAGTTTAAAATGTGTGAAACATGAACCAAAATGCTATACCGATAATAACAATGTCCAAGAAGTCAAATGAGGTTGCTTTAAAGAAGAAAACGCGTGATTAATTAATGTGCCAAAGTTCTGCAAGCAGTTCATTTCATTGCCCAGTGCAACCTAAGATTCCGTTGTCCATAGTAGCGTAGTTAATGGAGAAAGTCTGCAAAGGATTCAATCTTAATTCATTTTAAAACTCCCCTTGGAATCATGTTTGCACTGTACTCTTTTGACAAGTCTTTATCTTCATAAAGGCTGCAAAAAAGCTGTCAGAATCACTATGTCCAGAAAGCTCCAAGGTCTAATCTAGAAGGGTCTAAATTAATAACATTTTATTACATGAAGAAAGACAGTAGACTGAATATAGTTTTAATGGTTAAAAAAGTAGATAAGAAAATAAAAAAATAAAAGATAACAGATGTGGCCCAAAAACTTTTCCTCTCACATCTTTTTTAGCCCCTTTTAGATTCTGCTCATTTCAACCTATACTTGGAGAGTTTGTTAAAACATAAAATTTTACCTTTAAATTCACAAATTAAAAACAAACACTAGGTTAACAGGCCCCCACATTTTGTCGGTCTTTGATTAAGTACTTTTTATGCCTTTTTTCTTGGAGTGAACATAATCAGAATACAGTGAGGTTTGTGTTTTTCCGTTTCTTTGTTCTGTTTTTTTGGAAACCAAAGTGTGCCTTAGCTCTGACATTCAACATAAAATCCCATTGAGGAAACACCAACAGTCACTGCGCTTGTTCGTTATTTTTGTGCGTTTAGTTTTAAGATCCTTCAGAGGGCTGAGGCATGATTAAACTTCACATGACTTGACTAAATTAATAAACCAGCTGTTGTCTTTAAAGCATGTCAGAGATTTCAGTGGAGTGGAAGAGTTGCTTTCTGCTACAGCTAATAAATTTCCAAGTTAACGTATCATCGGGTTTCAGTTAAAATTAAATCTCAAATTCACAATTGTGGGACTAAACTCACTGTGTGTATCACCTTTTCAACAATCGCCTATATCAGCCTGACCCAGCTGCTTCTTTATTCCTGGTTTCTCTTCTTCATGGCATTATTCTGATAGGTGCCTGGGAGGCGTAAGAGGCCTGTGCTCCACTCACCTCAACATGCTCTGCGCCTTCAGCAGACAATGCCAACAGCCAAGGTGGCATCCAGACCATGGAAATGAGCTTTTGTCTTCAGAGCAAAGGCTTCGCAGGCATCCCTGGTGTGCAGGATCTCCCTGCCTAGTTGCTTAAATCCAAGCCTCAACCTAAAAACATGACCTCAGGTTTATGTAGGCAGTCTGCTCAGAAGTGCCGCTCACTTGAATGTTAACACCCACTACCTCCACCTCAAAACCACTCTGGCACAACCTGGCTGGAAAACAGCTGAGAAATATTTAAATCCAGTGCTTAAGTGGCTTAGAGGATTACTAGTGGGATAAAGAGTTTTTTCGGCTCTAGGTGCCTGATTCAGTGACAAACTCCATTGATAGTGAGTGAAAATCCTGGTTGATGGTGAGTGTGAAAGTCATTATTACTTCCTTACACGTCTTCTCTGGCCCTGTGGTTCCTGGCTCCCTCCCTAGGTCCCTTTACAAGAAGTCTCACAACTACAAGATGATAAAAATGTCTCTGAGGAACATCTGAACGTTGGTCACAAGTTCCAAGTGGATTTTGTTCTGCTTTCTTGTAAGTCTCTTTAGTTTTCCTATGTTTTGAAATTCTCTGACCAGGCCAGATTGAAATACTTGAAACCCCACGATTTCTACCAAAAGAGTGGTTTCTCCATTTATTTTGTGGCCTGGACACATAGAGAACATGACACGCCACTCACTGTTAAAGGCTTACATTCTGTTGTTAAGAGCCTGGACTCTGCAGTCACACTTCTTGGGTTGAAGTCCAACTGTGCTACTTCCTAACTGTATGCCCTTGGACAAGCTGCTTCATCTGCTTGAGGAAGGGTCATGGCACACACAATTCTAATGGAATATGTCTAGGGGACAGCAGTGCTTACTGAGAAAACCTTTCTTGTAGAGAAGCAACAGTCACTCTCTATCCCCCTGCATTATGCCACAGATGGTGGTCAGGGATGAGCAGAGGTAAACACTGTAGTTCATTTATTTTATTGCTTTTTTAGAGAGAAGGGGTGGGAGGGACATCGATTTGTTGTTCCACTTATGTATGCATTCATTGTTTGCTTCTTGTTGTGTCCTGGCTGGAAACTGAACCAGTAACCTTGGCATTTCGGGACAATGCTCTAACCAACTGAGCTACCTGTCCAAGGCCACTGTAGTTCACATTTTGCTTTTATACCTTCTCACCTCCCTTATTTCCCCATGCTTCAAAAATTTTCCCTTCCGTTTTCTCCCTTCAAATCTCCAAGTTAAAAGTCTCAAATTCCTTAAAACCTGATTTTCTATTTATAACCTAGTATGAATACAGGCTTCACCTTACCTGGATATACTGTATTTGTTTTGTAAATGAAAGGCTCATTAAGCAAATAAGTCATTTAACTGGTCAGTTTAAAGAGGGGTTATGTTAGCCAGGGTCCTAAGAAACCAGATAATGTCTTCAAATTAAGACAGTTCAAGGAAAAATCATTTACAAAGAGACTGATCACCAAGTCTTAAGTGGATGAATGGCAACCATAAGGGATAACGCAGGAACTTGAACCTAACAGCAGCAGAGCTGCCACCACCCTTAGGCCCAAAAGGACAAGGGAAGAAAAGGGTACCAGAATCCAGAAGTAGAGTCATAGAGATTGGCTTTGAAAGAAGTTACCTTATGTCAAGGGAAAAGCTATCCAACACATCCTAACTGAGATAAGGCCATGGACTAACTACCATGACCTCAATTTCTCCCTTCCCTCCAATATCCTGCTGGTGCTCCCCATTGGCTGAGCCCAAAGGAAGCCAGAAGTTTCCAGAGTCCATCAGTGCAGTCCATTCAAGTGGGCTTTGGGGCAGAAAGCAGGCTGGAGAAGGGTGGAAAAGAGAGACAGAAGAGCAAATTGAATATATCCAGCAGAGGAGCTGGGAAACATTTGAGGGCAGGACCATTCACTTTGGCTTCTCCCATTCCTCTCATCTCTGTTCTTCTCATCTCCTCCAGTTGATTCAGGACTCAGTAACTTGGCACAGATTTTCTGAAGTTTTTGTGTCCACAAAAGAGTAAAAATTTAGCCTGGCTGGCTTAGCTCAGAGGTTGAGCATCCATCTATGATCCAAGAGATCGCAGTTCGTTTCCCGGGTCAGGGCACGTGCCCAGGTTGCAGGCTCGATCCCCAGCAGGGGGCATGCAGGAGGCAGCCGATCAATGACTCTCTCATTATTGATGCTTCTGTCTCTCTTTCCATCTCCCTTCCTCTCTATCTGAAATCAATAAAAATATATTTTTTAAAAAGAGTAAAAATATATACATCCTTTTCCCACCACTATCCACCTTCTTCAAAGTTTAAAAAAGAATCTGGTTTTGACCATCAGGCAGGGAAAGTGACTGGGAAAGGCAATATCCCTCTGGCACACACACGTAGCTAAAAGCAGGCATCTCTCCTGGAAAGGCATTTCTTGAACAGTCATATATCTCCAGGCTCTGGGTAAAAGCAAGGAAACAGGAAGAACATAAATTTAATAGAGAAAATGAACCCGAGAGTCCTATTCAAATCTCAGGAAAGGTGGGCTTTGTACAGAATTGAAGATCATGACTCATACTTTGGGCAGGCTATGGAAGTAGAGAAAGACCCAACTTGAATACACACACCATGTAAATTCTCCTTTATTGTCAGCTCACATAGGAAGGTCAATTCTAAATGCATTTTGCAAACAGCACAATGCAAAGGAACTGCATTGACAGCAAAACAAAAATTGAAAGGGTGCTTCTGGCAGTCGTTAACACTATGTGGAGATGGGTGAACAGACCACAAATGCACCAAGACAGATGGAAGCAGCCTGACCTTGCACTGGGTGAGGGAAATCTTCAGAGACATAGTTAATAGACATGGCCTCCAGCTGAACATCAAGAGAGATGAGTCTGGGACCCAGGGAAATGTTCTAAATTTGTTCTTCCATGGCTTCAAGACCGCCATCTATAAGATACAATGAAAACTCATTTGAAACCCTGGGAAATGTTCTTTTAGGATGTATTCTTGGATTTCAATTTGTCTAGTCTTGGGTGGAAAATACAAAACTACGTTAATATAACATAAATTTACAAGTCATTGAACCAGACCCATTAGGAATTTTTGACCAACATTCAGAGTCTCCTCTGAGACATTTTCAACATCTTTTTGTTGCAGACATAGGGTTTCAAAGGACACACATAAAGACCCAGAGATACAAGTCCCATAGAGTTTTTCACAGGGCTGGGGAGACTCAAACTCCACAGCTCTTTTCAAGAAATATGATCTTGGTTTAACTATTCTTTTCTCTACTAGACAGAGTGGGACACTAACTAGGAAATCATGCAACTTATGCTCTTGTTGAGAGATTATAGCATCCTCCAGGTCCTAAAGCAGGGTTTCTTTTCAGTTTGTTCCTCTCTTTTTCTTGACAGAGGGGTGAGCATGTTTGTGATGCTGACTGGCACTTGCCATTCACAGTGGAGCCATTCACAGTATCTAGCAACTTTATCAGAAGATGATGAATGGCGAAATCTGTGGGGTCCCACCTGGAATCTCTTCTGGTAACTTGCTGTAGTTCCTAATTTTGGTAGCAATCCTCAGGAAAAAGATAATGGCTTGATTCTAAGGGCACAGAGTATCTCAGGTTACTTTGGGGAATTCTCTATTTCACTTTTTTAAGGGTTCAATATGAACTTTTTCTAGGAGCATCTGTATCCTAATATAACAATAGCACCCTACATATTCATTTCAGATGTTTTGAGATGACAGCAGGTCTAGTTTTATAAGAACACCACAGTGTTGAGTTGGCCAGTGGCTTCTACCACCAGTCTTGTTGGTACACAAGCTGACGGTGACGGACTTATAGTCATAAAGCAGTGTTGATGCTGATGTTATTGTTTGTTAGGACTTAGATTGTACAAACGGTAATGAACCAATTGCGATTACAGCATACCACCTTTTATTGTGCTTCGCCTGATTATACGTCACAAACATTGCATTTTTTATTGATTGAAGACAAGACTCTCCACCAGCAGAAAGATTACAACACATTTTATTGCAGGGGAACTGAACATATAATATTTCCAAGGGGCTTGGACTGCCATCCATACTGTCTCTGAAAGGCTGCCATCCTTACTTAAAGGCCTGCATGTTCAAGTTTCTGGCCAAACAAGGATGTGCAAGAAAAGATGGCAAAAACCACCTCTTGAAGAACACAAGTTCCTTCTTGAAAAACACAATCAGAAAATGAAATTTGGGAAATTGAGAGGCATTTTAACAGTAGAACAAATAATCTTTTGAGCTCTTTTATGATTGTTTTTGTGTAAGAGTTTTATAATATATCATTCAAAACTACTCTTTTTTTCTTCTCCCTCTTTCCTTCCTCTCCTCACTTATTTATATACTATCTTTCCAGAAGAGAGAGGAAGACCTTCAATATTTAACTGTTTAAAATAGGCACGCAAATCATCACAAGACATGCCCAAGTTTTAAAAAGTTTGGGCATTAATGGTCAACTAAGTGCTGTGGTCAGAAATTGGATAATGTTGTTTTCAAGAGAAAAAAATCTGCCCTTAGGGGACTCTAAAATCAATGGATTCATGCACAAAATCTTGGAGGTTTTTCCTCAGTTTTTAAATCTGGATTTTCCTATGGGAGCTGTGAATTTCCTGCATTCCTTACTTGAGCCTAGCCCACCAAACGCCCTGATATAGAGAAAGCTATGAGAGACAAATGGTCGAATAAAGGAAGTTATGAGAAACAATGGAGTTTGCTAATGTACAAAACAGGTAAATTAACTCTCACCTTTTCTATCCCTTATTAACCATGACCTGTGCACTCACTTCTTTGACTGTCTCAGTACTACAGGGATAGGCTTTAGCCAAAATGGAAATATCTGCCCTAATAAAGATCCACTGTAGCTCATTGAGAGCAGGTCTGTTTTTAATACTGAAAATAGAAGACTCATAGAGATGTCCACATGGACAAATTTCCTGTTCTTGATTACACTGTGTGGTTTGAGTTCACACTAAGCCTAGATTAAGAGATTTAATCATTTTTGTTTTTAGAAGAAGGGGGAAAAAAGAACCAAATCCCACTTCTCTTTGAAACTAGATTTAAGATCATAGTTATTTAAGGCCTTTACAAACCAGCCCTGTATTCCATACACTTTAGTCAAAGGTCAAATAACTTAATCTAACTATCCATTCTAAAATCCAGGAAAGGTTTGTCCTCAAAAAGTTCTTCAACAACTCTTGCAACTATCAAAATGGGCTTTTCAAGCCCATCAATTTTAGCTGGAAAAAAGAATCGCTAACTTTTTTGTATTGAGTGCTTACCATGCTCCAGGCACTGTGCTAAAGTGTTATCCATATACATAAAGTGTTATATATATTCATCCACTTAGATTATCCCATAAGCCTCTGAAATTCCCAGAGAGCAAGCAATGAAGAACAAGAGATTAGGTAAGATAGTGACACAATTAGTAAACTGAGTTAAAATTTCAATCTCAGACAGTTTGATTCCAGACTTTGTGTTCTTAACCACTCATCTACGCTAGCCCAAATCAGAGGAAAATATCAGATTGCCTGCTCCCTGGTGTCCCTGGCTCTCCACATGCCCCCATGACCATCATCTGCTTAAACTCAGCCAATCCTAAATCTCTTGACTCTGTGAGTTATGGCTATACTTGCTGCCTCATGCTGCTAGTGCAGAGGAGCTGGGTGTGGGGGGCTCCTCTGGGTGGTGAGCTGACTAGATTCTGCACAGGGCAACATGTCAGGAAGACACAGCCAAAGAGGACATGGGGTACATCAATCCCTCTTACCTCTCCAAACATGCAAACACATCTCCAAAAATAATACTTTTGCCAATACACTTTACATTCCTAGTGAACTGAACCAAAGTCAAAAGATATTACTTGCCATAGGAACAAACTACAAGTAATTTAAAGTATGTTATATTTAACATAAGCCCTGTTTCTTCATTATGGGTCCTAACTAAAGACCTCACTACTCAGTGAAGATGAAGCAGTGATGTGTACTTTTTTTTTATGTATCTTTACTGGTTTCAGAGAGAGGAAAGGAGAGGGAGAGAGAGAGAGAGACAGAAACATCAATGATGAGAGAGTCATTGATTGAGCCCACAACCCGGGCATGTGCCCTGACCAGGAATCAAACCCCAATCGCCTGGATCCTAGGTCGAAGCTCAACCGCTGAGCCACGGCGGACCGGGCGATGTGTACTTTTTTATTACCTCTCAACACAGGTCTTTTACATTCAAGGACATTTTTAAAGTACATGCAAAAGTTGCAATACATGGAAAAAATTTAAAAAGCAGACACACTAAGGGCGCCTCCAGCACATTAAGGGAAAATTGTGGTGACTGTTGTTTTAAATACTGGACTTCTCAGCACAAGCACAGTAACCCACGTAAGAATTACCCCAGGGCTCAAGGCCATCCAGATGCCTCGGGTAAGCACTGCACCTCTGGCAGAAACACATCCTAGAAGAGCCTGGTTGTCATTCGATTTCAATCTCAATAATCACATTTCTCAAGGAAAAGTCTCTTCGTCTAGGAATTCCCTTGTATCATTCTCAGTATGTAAGGAAAACTAAGCGTCATACAGAACTTTGGTACATGGTCACTTAGAAGGAAGCATTATGGAAACATGTCATCTAAGATCATAACTCTACTTTCGTATGCCCAGAAAAACTTACTTTCCTTGGCATTTCAGACACCAGCCAGAGGATCTCAATACTGCTGCTTTGAACTACATGACAAACACTCCAGTATCTGGCCTTTCAGAAATCATTAGTGTCCTGGTGAACCACAGGCCTTACTCTATCACGGCTTCATACAGCTTGTTGTTGAAGAAATTGGTGAAGTGCAAAAGGAATATAAAAGCTTGAAGGTAAAATATCATATTAGAATTGCATGGTGAACTTCAAAAGCAGAGCTACCTGTCTCATTAAAAAAATCTTCAGAGGTTATTTCTTTCCTTTTTTGTTTTTCATTGACTCAAATGGAAACTTAGCTAGATATAGCTATAGATATGTAGATATATAATATATATAATATATGTAATATATTATATATATAAAAATAGCTAATCCATAATATATAATATTTAAACTTAGCTATATTATATATAATATATATTATATGTAAGTTAATATATGATATATAAAATATAATTAATATAGACGATATAATACATAGCATATAATATAGTAAATTTAAATGCTATTTAATTATATTAAATGTTATTTAATAATACTGAAACTGGGTTTAGTTTCAACTGGTTTATATTTATATTTGCCTATATAAATGTGAAGTTGAGGTCGAGCTTTTCCCAACCCAAGAAGTTTTCACATGATTTATTTCACTGATATTGGTAAGTTTACTATGGACAATGCATTTGGTGAATATAAAAGTATTCAGCAACATGCTATAGTGGAAATTGTGATATTTAGAATCAGATGATGTGGTTAGGGCCTCAGTGCCAATATAAAAGTGACACTTTTTAAAAAGCTATTTCTTCCTTTGAGCCCCAATCATTGCCCCAGCTATAAAATGAGAACAAGTATAATGTGTACAGGCAATTCTTGCTATTTAAGCTAATTATGTTCCATAAAATCACCATGAACATTGAATTAGTAAACGCTAAATTGCTGTTCTAGACAGCACTTCAGCACAATACTCAAGAGCCATTTGAAAAAGCATGGCACTAACTAGGCCTTGAAACAGACACTCTGACAGCACAAGAGCTAAATAAGAAGGCCGAGTCACCTTGTGTGACCTCAGCTGGAAACAAGCATGATGGGCACTCAAATTTTTTACTGCTCTGAGCTCACACATAGAGATGAAAGCACCAAGATTGTTGATTTGGGAGGGGAAAGTTCCAAAAATAATTTAGCAAATAGGCAAATTAGCAAGTATGGAATCCACAATTAATGAGGATCAACAGTATATCAGGATTGTCATTAAAGATTAAATAAGTTAATAGCTAATAGGTAAGAAAATTTATTTATAAATGATAAAACACTAAAAATTATAGTCCAAGGTCCTTGACTGTACTAGTCTTCTTCAAATTCTTCCATACTAACAAAGTGACTACAATATCATAGATTCACAATAAACGGGAGTTGTATGAATGAAGGATGACTTGTGCCTCAAGCTTCTGGTAATCTTGATAGGGAAGCATGGTTAAAACATAGAAAGTTATAGTTAGGAGACAGTATGGGCATCAATTCAAAATATTCTGAACCCTATTTCCCATTTGAGGTACTAAATTCTGAATTGCTGGGATATTTCCATTTTTGCATCATGTTTGGACAGCCTGGGGTAGCTAAGAAGCAGTGTTGTCACCTGGTTTGCCAAGGTGGCACAGATCCCTGAATGAACTAGAAGTGAAGGCCACATCTCCACATCTGGCAGGAACCAAAGAAAAATATATTCATGAGAAAGACCCCAAGTTCCTTGTGTACCTTATGCACTTCATAGGCTTCCCAACACATCACCTCCCATTGTTTCAACAATATTCCAGACCCTTTCACCAGCTGTAAACTAGCCAAAAACCAAGGTGTATGGTTTATTTTCTATCGACTGTTAGGTTAAAATAACTTTCCCTTCCTGACTTTCTCGTTGCTTAGCAAATCTCCTTACTGGTTTTCCATCTTTTCTTTTAAAAGCATCATAACTGAAGCTTCTCTACAGCTTGATCATTAAAATCAGGCAGGCAGCAATTTGGCAGGCAAAGAAAGGGTTTCAGTTCTAACATCTAAGGCACATGTGCAACAGGGAACTTCTCAGCTTGGAAAAGAATAGAGATTAAAAATTGGCTCAGAGCTGATTTGATCCCTAGAGAATTTTCTTATTCTTTTATCCAGAACTGCTTTTCAACTACAGAGTTTACTCTCCTTCCACCGCATCTCACTCCTCAATTGAAATTCTCCAGGTTTTGTTCCTCTGACTCCTGGGGCACTTTCCTCCTTTAAAATTCCTTTTTTAAATTTGAAAACTAAAAACTGGATACCATTCTTTATGCTGAATATCTAAGATAGAATCATTGTGTCATTTGGTTTTTTTGCTCACATTAAAAACCATTGCTCAAGACAATAAATTTTGAATTTTGCTTGTTTATGAGATTTGAGTTAACCATAGGTTTATTTATTCCTCCCCTTCCTTTTTGCCTTTTCTAATCAGTACGATCCAAAGTAAAACAAAATCACCCATTTTGACTATCATCATTTGACCTTCTAAAACCAGAACTCCAAAGCAGTATGAGATGACACATTCTTAAGTTTTGTGTAAACAAATACCCATTCCACCTCTATAGAACCTTCTTTTTAATGATTCTATTGTCAATTAATCTAGAAAGAGGAGGAAGAGGGAGAAAAAGAGGGAGAAGGGCAAGATGACAAATAAGACCAACAAAAACCTATAAGTTAGAAAACAGAGGCATGATAGGTGATTGACTTGGGAAAGGTGGGAAATCTATAACTCAATCCAGTTTACACTGGAACACCTAAAAGAAAAGTCTCAAGCATTAGAGATACCAGGTACTTCTGGAAAGTGACATGGGGGTTGAGGGACAAAAACTGGAGGATTGGCTGAATGTCCATTTAAAAAGTGATTTGTTCCCATCTCCTCCCTCATGTCAACATTTGACTAGAATTTTATTATATATGGAGAAAGTAAAACAAATTCTGGACTGAGAAACACCAGGCACAATTAAGAGCAGATAACACTGACTAAAAACAGGGAGATTAAACAAAATCTTACACACTTAATGCTGAATCTCCCTACTCTCTTTATGCATCTGCCTCCCAGGATGCTGGAAACCAGGTATATAGGCTCTAAACTGGAGACAGGAATAGTTTTCCCTAAGGAATCTAAACATCTCAAGAGAAAAGACCTAAAGATACAAACATCAGGGTCCCCAAGGAAACAACACAGATAGTCATCCTGCAATGAAATCTGTCAATGAGACCCACTCATGAGCACAAAGTTTCCAATTAACCTTTCAGGACCCCACTCTTACATGACTAGACAGACACAGATCAACCAACATCTGCAGAAGGCCACTTGCTTTAAAGTAAGGGCCCAAAACTAAGAGGACAAAAGCAACTAAGAAAAAATAAAGACTATGTAGAGAGAAAGAAAAACACTATTGTAATTATCATTAAAAAGATAAGAAAAGATATTACTACTATGAAACAAGAACAGGACACTACATTTAAAAAGAAACATTTAGAGAATAAGAAAAGAATTCTTGGAAATTAACAACATAGTAGCATAAATGACAAAACTCAGTAAAAGACTTGTAGGAAAATTCCACAAAATTTTCACAAACAGTATATAAAAATATTAAAAGATGAAAAAGAGTAAGAGAGAGAGAAAAAAACAATTTGAAGACTATCCTAGAAAATCCTGCACCCAAATGATAGGCGCTTCAGAGGAGAAAACAGAAGGAAAGGAATCAGTGAACAAGCCATTCAAGGTTTCCCAGAGCTGAAAGATGTGTTTCCACATTCCAAGAGCCCACCAAGTATCCATCACAATGAATGAAAATAAATCCACAAATACATACCATCATGAACCCTGTAATCAAAGGGAATACTAAAGCTTTCCAGCAGTTAATACAGGTTTTCTACAAAGGATGAAGAGCATGAATGGTATCAGAATTCTCTGTAGCATCACTAGAAATTGAAGCAATCATGGCAATACCATCAAATTTCTGAGAAAAAAATTATTTCCAACCTGAAATTCTATACCCAGTCAAATATCAATCAGGCATAACGGTAAAAACATTTTTAGTCATGCAAAGTGTCAGAATATTTACCTCCCATGTATACTTTCTCAGGAAAACTCATAAACAGTAAAAATTATAATAAATAAATTATGATATATTCATATAGATGAATGTTATACATTAGTGAAGGTGAATGAATTTCAGCTATAAGCAACAACATACTTACCACAGGAACATAATGTTGAATAGGAAAAAATATGTCACAGAAAGACATATACAGAATGGTTTATTTACATAGAGTTCTAAAATATGCAAAATTAAGTATACTGTTTAGGAACACAAAAATGTGATAAAATTATAAAGAAAATCAAACATTGAAAAATGCAATTTAGAATCATGCTCACCCATAAAAGGGAAGGGAAGGCAATAAGATTTAGAAAGCAGCATAAGAGGCCCTGGCCAGTGAGGTTTAGTTGGTCAAACATTGTCCCGTGCTCCAAAAAGGCTGCTGGTTCCATTCCCAGTCAGGACACATGCCCTCGTTGTAGGCTTGATCCTGGTAGGGGGCATGCAGGAGACAGCAGATTGATGTTTTGCTCTCACATCGATTTTTTTCTCTCTCTCCCTCTCCCTCCTCTTTCTCTAAAAATCAATTTAAAAATCTTTTTTTTTTTTTAAAGCAGCATAAGAGAAATATTCTTATATATAAACTAGGAAAACAAGTGCTCCTGTTGGAGCTAAGATAAGCACATAGAGCTCTGCAGAATTCCAATAGTGCTGTGTTCTTCTTATAGAACAAGAGAAGGGCTTGGGTGGACAAAGAATTATGGGAAAGCTAAGTACATGTAGGAAGTTGTCTTTTGTTAAAACAAACATGTAACACTAATGAAACCTAGCCCCACATGGTTCAGTCTTGGAGCTGTAACACATTCAAGAAATACAGTTCAATAGCCAAAAGTAATTTAAAAGGAATTCCACTTTTTGCTGTATTTCTAGAAAACCATAATGAGGATCCCAATTCATAGTCCTCAATAACACTTACTAAATCTCCTTGCTTCTCCTGTCCCCTTCCTGCACCCCTGTAGCTCCTCCCACACCAATTATTGGGCTAACAATTAGACTTCTCTTTGTCAGACTGGGGGTAGGGAGAAGTGTCCTATGAACACTATAATCTTACAATTTTTTTGTTATCATAAATTAATACAAAGATTGTATAAAAGATATGACAACAGGACTTCAGGTGCTGAGTTCATAGATATGAAACTTCTCAGGGGTGGTTTTATTTTAAATATACTAATCAGTTTGCTCACCCTCCCATCTCCAGTTTAACAACTTCAGAAAATTGGAGAGAGACAAACATGAAATCATCAGGCCCCTCTCTTAAATAATGGTATGAAATAATACATTCAGGGAGCATTTGGGGGGAGAAGAAAGTATAGATATGTTTAACTGATGTGTTTTAAATAAGTACAAAAAAATTAGATCCAAGACCCAGTAAGATATGAGTTCCTTTAATGCCAGGTTATAGCCAAGAAACTATTTCCGTATTCCAAGCGAGTGCTCTGCAGTTCCTTCAGCTAACACGTTGGTATTCCTGTGTGCTCTGCAGCGAAAGGAGTGCCTGATTACAATTCACTATCCAGAATTTTATGGCTAGAACTGGGAAGAAAACAGAGTTTCTGCCAAAGTAGCTTCCTGCCCAGGTGCTGAACCAATTAACTCTTAAGCAATCAGGCAGTAAAACCAGTAATGGTGAGTTTTCTGAAGTGCTATATGTAAGGAGACAGCTTGGAAAAATAAAGATGAAAATTTGTTTTCATAACCAGGAGTGTTTAAAGTCCTGAGAGACGGTTTGCACGCCTTGCTGAAATGAATGTGACCGGTGCAAACTCCCAAACGATCGCATGGTTAAAGATCTATGCGGTCAACGCTGACACTTTTTCCCTAAATGTAAAGAAAACTATTTTATTATAATGTGTAATTTGACTGTCTTTAGAGAGCCCAGTGAATAAATTCTCTTTTAAAAAAGAAACGCTATTTAAACATGAAGTTGGCTATTAAAATATTCCATCCAGCGAGCGCATCAAGACAAGAATTATAGCTAAGACGTCTTTTAAGAATGAAAAAATTGGAAACTGATAGTCAACTAGTAGCATTTTTTCTAAGTCATCTAAAAATATAAAATATAGCATTGTACTATTTTAATAATTTCACAAATAATAACTTAATGTTTACAGAAAAATAATATGGTTGTAAAACTTGATGGTATGAAGCATGATTCCAGAAGCAAATGTTCCAGGTCTCTCCAAAAATGAAACACACACCTTTGTCAGTCTCAAGAAGCCCTGAAATCAGATCTTTCGCTCTTCACAGCCTCAGGTTTGGTAGACATCTTACAAGAGGATAATATTGATATTACTTTGGAAACCAAGGTATTGAATACAGGTCTGCCTCTTTCTTTCTTTCTTTCTTTCTTTCTTTCTTTCTTTCTTTCTTTCTTTCTTTCTTTCTTTCTTTCTTTCTTTCTTTCTTTCTTTCTTTCTCCTTCCTTCCTTCCTTCCTTCCTTCCTTCCTTCCTTCCTTCCTTCCTTCCTTCCTCCTTCTCTCCCCCTCTCTTTCTCTCTCTCTCTTTCTTTCTTTCTTTTTCTTGTAGCTTTCTAAGGATAATTAGAGGGTGATTTAGGGCCCCAGACACTAAGCTAGGAATTGGGAAGTCTACTGCCTTTAAGGGCTTTGCTCTGAACTGACTTTATAACCTGGAGTTGCTATTTACTATCTGTGTGCTGTAGCATCTATAATAAGACATTAAAATCCACATGCTGTGTCCCAGGGAATTCTGAAGGTAGGCTTTTGTCACATGCTAGGTTTAGTTCTGATTGGACAGAAAGAACAATGAGATTATGGTTTGAATAAACATTCAAGTCCAAAGGAGAAGATTCTAATCAGTGATTAAGCAAAAGGAGAAATATCTAGAAACATTTAAGTCTTCTCCAGCTCTAGTTTTGACATTTCAATGGGAATGGAAACAATAGGCAAAGGTCGGCAGGGAAAGTGACAATTGCAAGCAGTTATTCAGATGGAATAATTAAAACAATGGGCATTGTAGGGCAGGCAGGCAGAGGGCTGAAGAATAGAAAATGAAAAGAAAGAGAAAGGAAGATGATTTTTTTATGTGTGGGCAGCCACCACTCAACTCCACCCACGAAACATTTATCGAGCACTTCCCAAGGCCTGGCTCTGTGTTAAGGGCTGGCTAAGACCCAGGCCCTGCTTTGGGGAGGCTAAAAATGCAGCAGGGAGAACAGCATGCAGGTGGATAAGTTGCCCTAGAGTGTGGTAAGTGGTATTACAGAGATGGCAAAAAATGCTCATGGAGCAAAGAGACAGGGGTTAGCAGAGGTCATGACACTAAATTACGAACAGTCAAATCTATGACTCTGTCAGGACAGGAGGTCAACATTAAGTTTTCAGATCATTTGCATTTTCATATTTCTCACACTTTCTACATGATACAGAAGGCTGCTCTAGACCATATGAGCTTCAGCTTCCATGGGCTTCAAGCGATGCAAACAAAATCTTCCACTCTACCTGAGGTCTCTTGAGTTGTCTATAAAGTAAAACCTTGCCTTTCCTTCAATGTATAGCTTCTACATTCTACATTCATTAATTGAAGTTCAAAGGGTGTTGAATTGGAAGACATTGAACACACACAAAAGAAAAATTTTAATATTACTGCTAGCCTATTTGATGTCTCAGTCCATTAGATTTATAAGCTTTATTTCACAAAATCCCAACTCTCATGTTAAAGTTTCCTTCACATTGTACAAACACAAATCTTAGTAAATAAAAAATGAAAATGAAGGATGTATACTTTTTTGCCATGTCTAGTAAGATGATCTGGGAAATATAATGCTAAACATCAGGCAATTAGAGAAAAATACAGGGTCTAGTTCTTGACTCAGTTTTCCACTGTGTGAAGTCAGACCAATTTTGTGTTCCCTCTGCTAAAATAAGTCTTCTTTGTTTATTTGTTCTTTATGTGACTAGACATTACCTTATTTTGTTTGTTAAGATGGAGAACAGGCCCAGCCGGGAGTGCCTCAGCGGTTGAGCATCGACCTAGGATCCAGACGATAGAGGTTCGATTCCCGGCCAGGGCACATGCCCGGGCTGCGGGCTTGATCCCCAGTCGGGGGCGTGCAGGAGGCAGCCGGTCAATGACTTTCATCATTGATGTTTCTATCTCTCTCTCCCTCTCCCTTCCTCTCTCTGAAATCAATAAAGACATATTAAAAAAAAAAAGATGGAGAACAGGTTTCCTATGACCACCTTCAAGCTGTAATGGGAAGAGTTCAGGGGAGCTGATAACTTGGCCTCCTCCTCTGGATCTCTCAAAGACACTGCACAGCTCCACTAAGGCCAGGACACCACATCTCCCCAAAGTGCCCCCTCCTGGGATGAATAATTATCTAAAAACAGTACCAACAAGCGCTCTAAGAAACGCGTCCCCACCACTCCAGACTAAATAGCAATGGATGAGAGGTTCCCAGCACCACCACAATGGGACCAGGAGAGGAGAGGTCTTAGTGCAACAATGAGTGAGTCTCCACCACTTTCCCAGTGCTCAGGTTTGAACACCCCACCTGAAGGAAAAGTGCATCAAAAAAGAAATTCTAGAGCAGCACCTCACAGAAGGGGCCAAAGGAATCATTTCTATTCATGGTCAGCAAATCCTGACCAGCTGTGTTCCCACCACACAATAGCACACCTTCACAGGGAGACATCTAAGCCATATAAAGAAAAACAGAGAACTATGGTTAACTAGAAGAAGACAATAAACTTAGAGAAAAAACATGCTCATGAAGCAACAGGTCTTAGCTTCCCACAGTTACCTCTTCCACTCCAGACATAGTCAGACAAGAACCCATGATCTCAAAGTTTGATTTTGTCTGATGAGAACATGGTTTCTGCAGAATTTAAAGGGCTGGGCTGTGGCAGGTTTCAAGAAATAAAGAAGTCAGAGCCCAAATACAAAGTCAAATCTATTATTTTAGTCTACCCTTAAGATTTTGGTTTATCCTTAAGCTCTTAGTTTACGCCATATAGCTCACTCATTGCCCATGTTTTCCTTCAGCAACAAGGAGAGATGAGGTGCTGCAAATGCAAATTTGGAAACAACCTGTAATAAGTCTGGATTCTAAGACTTATTACTTTTATTAACAGGTTTGAAACATCTAACACAGTTCTGTGCTTAACCTAATATTTATCTCAATACACATGAGAGATGAGCTGTCACCCAAAGACTCTGAAAGGACATTTTAATCCTTTATTTCTAATTTTGCCAGTTAAAAAGTTAAATGTGAATGTTCACATGGGATTTTAGTTTGACTTAATAAGTTATAAACTTTCTATCACCCAGGCTGACAATCCCTGAGGGTGACTAGAATTAAGTAGATTGCACAACTGGTTCAGGCACAGATCCAGAGCAGATCTGCATGAGTTTCAGACTAGGGTCTGCCCTTCAACCTTCAGCCCAGAGAAGATGAATATGACCAGGGTCATCCAAAGCAACTCCCAAACCTTCTAGAACAGGGGCTTTTAAACATGGACACAGCTCCCAGAACTTTGAATCTGACACTCACCTTGAGCTAACTCAGCAGCACATTGCCAGCCAAATATTCACATTCAGAGCGGTGAACCTCACTGCCATCCCTAAAGTCCCTCTGAGATGTGACAGTAAAGACAGAAAGAGCATACCCAGGAACTTAATCTAGAAGTTACTCCTCTCTGCACGTCCTTCAAAGTTCCCTTGCATTGCTAAAATAGATAGTAAAGACTGTCACAGACCTTAGGAATATTTGAGAAAGTAAATGACCCAAGAATTCTCTGTTCTCTCTGCCTCACTCAGGCACCAGTTTCCCTCAATATGCTGTGTCCCCAACCCACCTCCTCACCTCCTTGCCTGTATTCTATAGTCTCCATTTGATGTATAACTTCAATATTAAAGGATGAAGTGGAAGTTAAGAAAGAGGATAAGAAAGAGAGGGAAAGTAGTGTTCGATCTACACTAAAAGTGTTTTCTTCCTCTAGGTGACCACGTAGCCTTAAGTTTTTACAAACAATTGTGGTTACTATGAATAGCAAAGAACAAAAATCTTTCCTTCATCTTTGCTTCATTTTTGACATATTTCAGGCACTGATGCATCAGCTTATAATGCAAAGCCAAGTTTTGCAGACAAGAATTATGGAAAGCTGACTTTTTGTGTTAACCAGGATGGAATTTTTTCAAGGGAGTAGCCATTGCGTGCCCCAGCCTCAGACCGGGTTTGGAAGTGGACAGTCTATAAATCAGCAAATTTCTGAACATGTATTGTATACAGAAATGGATCTGTATCATAAATATTCATGAAATAAAAAGAAATAGGCAAATAACTTAGGATCTAATAGAGAAAGGGGATCAAAAGCAAATTTACTAGCATCTGTAAAAACAAAAACAAGCAACAGTTAAATGTATATATATTTTAATGCATTTATGCAATATTTATGACTTGCCATGTGTATATGCACAACATTCTCAGGTACACATAGAAATAAATAAGAATTGCACTGAGGAGGAAGTAATATGTTAAAGTGGCTTCTAAGCACTTTCATGCTTAAATACTATACATTTGACACCTAAGATAATATTTTTGTAATGAAATGCCATATACTAAATGCTCAATAAATGCTAGATTCCTTCCCTCCAGTATTTGTTTTAAATTCTTTCTGTTTTACTTGATATTGCTGAGTAGTATCCAGAATGTTTGGAATGTTTACCACTCCTACATTCTTAGACATAGAAAACAAAAGACCTCTGAGCCCAAGGATATATACTAAGAATATTTTTTTTTCTTCCATGGAATTATAATCATTTTCATGCAAACAAACAGTATTTGGCCAGAGTTACATATGAATTCTTATCTAAGTTTATTGGATTGAGAAATGATGCTTCCTGGTCATTTGCCATGAAGAGTGAAATAACCACAACATAAAAGAAAATGAAACTCCTTGGGGGAGGCAGGACTCCCAGTATAGCAGAGTCAGGACTGCTATAAACCTAGACCTCCATAAAAGCCATGAAAATACTGGCAAAATTATCTAAATCAACTATTTTAGAACACTGGGAATTAACCAAAGGCTTGCAACAATCTAAAGAAAGTTTACTCAAGAAAAACTACCAAGCATCAGTAAGAAGACAAGGGTCTATGACATTTGGGTTACTCCTTTTTACCTCCCTCCACAACTCCATGGCAGTAGCTGTGAGAAACCACTAGCCTCAGAGCCACCAGGCAGCAGACAGGCTTTGGGGCTCCTCAAAAGTCCCAGGCCCCAGTCACTTACCTGATTCACAGCTCCCCAGAAGAGCTACACTCATAGGTCTCTGTGTATTTCACTCACTCAGGGCTCAGCTCCACAGGAAAACCCTTGTCCCCTGGGCATTGATGAAAACAATCCGATTCAATTAACACTCCAGCTGACTAAGACTGCACTACAATTGGGGCAAATAAAAGCCTGGCAAAAAATATAAAAGGAAGATCTGGAGAATGAGTCGTCTGCAGGGGCTTGGAAAAGCTGGTGTAAATTTCCCTGACCCTCATAAAGACCCACCGGGAACTAAGCTCTTTCCATTCCTCCAGAGTAGCAGGCATAGAGCCCCGAGAATGGAACAACCAGAATGGCATCTCTGTTGTCAATGTCATATTTGGAACCTAATATCTTTCAGGGAAGCCAGCCAGCCTGGTGCCTGGAAGAGGAAAAGAATGAATGGTTCTTGATACCCTCTGGATAAAAGAAAAGTTGTTTCTAGACCTTGAGAAATAGACATAGTGTGTCTTTCGTTCTCCTTGTGCTCTTTCCTGAGACCTTTTCTCAACACCATCCCCCCAGACTCTATTCCCCAGTTTTTAACTTGTGGTTGAACACAGACAAATGGCTCATGGTTTCTTTCCCAGCCCACAACTCCTCAAATAAACCCTCACCCCCTCAGATTTTGTGTCAAAAGTGATTGCTTGTTATCTAAATCAACCCAGCCAATATCAACAGTTTGTTGGGAGAAGATCCCTCTCTCCCTAGTCAAGGTCTTCTGCCCTGAAAAGCACTTGTGCATTTTCCTTCAGTCCCTGTATTGTCTCAACAAAACAGATGCTATTCTGAAGGGACCCTAGGTGCAAAGGCAAAAGTCTAGCTCATTTCAATAAGCCTTTAAAGGGCATTTTTTGAAAAGGTTAAGTCTGAAATCAAAACAGTAAATGTCATTGTCTCCTGTAGCCCACCTAGAGACCAATTCAGTTCAACAAAAGATGATTGCCCTCAGACTCACTGTGCCTATGTTTAAGGTCAGCCCTGAAAGGGGTTGTCCTACTCATGTGACTCAGATCTCTGAGTGTGAGGATGACTGTGAGCCTGATTTGTTTGAGAAGTCCCAGCTGTAGGGGTAAGTATTGGTGGCTCCCCCTTCTGCTCTCAAGCTCTTCCAGTTCACACAATTGTCTATATGGCAACACAGACAATGAGCCAGGAATTCTGGGGATCCTAGAGGCTTGTCTCTTTCACTCCTATCCCAAACCATCTTGAGAGGGCCTCATCCTGCCACTGCCCTTAATGTGCCCATTAGTAGCTCTCCTGTCTCCCAGTATCCTTAAGGCTGCGAGCCCTCAAGATGCCAAGCAGTGCTGTGTCCCTAGGGCCCTCAACATGCCGAAGCCACACTGTGTTCCTTGAAAAAGTGAAGAAAATCTCTCTTTCTCTCTGCATACTGCATCACTTGGGCCCCAGAACAGCCCCTGTGTGTCCTAAGCCTCCCAGAGTTCTCTGACAACACAGCCTGCAAACCCTTCTCTGTGGGGCTCAACTCTGTCTCCTTAGAGTAAACCAAGGATACAAAACACCTCAACCAACTCTTTCCCTCCCCTCCCTTTTCTTTCTACCCAGGATTCTGCCACCTACCCCCAGGCCAATCAGCTAGTATAATTAGGTTGTATTGTAGCGCCAGCCCCACCAGCATATCAGACCTGAATACCTGCTGTCATAGGTTGAATTGTGTCACCCAAAAATATATGCTAAAGTTCTACCCTGTGGTGACTATGAATGTGACCTTATTTGGAAATAGAATTTTGCAGATGTAACTAAATAAGGTCATTGGGTGGGCCCTAGTCCCGTATAACTGGTGTCTTTATAAGAATGGGGGAAGGGGAAACAGGTGAAAACAGAGACACAGAAAGACTATCATGTGGTGACAGAGGCAGAGACTAGACCAATAACAACCATAAGCCAAGAAATGCCAAGGGCTGATGGCCTCCATGAGGAGCTAGGAAGAACCAAAGAAGGGTTCTACCCAGAGTCTCAGAGGAAGTGTGGCTACTGACATTTTGATTTTGAGTTTATTGACTCTAGAACTGTAAGGGAATAAATTTTTATTGTTTTAAGACACCTAATTTATGGTCATTTTTACAGCAGCCCTAAGCATCTAATATACCCACTTTGGCTAAAGCTGTGTTCCTCCACCTGAGCTGTTCTGAAATATATATACTCCCTCCATCTCCTTATGCTTCATTTCTCTCACCTTGTATTTGGTAGCCACAGAAAGTTAAGAGGGAAAGCAGAAAATCATGTTCATTCTAAGGATATGGGCATAGGCCAGGAGACAGACTTACTTTCTGTTATTTTTTCAAAATTCACCAACATTGATGCTCATCAGCCTCATTATTCTAGGATATAAAAAGGCTTCGATCCTTTGTTGCTGGATCAACTACAATCAGGACACTGGAGTGAGTCTGGGTGGAGGCGTGGGGCAGGACAAGACAAGAAGAGGGAATTGCCCGTTCTGACACCTTCACAGTAATGTGCTCAAATATCATCTTGATATCAAATCCAGATCAGCTGGGAGGTCTCATCCTCCTCCCGATGCGTGCACAGAGAAACACACATTTTCCATTAAATGCGGAGGTCACCCGTGGGGTGCTTTGGCAGAGCTGTGCGGAGAAGTTGTACAGCACCTGCCTACATATGTTTGGCCCTGTGCCCTCTCCTTGCTTCGCCTCTGATCAGAAGCACATTTATCTGCAACTTTTTTAAAGTCAGAAAAATAAAAAATCTTTCCAACTGTTTTGATTTTTTAAAACCAATCCCAGACCATGCACTAAAATTTGATCGAATCTCAATTATGACATCCTATTGAACTGATTTTTTTCAGATAGAGCACAAAGGAAACTTCACCAAGGACAAATATGAATATCTACTGCTGCAAAGCCAAGCTTTCCTCTCATTTCTCCTCACTTCCCTTTCTTTGCTCCTTTTTTCTCTCTCCTATCTCAGGTGTAGCCCTTCCCCAAATCTGATCAGTCTACCTCCCTAATTCACTTAATCCTTCCCTTCTCCTCTCCTTGCCCCAACAACCATCATAGCCAGCCCAGGGCAGGTCATGAAGTTGGAAAGTTTGTTCTTCAGCACATTGTGTTCCCTCCTATGCACCTCCCCCCCCCAGCTCAGCTCCCCTCTCTGGGTATCCAACAAGGTATAGTGGGTCTCATAAATATCTGAATCCTGGCTTGCCACTAGCTATGTAATCTCTCTCTGCTTTGGTTTCTCTATCTGTACAAAAAGACTTGTTTTTCCCACTTATTAACTAAAGGAAATAATCCTCAAGGGAGTTGTTGCAAGGATTAAAATGTACAAGTATCTAGAACTGTGGACACTCCATAACGGTGACCTTCTTCCCACATTCCAGCCTTCCTCCCTCTGCTTCCTACCCGTTCCCCATCCCAGGTCCTGACAATGGCCTTGACCCACAGTGTGATTTCCCATCAGGGTGGAACCTCCTTCAAGAGTGCTTGTTCTAGACCTTATATCTAATTGATGAATGAAAGTCTTTAATACTTGATCCAGGCATTTTAGCCTTGGTGGGTGGTGAGAATTAGAAAAGAAGGGGCACTTCCTCTGCCCAGGGAAAATGCCAGCCGAAGTGACACAATGACTTTACAACCCACCCTTCTTCCTCCATCTTGAGTTGCCTTCCTGTGAGAAAAAGAGGGAGAGAAATAAAAACAGGCACATAGAGGATTACAGTCCAGTTATCCAAGTGTCCACTTAGCTACTCCAACCTTGTTCCCTGCACCCCATTTGTAGGACACACTGGTGACAGATATCCCTCTCTGATGACTTCACTCAAACATGTCATAACTTACACTCCAAGAAAGAAATAGTTGAAAACGCTTAGTCTCTCTTCTCAAGTTCAAGCCTCCATATCAGAGGAATAAAGGGTTCTATACAGGTATTGGTTCAATAGTTACCAAAGCATCCTTGCTTTGGACAGATTGGCCTGTGTGCCCTATACGTCATCTGAGGCTTTCCCAACTCTATATAGACTTGATCTGAGCCCTCAATTCCATGGTCAGTGATGGTCCAAACCCTTCTGTGGTTTCTCACAGTTTCTTTTTTTTTTTTTTTTAGATATGTCTTTATTTCAGAGAGAGGAAGGGAGAGGGAGAGAGAGAGAAACATCAATGATGAGAGTCATTGGTCGGCTGCCTCCTGCATGCTCCCCATTGGAGATGGAGCTGGCAGCCCGGGCATGTGCCCTAACCAGGAATTGAACCTCGATCTCATGGATCATAGGTCAATGCTCAACTGCTGAGCCATGCTGGCCAGGCTCTCACACTTTCTTAGGGCATGTTTCCATGAGGGCTCTTCCAATTCTGCCTTCAGTGTTGAGCACACTGTCTCTGTTTCACTCCACACTAACTCAGTCACAAACTCAGCCTCTTCTTCCTTACACAAAGAAATCCATTCTTACAATAGGATGTGTGGGTTAAATAACATCACTGGCCAAGGGAAGTGTCTCTTCATGTACTGTACAGTGTCCACTATCCCATGGCCCTTTACCCCCCTTCCTCCACAAATTTCTCTTTCTATCTCACATAGAGTAGCTTTGCTTTCTTCTCTCAAGCCTTGATACTAGCCAACACGAGGGCCCCAAAACAGGGAGCATCTGCCTAAGAGAAATGGCTCTTGACAATTGCTAGAAGAAGTATTCTAATCACATACATAGGACAATTCAGCAGGGGGGACTGTGCAAGGAAAGAGAAAAACCAGGAGCTTCAGTAGCTAGAGTCAAAGGACACAGGTTTGTTACAGATGCTGGCCCAAGTGTGGTAGGGATTAAGTGAAGAAAATGCAGTCACGGAAGAATAGAGGAAAAGAGAAGAGAGAGAAAGACAGAAAGGAATGTTGTGACTCGTAGGCTGTTAAGGGCCTGCTCAGAGAATTCAGGCAAGAAATTTGCCATCTGTCTCTCTGCCTTGTTTCTTTGTCTGCAAAATGTTACACTCAGGAGTGACTGAGTTCTCATTCAGACTTCCTCAATAAAGGTACTAAGGATGAAACCAATTCCTCCAAAGCAGAAGTACTTTATGTAATGTGTTCAACATTTTGAAAGGGGCATCAATTTTTTTTACTTCAATGGAGCACTAATTAGTCAATCTCAACTGGACTAATGGACAACAAAAATCCTAGAGGGTGAATATCAGGGTAATTTGGATATATCATTGGTCATCCCACTGATGGTCCAAACCAATCTAGCCTGGTCAAGTTGGCGTCATATGGAGGGAAAGATGGAAACATCTGCAGGTACAGGAGGACACTTCCTTGATTGTGAACATATCAGCAGCTGTGTTTGCTTATAAAAACCTTTCAGCATGTACTCATAATCTGTTAAGGGAACATACACATTTATCTTGGAGGAGAGAATGTATTTTCCAAAATTCATGTCCCTAAATTGTTAAGTCCTACATCCCTCTCCCTTTCCACTTTCTTTTTCTAATAAAATCTCTCTACAGTTTCCAAATGGTTAACAGAAGCCAATGTACATCCGGGTAATGACACAGTTACAGCATGCGCTAATGTTGACCTGGCTTGACTTGATGGGCTCAGGTGGGGTGAGGGGGCCTACCTAACATACAGTCATTTCATTATCACCTCCACAACTCTGGCTTCTGGGAAATATTTACAAAATGTTAAGGAATCAAATCAGTGAATGTTTCTGCTGTTTTGGATTCACAACCTGATTCAGAGTAAAACAAGTCAAAGGAATAAAATTAAAAAGTTAGAATTTGCAAAATAATAACAATAATAAAGAAGAACACATAATTGCACGTTGATGTGGAGGCAAAGAAGGCCGAAAGCATGGGGCCTGGGTGCATTAAAGTTTCCAGCTTCCTTAGGAAGTGAAATCTTTAGGTTTCTGTTCATTGCTTGGTATTGAATGATGAGATGATAAAGTACAGGTTAAACAAAGATTCTCCTTCACATGTCTTTAGGCAAAAGGTCACCCAAGGGGCCCGAGATGTAACAGAACAAAGCGCATGTAATTTAAAGCATCCTTCGCAGGTTTTCAAGCCATTGGTGTGACCACAAGCCCTCCCTCTTGTCACAAAAGGAGAAAGAGGGAGAAACAAAGACAGGATGAAGGGAAGGAGAGGAGGGGGGAAAGTTTGAAAAAGTGACTCTTAGGCTTCCTACAGTCAGGCATTTTATATGTGAATTTTCAATGTGGATTTCCTGTGAATGCTTACTTGTGAATGCTTCACAGAGAAAGAAAATGAGGGAGAAAGCAAGGGAATTCCTCATGTCAATGTTGAATGAATGATTCGATCGCCCTCCATCTTTAATTCATCCCTACAGCGTGCACACACACACGCCACTAACACAGGTAATCTAGAGCTGACTTTTTTAAAAAAATAAAGACATAAGACCAGTGCTTGGAACTCTGCTTTAAAACAAAAAGTTAAGTGAGAGATCTTTCTCCATCAACAATAATGCAAACAATGTCTGAGAAGACCCACAGAAAAGTCTGGACCAACTCAGTTCCAGTAGCTCCTAAAGCAGCACCTCGCAAAGTATTCAGGCTGGAAAAACATACCACAGGTCCTGCCAACTGCAACCATAATCACAGCACTGGAGTTGGAGGAAGCAGAGGAAGAAGGTGAGAGGGAACATACAGCTTGCTGCCAGGTTCTAGGTAGGGGTTGCCAAGAATAAACACACTCAGATTACGAGAAAATTTCATCCTGTTGAAGATTTTGCTGATTTGAGGCAGAATACACAACCTGTACACTTTTAAAGGGCTCTGTTATCAAAGCCAGAACAACCCATGACTGTCAGTAATGTGCTTTCATTCGTGTCAACCAAAAGGTAAATACTGTGTTCTCAAGCTGATTGCACTCAGTCCTCATAATGGGGACTTTCTGAGTCTCTTTAGAGCAGATGTCAACAAACTTCTGTAAAGGTCAGAGAGCATTTTAGGCTAATATTTTAGGCTTTACAGCCATATAGCTCCCATCACAATTATTTAGTTCTGCTGTTGTAGCCACAAAATATATATAAATAATTTAGTATGCCTGTGTTTCAATAAACCTTTATTTACAGTAACAGACACTGGCCAGATACAACTCACAAGCTGTAGTTTGCAGAGCTTTGCTTTAGACTATCAACTTGTAGCTCCAATATGCTCAGGGTGGCTGATCCACAGTGTACAGTGGATGTGAACAGAGGTGACTTCTGTGTCAGTGACATGGTCATGCGCTCACTCATATCAACTTTCAACATAACACTCTGGTAAATTCAGGTGGCTGAAAATTCTGTGAAACTCTTCTGATGGAAAAGATAAGATCTCTATCCTCTCCTCTTTAATTGGAACTGTCTCGGAGACTGCTTGACCAATAAAATACAGCAGAAGAAATGCTGTGGTGGTTTCAAAGCCTAGGCCCTAAAACACTGGAAGTTTCTCATTCCTGTGTTTTTGGAGCACTTGCTGTGGAGTCTAGCTGCCATAATGTGAGGAAGTCCAAGCAGCTCCATAGATAGGCGCACATGGAGAGGAATCATGGCTGGTAGAGAACACTCTCAGCTGAGCTCCTAGCCTAGCCCCTAAAGCTTCCGTCACAAGATCTTCCACACACTCTGTTGTCTGCTTTTGAGATGCAGAGGGTCCAGTGGGATACTCCAAAGTCTCCAACTGAATGGATCAGAGACATCTCCCCTAACCTGGCCCCACCAACCCACTGCCATTAATCTGTATTGAACTGTGACAAACCTTTACTTATTAAGCCACTGGGATTTTTAAGGTTGTTACCAACTCCCAACATTGGCAGACCCTAAGAAAGAAGGAAACAAGCAATGTGGGCTACTCTGAACAAGTGTTACAGCCAGACAAAAGGACTGGAGAAATGGGAAGATGCTGCTGGATCTCCAAAGACAAATCCATAGGGTTCCATGATTGACACACTCTGTGAATCAGAGCCTCTGTCTTCTAAAACCTGAATGAGAAGTATGGGTTTTTATTCAGTGAAACCTATTCAACAGTGGGGCTCATTTATATGGATTAACCAGAGGCACTTGAATGATGAGCCTCTTTCCAGAGCTGGTCTTCAGGAATAGACAGGCAGTGTTCCCTGAGCTGTGATTGAGAACTATTGAAAGCTTTCCCCCTACCTACACCTCATACACACAATGCCTGAAATTGCTAATTACATCTTTTGTTTAAAAAATGTAATGTCCCAGTAGCCCCCAGGCCAAATCCAGTCTGCTGCCTATTTTTGCATGGTCTGTGAGCTAAGAATGGTTTTCACATTTCAAAGATTGAAAATTTTCAAAAGAAGAAAAATATTCTTTGGCAAGTGAAGATTATACAAAATTCATGGTTCAGTGTTCCATGAATAATGGTATATAGGAACTCAGTTAAGCACATTTGTTCAAGTGTTGCCTATGGCTACTTTCTCACAACAATAGCAGGGTCAAGTGGTTGTGACAGAGACAGCAGGGCCCACAAACCCTAAAATATTCACAATGAAGCCCTTTAGAAAAAAGTTTGCAGGTTTTTGCTTTAGACTCGGAATGGGGAATGTTTGAGCCAAGGGCCATACACAGCCCTCGAAATCATTTGGTCTGGCCCAGCCAAGGCAATCGCAGTCAGGACTCAAAATTTAATAAATCTAGGAGTTTTTTTCATAGCTAATTTTTAAGTTGATAATTTTGTATGGCACTCGAATGATGTTATAAATAAATGGCCCTTGGCAGGAAAAAGGTATCCCACCTCTGCTTTAGACCATTGTGTGTGTTAATCCTTTATATTAAATTAGTGTGCAGGATTGGCCTCTCTCCTAACAAGCTATGAGGAAACACTACATTGTCCTGATAGTTTAATAAGAAATTGGGAGGTGGGACGAAAAAGAAGAGCAAAGAACTGAGGAGTGTGACACCACTGCTCCCGGAGCCAGTGACAGTGAAGGGTCTCAGAGCATCAGAAGTCACCAGGTGCCTGGGAGAAAGACGGCTGACCTAAGGAAGCAGTCAGTGAACAAATGGGGCCTGGCCAGGCGTGGCTCATTGTATGAGCGTCATCCTAGGATCCAGGCGATCGGGGTTCGATTCCCGGTCAGGGCACATGCCCGGGTTGCGGGCTCGGTCCCCAGTCCGGGGCGTGCAGAGGAGGCAGCCAATCAGTGACTCTCTCATCATTGATGTTTCTATATCTCTCTCTCCCTCTCTTTTCCTCTCTCTGAAATCAATAAAGATATATTTTTTAAAAATAATAATAAATGGGAAGAAAAAAGTGGAAAACAAAAATTAAGATGTTCCTTTAATTAACCCCAATTCCCCCAGCCTGTAAGCATTTCCAGTGGTTTTAATGTTTTATTAAAGTAAAACAAACTGATCAAGAGTCATGTATAAAGTAGTTGTTTTAAAGGGGTTGTGAAAAGAAACCCAAAAGGCAGACTACCTCATTGTAACACAGCATTTTTCAGTTTTCTGAAAATTATTAATTCAACCCTAAGACAACTTCAGACCTGCTCTTTCAGTGATGTGGTCACTAATCGTGTCTGTGTTTCTGGCCCACCTTCTTTCTTACCTGCTGCTTCATCAGGATCCAGGGTCTCATCTTGGACCTCCATGGAGTGAAAATAATAGGAGGGAAAAACACAGAAACTTCAAAGATTCTTCTTAGGCCAGCTCTGGAGCCATGTCCCCAAAGACCTCCTTGAATTTGGCTTTGGTGGGGCTCAGGAGGGCCAGAAAGGGACTGAGAAAAACAGAAATCTTTGTTCATTCTCCAAGCTCCAATCTGACATCAGCTTAGAGTTATAGCCTGGACAGTTGGCACAAGTTGGCACTTGGACTCAGGTAGATTAACTTGTAGGAGATTTGTTCTCGGTAATCTTTACTTTCAAATGGTTGGGAAAAGCTTCAAAGTAACAACCACAATTCATAAACTTTTTCTGAAAAATAATAATAATACAGATTTGGCATCTGTGTGAATTTCAACTGCACACAGAGACAAGTAAAAAAAGCTTTAAATGAAACCTCTACCCTTCCCACCTTTTTCCACTTGCATTTCCATGTCCTTTTATAGACACCCACACCCACTTCTCACTAACTCCCTCATCCCTTTAAAATCCCCCGTCCCATAACTCTTCTCTAAGCCACTCAGTGACCAGCCCATCGTAAGTAACCCTGAGAAAACTGCAAGAAGCATGCTTTTATTAAAAATAAAAAATCAGCAATCCTTTAAAAACCATCAGTAAGCTTAATAAGGAATTTAATAAGGAATTTATACTGTATAAATGCTGGCCCTAAGCATGATGAGGCAATCACCTGATACACAAAAACAAAGATGTAAAAGGAACAGAAACTTAGGCTGCTAGAGCTGGAAAGAATCTGAAACATAACCAGGCCATTTCACCATCTCCGAGTTGCCTCCCCAATTTCCAGTCTAGTGCCATCTCTCTATACTCCCTATATCATCTAGGTGTGTTTTTTCTGCCATCCCCAACCTCCCCAGGTGTGCTCTCTTTAGGATGCAAACCAGCCAAGCATTTCACCACTGGTCATGATAAATATCCTTATGAGCCTTTGTTGTTTTATGTAAGATTGCATCAAAGTTTCCCACGGGATGCCCAAGGTGATCCTTGTGGAATAGGATCAATGAGCTATCATTTTCTCTAAGTGTGACCCAGCTTAAGTACCTACCGAAATTGGATCCCTAAAAATAGCTTATGATGATCTCTTTAATAAAACAATAATAGTTTCCCAATCTATCTAATTTATTGCTGATCATTGATGTTTACAGCTGGCTTTTCTTGAGGATATTTCCGTAACCTCAGCAAAGAAGTGGTTCTCTGTACAGCTAAGACTGTAATTTAGTCTATAGGGAACTAAGACTGTAAGATCATAAACTAAAACTATAACCTAATACAAATTGCAAGACTGGATCAGTAAACAAACTTATCACTGCACAGTAACCCATTCCAACATCATTCACAAACTATGGTTTGCATAAATTATACCATATAAACAGGCACGTACATTCAGCCTAAAAGGAATGGAGTGCTAACTGGGAAAGGGTTAGGTGGAGATGTGGTTTGGATATTTTCACTGTAGAATCACTAACGTGTACATGTCAAATTTTATTATTAAGCATTATGTATAATGCACACAAATTTTAATTTGCATATCATGTACTGACAGTAAACCAAATAAACCATAAAATAATTCAAAGTCTCAGAGAGAAATTGGCATAGCCCTAACCAGTGACCAGTGTGACTTATTCCAGCTAATTGTGCTAGTGGAAGTGGCAGTGTAGATCAACTGAAAGGTGCAAACTATCCCTGGTTAGTTCTAGTATTAAAAAATGATGTTATATTTATTCCAAAAATGTCTGCTACTAACAGGAGAGTCAGTGATAAGGGCAGACAAATTGAATTGAATTTAGGAAAAGATAAACTGCAGGTGACTATTGGAGACGGCAATTTGTCTAAGGTGTGGCTGTCCCTTGGGGCCTTAGTAATATAGAGCTGCCTCTGTCTCCATTGTTTTCAATGCTGATTGCACAGCCATCCCCTTAGGACCATTTTAAAATACACTTGAGTAGGCTCCAACCCAAGTCAATTGAATCAAATATCTGAGAGTGAGAGTCTTGGCATCTTTATTAGAAAAGGCAGCAAGCTTTGAGAACCAGTGCATCTCCTCTGGGGACCCTCCAATGTCCAAAACCCCCAACTGGGTTTTAAGCAGTAACACAGTGGTTTACAGGGTAACTGGAGGCAGCAGCCCAACAGTTATGAAAAAATGCTTCTAGATTCTTCTTTGCTCTAAAAACCAGCTTTTGCAAGGAAGACATCCTGAGCCATCACCCATTCCTACTCCCAATCTGTACACAAGTTTTTCCCCAGCACCAGTCTCTTGTAAGATCTGCTAAAGAGATGATTACCAAATGAGAAGAGAAAGTGCAAGATACAGAACTGAGAAGCTCAACAACTTGGACTGCACAATTATTCCAAGCATGCTCTTCTGCTTCATAGTGCCTAGGCTGAGGGGATATTCAAAGTGTCCTTGGGTTGTTGAGTTTCCTCCAGGTATTATGAAATGGGTGGAATTTTTTTCTTAGAATAGTTTTAAAAGTCTCATAAGTCTAGAAGCCCCATTTGCAATAAGTTTTCCTTTCTACCACTGAATTCATGAAACAGCAGAGAATCCAAAGTTATGTTCCTTAAATATACGATAGTTTCAGTCTCTCAGACATGTTGAAGATCTGTTAACCACCAACAGATGTGTTATATAATGGTTTTCTTTAGACAAAATTAAAGCTATTCACCTCCCACCCCATCCCCCAAACCCTCTAGCTGCTTCAAGGTGTCTTGGGCCCAAAGCTTAGTTAATTGAGTGCTTGCTCCACTGTGGCTAATTACAATATGCTTTAGGTAGTTCAGCATATTTTCCCATGAAACTTGCCCCCTGAGCTGGTCTAGTTCTTTCTTTCTTTCCCTTTATTTCTGTGATTCACCCAAGGATTATGTTATTTGAGAAACCATGGTGCAAAGAATAATCATTGGCCAACTCTAGTTGAAATGCATTATTAATCCTTAATTTATTCTTCTGAGGAAAGTCATGCTCAATCATCCTTTCATTTATTTTCCATAGAGAGCTGAGCTTTTGGTCCAAACTTTGTTAATGGTAGCTTCCCAAAGGGAATGCCAGCCTACTGTCAGAGTCAGGCGCCACGGGAATGCAGGTGAACAAGAAGCAGCTAAGTCTGAATTGAGTCAGAAGCTCCTGGACATTACTTCTACTAAATAACCTCATAGCAAACCTATCTAATGAAAATCAGATCTCATTCAGAGTAGGGAAATTTGCTTTTCTAGATAAAACATAATTGGTCCCATAAGATCTATTACCCCCAGAGCTAAAGGTCCTGTCTACACAGCACTAAATGAAGTGGTCAATGAATTTCGCCAAAATTCCTAACAAAATAAAAACCAAAACACAAAATATTCTCTTAGAATTCAAATCCTTTTAGGCTACATATTGGAGAGAGTGACTCATATTTATTAATGGTTTTCAGGCACACTTGTTCCTTGATCAAGTAAATATGCAGTTAATCAACAAATATATTTGAATGCTTACTATGTGCTCAGTCAGACCTGTGCCAAGTCAGAAAGGAGATCTGGAAGATGTATAAGACTGATGCACAAGAAACGAGTGTTTCGCATGACGTCTGCTTCCAATTATAGGTTATGATGCAACGTAACACACACGGGTTTTGAAATTTGAGAGTTTTTTTTCTTTTGTTACAAAAAAAAAAAAAAATCAAAGTCATCTCCACTTTAACTATGAGAACCTAGCACAATGAATGGCACATAGTAGGTCTAACAAATATGTGTGGCATGAATGAACAGGTGAATAAGTGAATGAACCTTTCTGGGCATACAAAGTACATTAAACTGAGAGGTCATAGTAACAAAAACACTCTTTTACGTGCTGTTATACTTGGTACTAGAGACTGATTTTCACCAGAATTGTTTTCTTCTTCTCCTTGAGCACACTGCGAACCCCCATTTTGCAGCCTCCTTTGCAGTCAGTTTCCACCTGGCCCTGTGGTGAGTTCTAGCCAGCGGGGTGTGCGTGTCAGTGCTGCGAGCCCCCCAAGTCTCACTCAGTGAAACCCGCGCTCCTCCTCTTGCAGCCAAGTGGGACGGGACACGCTCCGCGAGCTCGAGGCCGTGTGTCACTGATGCCAGAGCCTCTGTCAGGCTGCACCCCTGAACAACAGCAGAGACTCCCCAACAGCCCCAGACGATATTTGTATTATTAGTTCACTTTTACAGGTGAGAAAACTGAGTCACAGAGAAATGAATCATTGATAATAAGAGGCAGCAAGGGAGCTGAACTGGAACACACTTCTACCTCAACCATCATTCTTCCTCAAAAACACTCAAAATACTTAAAGGAATTTCTGAATCATGGATCCCTAACCTCTTCCAGGTGACCATTCCCACAACCTGCAATAAAAGTGATGTTCTCTCCCAACATGCCATTCCTTTTACATCCTCGCAGTCTCCTAGATGCAGTCTCTACTGCGCGTGCATTTCACAATGGCACACCTCCTTAGGAAGGCTGTCCCAGCTCTGTCATACCTTGCTATCTTAAACTAGCTATTTTGTTCACCCCCTCAAACAAGACCATAGAGCCTGATCAAGAATAGGCTTTTAACAGCAAAATAGAAAGGGTTCATGCATTCAGTAATGTTTTCTTCATTTGAAACAAACAATAAAAGCATAAACAAATCTTGCAGAAGAAGGTTGGCAAGAAAACCATGAAAAGTTTTTCTGTTTTGCTATAAAAATGTTCACATTCAAGTGTTCAGAAACAGGGAAGTAATAACTGTAGAATTGATTTAAACGTTATATGCAGTAATGCTCAAATATTTCTGTGACTTGTGACAACACCTAAGGTAACAGGCATGATCTAGAAATCAGAATGTTCTCCTTAACTGAGATGTCCTATTAGCTGAAAGTTAATTCATTTATTCAATATAACTCCTCAGGGTACAGAGGTCTCTGAGCTGAGGACATGAAACTGAGCCTCAGGGGTGCCCACAAAAGTGCACAGAACTTTTAAAAAGCTCGTACAAAAGAAATGTTATCCCTGATGGCTTGATCACGCATAATCTACCTAGAGGAGAAATAAAAGTCTTGCTCTTGAAACTCTTAACAAGCAGAGTACAGAAACGCCACACACACAGAGTAGTTCATGAGGACGCATGCATTTCACAAATCTGGTGGATTTAAAGTCTCAGATACCACAACGGGCTCCAGAAAGCTAAGTGGAAGACAGCTGACCACAGGTTCCAACTCCTGCTTTATGTGCCTTGTTGACTTAAATTAATATGTGAAATCTCTGTGGGAAGTTTGTAAGCAATATCTTTCCTTTGAGAACATCAGAGCTGATGTTTCGTCATTTGGGCAAGAATCATATTCTGCCTTGGGCTTCCGTGTTCCTCAGACGCCTGCTATTCTAAGAACCCAGGACTAATGACACAGAAACACAGACAAATAGCTGCTTCCATCTAATGTTCAGAATAATATTGAGTATACTCAGTTTTTAATAATTAAATATTTGAACAAAATGTCAACTGCTACAAATATTGATATTAATTTTATCATTGTTTAACAAAGTTTTTATATACAAGAGAAATCCACAATAGGTTATGGGTGGATCACCTGTAGCACAGGTGATCCAAAAATCAATTGGATGTAAACACTAGAGAACGTTCTTTACTTGACCCTCAACTATATGTAATAATATGGACAGAGAAATAGTTGTGATACTGGCTTTTAATTTTAAAAGCATTTTATTTGCCTTTGTAATGGATTTTAAAATATTATATGGGGCCATTGGGCCACTTCCAGAATTAGTAAGAAACAGATATTAAAAGAACCAAATACTAAAAGGATGGATCTGATCAGCTCACCCTTGGAAAACTGCTAGTGCATACCAGTTTTCATTCATGGGTGGAAAAAATAGAAACAATAAGGAAGCTATACTGAGTTTTTCATAAAGTTAAATTTATTCAGTATAAGGGATGGTATAATTTTAAGATTATGTCATTTCTCTTCTTTTGGTGTGTAAATCTCCTTTCTTGTATGAAATAATATAACTATATGAGATAGTTGGCCAGTATTTTGTCCATTGTTGGCAAAATTAAAAAGTTAGCAATTCTATTCTATACCTAAAGTCTAGGAGACACTGAGTTAGTCCTATCCCCCTCCTGTAACTTGCAGCTTAAATACTGCAGTAGAAGAGAAATGTGAGGTTTCCTTGACGACTCTCAACATGAACGACTGACTCATGGGTAGCAGAGTTCTCAAGAGTAGAAATATTTCCTGAGCATCTTCTGCATACTCAGTACAAATCTTAGAAATCTCACTGAAGAGAAAAAGAACTGTCACTTCCAACAAAGAATTTACAGTGTGGTTGAAAAGCAACAAGCACCTTTGTGAACTAGAAAGAAAACACACACACACACTCACGCACACACATGCATATGCACACATATTGCCCGGGGTGAGATTGTGTAGCAGAGACTAAGGGCAATTGACCTGTTAAGAACTAAAAGGTGAATCTCCTGGATGATAGTTTGATGCTCAACCACAGAGCCATGCCAGCAGGGCTCAATTTAAGTTTTAAAGTCATCAAGCCTAGTTATGAGCCTCTCATAGTAACTCATATGAGCTATGAGGTAAGTATAGTCTAGATTGTGTCTTTTCATCTCAGAGCTTTATCATTCTCAAGGGGGCAATAATTGGTTTGAGGATGTGTCAGGGTGTGAAAAAAAATCTTAGATATTATAGTGGTTTGTAATAATATTTATGACAATAACATTTGGTACAAAATATTATTTCTTAGTATTTAATTTTTTTTATTTCTCTCATTAGGGATAAATTAAATTCATTTAAATCTTATTGTAATTAATTGATTAAAATTTAATTTAGTTTTCTCCTTAAAGAGGTGATGATAAAAATCAGGTTGAGAGACATTAGTCCTAGATCTAGAAATAGCACCACATTGAATTTTGTTAATGTTTCTCTTACATATTTAGTAATGAAGATTGTCTTATTGTTTCTCATTCCCAATTTTAACATTTCTTTCCTTTTCTGTTCTGTCCCTGGTCCCAAGTTCTGGTACATAAACTTTTGTACCCAAGAAACTATTTGCCTTATAAGTCATCTATACATTAGGGAAATTTTAAAATTTGTCTTTTGCAGACATTTCTGCAATTTAAGGGTTTCAAATGAAAAGCTTTAGAATAAAAACTATTGCTCCATCACATGGGCACACCCCTACTAGGTTCAAAGTTCTCTTTGTACCAATGAGGAAGCATTCTTCCAGACATGCCAGATGGTCACTGCCCTATCTACAAGACTTGGACTGCACTGCCTGAATGCCTAGTCCCAGGCTCCAAAGGACATTATGACCAACAGGGAGTGAGCATACTTGTAGTGGGTAAAACTTATTAAGCTTTTACTATGTGTCAGTCATCACCACACATGATCAATTCCATTAATTTCCAAAACAACTTTGTAACCAGGTACTATCATTGTCATCCCTCTTCTATAGCTGAGGAAATTGAAACAAAAGAAGTTATACTACATGCCAGTCACTGGTCCAGCAAGTGCCAGAGCCAGGGCTTAAACCCTGCTAGTTTGACACTAGGGCTTGCTCCCTAAAACAGTCCACATACTGTCTGGGAAACTGGCTCAGAGTGAGAACTCTGGACCTGGCAGATCTGCATTCAAATCCTTTCTCTTGCATTTCCCACCTAATGGCCTTCAACTAATTACCCAGCTTCATTTAACGTATCTATACATTCAGTCAAAATCCCAGCAAGTTATTTTGGGATATTGATAAATTGATTAGAGGACTGATACAACCCAACCTCAACACTGACTATAACACTACAGTAATCAATACAGTGTGATATTGGCAAAAGAACAACACATAGATCAATGGAACAGACTAGAGGACGTAGAAATAGACCCACATAAATATAGTCAACTGATCCTTACCAAAGAAGCAAAGGCAATACAATGGAGAAAAGATGGCCTTTTCAATAAATGGTGCTGGAACAACTGGAAACTCACATGCAATACACACATGCATATATATATGCATAAGTCTAGACACTGATGCTATACCCTTCACAAAAATTAACTCAAAATGGATCATAGACCAAATGTAAAACACAAAACTATAAAGCCCCTAGAAGATAACAGGAGAAAATCTAGATATCTTTGGGTATGGTGATGATTTTTTAGATAAAATACCAAAGGCATGATCCAAAAAAGAAATAGTTGATAAGTTGGACTTCATTAAAATTAAAAACTTCTGCTTTGCAAAAGACATTGTTCAAGAGAATAAGAAGGTAAGCCACAGACTGGGAAAAATTGCAAAAAAAAATATATCTGATAAAGCACTGTTATCTAAAATATAAAAAGAACTCTTAAAACTCAATAAGAAAATGAACAATCTGATTTTTAAAATAGGCAAAAGACCTGAACAAACACTGCCAAAAAAGCTATACAGATGGAAAATAAACCTATGAAAAGATGCTCCACATCTAAGTCATCAAAGAATTGCAAATTATAACAACAATGACACCACTACACACCTATTAGAATGGCCAAAACCCAGAATGCTGACGTTACCAAATGCTGATGAGAATGTGGAGCAACAAGAACTCTCATTCATTCCTGGTGGGAAAGCAAAAGGGTACAGTCACTTTGGAAGACAGTTTGGCTAAACATGCTCTCACTCTACAATCCAGCAATCACACTCCTCAGTATTTAGCCAAAGGAGTTGAAAATTTATGTTCACACAAAAATCTGCACAAGGATATTTATATCAGCTCTATTCACAATTGTAAAATCTTGGAAGCAACCAAGATGTCCTTCAGGAGATGAGTAGATAAACAAGATGAGGTACATCCAGACAACGGAATATTTATTCAGTGCTAAAAAGAAGTTAGCGATCAAGCCATGAAAAGACATGGAGGAAGTTTAAATGCATATTACTAAGTGAAAGAAGCCAATCTGAGAAGGCTACATACTGTGTGATACCAACTATATGACCTTCTGGAAAAGGCAAAGCTATGAAGAGAGTAAAAGGATCAATAGCTGTAAGGAGTTAGACAGGAAGGAGCAATGACTAAACGGGACAGAAAATTTTAGGACACTGAAACTATTTGGAATGACACTATAATGGTGGACACATGTCATTATAATTGTTCAAACCCATACAATATACAACACCATGAGTGAACCCCAATGGAAACTATGGATCCTGGGTGATTATGATGTATCAATGCAGGTTCTCAGTTGTAGCAAATGAACTACTGTGATGCAAGTTGTTGACAGTGGGGGAGGCTGTATGGAGGGGGGGCAGGGAATATATGGGAACTTTCTGTACCTTCCGCTCAATTTTGCTGTGAATCTAAAACTGCTCTAAAAAAATAAAGTCTATTTAAAAGGGGAAAATTCAGGACAGGCTCGGAGCTTGAAATTGGAAAGATGGAGGAAGACGACTCTTCTCTGTTTACACTCTTCTGAGCCAAAAGGAGCAGACACCCAAAAGATAAGAGCTGAATCTAGGTTGCTAGGGGCCACCCAGACCAGGATAGAGAAGAAAAATGACTGTCTGGGCTGACCAGATGTGCTGGTGACCGAGAGGCTCCTGAGACCTCTCCTTCCTGGCCTGAGTCCCATCACAGAACAAGCCTTCCCCAGGGCAAGGTCTCTACCTCGCCCCCTCATCTACAGCTTCCTGAGTATATGAGAAAAAGATGTGAAGGGTGTACTTGTTAAACTCTTGTTGAGTTCCTATAACAATATCAGAAACAATAAGCATCACTTCAACATAGACAAATGGCTACAAACCACTGAGGGAGCTCCAGGAATAAACCTTCTCCAAAAGCCAGGAACCAGGAAGCTCTACTTCCTGGAATCAGATACAGGCCAAAAGGCATTCTCACCTGGTAGACTCAAGCATATCACATAACTTGAAGGTGCTGCCAAAAATCCAGATCAAAAAAAAAAAAAAAAGAATTAAACAAGAGGAGAGGAGGAAAGAGACCAGAATTTCTCCCAGGACCATAGGAAAGGCATTTATCAGCAGGACCCTTACAAACAAGAGGTTGCCATCCAAATGCAGACAAACTTCTTTCCCTCTTGTGACTGCATTTCATAACTCTTGCACTTCCTAATGTGGACCCAGTCCACCTCTGAGGTCATTTGTTTTCCCTAGAACTGTGGAGCTTGCCAATCATTCAGACCACAGGCAGTGGCCAGGAAAGCATTAAGCCCCTTACTGCTCTCTCTTAGGTCACTCAGAGCATTAGAATTCCATACGATTATCTTCTGGGGAAGAAAAAAAAACCTATGCTTACAAAGATAAAAAGTTCCAAATGTTTCCTAAAGGTATGTTTGTTTCAAATCATATGTTTTTAATGGATGACAAAACAGCCTGAGTTATAATTATTCCAATTCCACACACTATCCAAAAGCTGAGAGATAACATGCAGAAGTGATGACTGTGCTATTGGTGACATATAGAGTCAACCTGTTGATTCAAGACATAAACAGGGTCACACAGAGAGAGAAGGAATGATGAACAACAGATCCAGTTTGCATTGTGCCTACTCCTAGAACAGATCGGGTTCAAGCCTCCAGGTGAGAAGCAAAAAAAATCCCTGCTTTGTGGAAAGACTCTGGCGTTGGTCATTTATAATTTTGTGTGAATTTGAGGTACTCAACCCCACACTCTATGTGCATTTGGAATCTCATCTATAATTGGGAAATAAAGGTTTTATGTGGTTATTTAGGGAATTTGAAACCTCAATGAACAGATGAAATCAGTGTGGAAGGAGCAACTGAGAAATCCAAAATATGTTTAAGAAACAAGGATTTACCAAGAGTGTATTTTTAATTTTTTCTTATTATTTTTTTCTGTTACCATTTATCCCCCCTATAACCCTCTCAGACCTCCCTCCCCCTCCTCCACCCCATGCCACAATCAGCACGCTGTTATCCGTGTCCATGAGTTCTTTCTCTCTCTCTTTTTCTTTTCTTTTTTTCTTTTTAGCTCAGTTGCAAACTGCTTGTCATGCTGGCTCCTTAGCTTATAACCAGAAAATCTACTGCAGGATTCCTTTTTTTTATCAAGTCTCATCAAGCATCAGGGATTTTGTTGTTGTTATTGTTTTGCTCTTGATAAGTACTGCTCATTTTTCAATGCAGATTTTTAAATGGATAAACTGAAACAGCGATGGGAAAGACCTATACTTATCTGATTTCACCACTGAGGTTTATGTCATTTCACCAATTATAGATATAAAGTTACAGACACACTTAAGCTATTGGATTTAGTGAAGTGCTATAAGGAGTATAGACTATCATAAATGCAGTGCAAACCCATGAAATTCATATTTTAGGGAAGATCTGAAGAATAAAGACCCAAAACATTGTCTAGATGGGACTTTGGAATCTTGGAGATTCCAAGTCCTGACTCTTCCCTGAAACATGAGCCTCTGCCTCCCACCAAATTAGACCCACTGACCATGCTGAAATCACTTCAGATTTGTTTCTGAAAAAGGTATTCCTTTTCTCCAAAGAAAGGAAACAGAAATAGAAGAAAAAAAATGACCTTGGTCCACCCAGCCCGGTGTAGCTCACGGGTTGAGCATCAACCTAGGATCCAGGCAATCACAGCTCCATCCCCAGTCAGGACACATGCCCAGGTTGCAGGCTCGATCCCCAGCAGGGGGCGCGCAGGAGGCAGCAGATCAATGACAACTCTCTCATCATTGATGTTTCTATCTTTCTCTCTCCCTCTCCCTTCCTCTTTCTGAAATCAATAAAGAAATTTTTTTTTTTAATTACCTTGGTCAGGATCATTGAGCAATATTATCTAGAATGAAGGTAAAAGATTATATAATTTTCTCCTTTGATTTAACTCCAGTAGGCCTGAAATTCACTCTGGACAAGAAGGGTCTGGCATTTTCTTATTTGCAAGTGAGCTCCTCACAGATACCCTGGCACAGGAAGCCCAAACTTGTCTCTTTTTTCATTCTATAATAAAAGCCGACACTACAGCTGTGAAAAGGGAAATAAGTAATAGGAAAAACCGTTTTAGGAATCAATTTTATTTCAAGATTGCTACAAGTCTTAGTAAATTTCAGATTGATCTTAAAACATATCATCTCTCACAGAGTTTTGTAGAGGAAATGAGATTGGTAAGTGAATACTCCTTTATATGAAACCCAAATCCTCTATGAGAAGAGAAACATGACTCATGTTGCTCATAGATATAATAACCACACCCTAATGCTAAGCATCAAATTTCCAGGAACTCTGTCCTTAATAAAAGTCCATTCTCTGGGAGAGAAAGAGAAATAATCTATAGATACATGTTCCAGAAGAAAAATCAAACCGTTAATTGAATGAGATATCTTCCCATCCTGACAACAGATGACTAAAATAAATACTAACACAACAGATTTGAGTAATTTGTAATGTGCCTAAATTGTCTGCCTATTAGTTTCAGTTTACATTAAATTCAATCATATGTGTGCAAAGAAACCTCCTAAAGTGGTAAAGAGCAGATTTGAGTAGACGAATATTTTCTTTTAATGATGTTTATAAATCATATTTTACTAATAATATCTCCTTATTAATAGCTCAGAAGTAAATATAAGCTTACTTGTAATTATTATAAATTTTAAATTCCAGAAGCCCTGTTTAATAAATTTCCATTTGCATAAAAATCACATGTAAGAGCAGCCGCTAAAATTGGAATGAACATAACAGCTAACTTTTTCTTCTGTGCTTATTATATGCCAGCCTCTATGCTTTTGTGTATGCTGATCTCATTTTAATCATCAAAACAACCTCCTCAAGAAGGTATTCTGTTTGCCCCCACCTTTAAACAAGTGGGAACTAGTAGAGTCTGGGAGCTTCAACATTACTGCCTGCCCTCTGGTCAAGAGGGCATTATGTTGATTTGTCACTTTAAGGCACAACTTCATCAGATTTAAATAAGAAGTGAGAACCTGTGAAAAATATGATTCTAACACTTGTTGCTAGTGCATACAAATAGAATCTGATTTTAAATAATATGACCACCACATCCTGTTTTCTAATTGCCATACCACAGTCAACCTAGAAACACATGTTCCTGGAAACAGCTTGACTGAAGACAATCTTCTGCCCGACAGCAGCAGCATCGTTTGCCTTGGAGAGCCTTCCTTCCTAATGCCCCTGGAGTCCTTTTGCCCTCCTATTTCCTGTGATCACTCAGGTTCATGCAGTCACAACCCCACGCCTGGACAACCCCAACAGAACCCTCGTGGCTTCCCTGTTCAAATTTCCCTTTGCTCACCCACCTTTCTGCCAATTCCCTTCTATTATTTCTTTCCCCAAACCTTACTAGCCAGGCTTTTTAAAAGTAGTCCACACTGGTTTTCTCCATTTACTTTCCACTCTCTGCACTCCAGTTCCTGTCCCCACCTTTGTTTTTTCTCGGACTCCTTTGTGTCTCCTCTTTCTCCCACCAGTAAATATGTGTGTTCCCCAGAGGCCACCCTGGTTCCCCACTCTTCCCACTCCATGCTCCCTGGCCTACTTCATCCACATATAGGCCAGTAACTCCAAAATCTGTAACACAGTCCTGACTTCTCCCTTGAATTCCCAACTCACATCCATCCTCATCTGGGTGTCTCACATGCTCCTTACACTCGTGATTTCCACTCAAACTGACCCTGCTCTTCCTCTTGATCTTTCCTTATTTCAGGTAATGACACCTTCCAGCGAATCCAAGTCACTCATATCACCCCTGACTTGCAGTCACTAATATCAGCAGATTTTTTTTTTCCTGAAATAATAGCTCATGAATCTATCCACTAGCCTCTAGACCTATTGCAATAGCCCCCTAATGGTTTCCCTGCCTCCAGCCCTGCCCCAGGGAAAACCATCCTCCACATGCCATTGGATTGTTCCCTGACATGTAAAGCCTGATCATATCAACCTCTTGCTAAAAGCTCCTGATGATTCTCCATCACCTGCCCTGTCTCAGCAACATCCCCATCATTCCCCATGACACACATTGCATTTTCACAGAACCCAATCCACGCAGACTCTCCTTGCACTCCAAAGTTTTCCCTCCCCATTCTTTGCATGGTGAACCCAAAATTGCCCGTAGAGTCAGGGAAAGCTTGCTGAAGGTGGAGAAAGATACCTTTCTAACAAAAGAAGAATGAAATGAAGTACCACACACAAAATCCTGTACCCCCAGCTCATGGCATGTAAACTCTCCCCAGACAATTATGGTTTCAACTTGCCCTGTGCATAAACTATCTTGCTCTGAAAACTGTTATGTGCCCATTTTATTGCCATGTTTCTAAATTCCTTGGAGGCAAACCATGTTTTAGACCATTTCATATTCCTGCTGTCCACCCCAATATAGCATTTTAGACACAGTAAGTATCCAATGATGTACTGACAACATCGATTGACAAAAGTATTCTGAAACAAGTCCTTTTGCCTGTCCTCTGCCTGTGAGAAGTCAGTTGATCTAATGATGTTACTTGGACATAATCTTTATGAGGGGAAAAATGTGCATTTGAATTTGCATAGAACGCAAGATTTCATGGTTAAGATTTCACCCCTAGCCCGACTCTCCACATATATCAACTCATTTGATCCTCACAACATCCGCCTGACATAAAGCTAGTGTTGCCGTCTCACAGATGTGGATGCTGAGGAACAGAGGTGACCCAAAGCAGCTTATTAAAGAAAAGCCAGGATGCAGAATCACACAGCCTGGCTTCAGAGCCTCTGCTCCACCCTGTGCTCATGGCGCCTGCCGGCAGGGCCCAGAGCAACTGCTAAGCAATCACAATATTACTGACAGTTTTGATCTTAAATTCCATCAGCTATAAGGCAATCCATCCCCACTCTCCAAAAATACACCTTCACCTGAAAAGAACAACGTAAAAATATGTAAAATTAAAATTCCATTTAAATACAATTTCTGTTGAAGAATTTAAATCACGAATTTATCTATCTTCTGTCTTTTAATCTGAGCCAATATTATTCTTTCTACTTTTAAAACCACTTATGATTCCCATCTTTTTACAAAATCATGAAAAACAAAGGGAAAAACATGGACCCTATTTCCAGCCAATCCACCTCTTCACAAACACGCTTACAATGTAAAATTTCAGACAATGAATGATTCATTCAAATTATTTTGGCCTCTAGTATATGGTTCGCTAGAGCCCTCAGACACTGGCCTGACTCTTTAAGAAAAGTACCTGATTGTGTGCAATCATTTACACACTGCGTGCATGTTTAAATGTTTTTGTCCTTACAGATTTCTAGAGCCCAGGCATCTATCGCTTCACTTTGTAACCCGTGTGTGACAAGGTGTAAAGAGTTTGTGCAGAAGTGGAATCAGAAAAATTGGAGTTGAAATCCCAGGCAGCCACTGACCTAGAAAAGCTAACACTCTAGAGAGAATGACAGATATATGCCACAAAATTTCAATAGTGTTGTGAGTGCTCTGACAGACATAAACACATGATGTTATGAGAGCAGAAGCAGAGGTGTTGGGGGGCGTAGGGGGGGGTGTCAAGAAATGACCCTTAAAGAGAGGATGCCTGAGCCAAGTCTTAAAAGAGAACCTTGAGCCAGCCAGGCAAAGAAAAGTGCTTATTAACTGCTGAACAAGGAAGATCAGTTACACCGTCCACATGGCTGCACAGGGAAAGCACACATCATCAATCGCTGCGGAACGGGCATGAGAATCAATCCTGAAGAAGCGTGTCTCTGGTGCTTTTGATGAAAAGTGTAGTAGAGATCTCAGGGGGGAAGATAAAAGATCAGAGGAACCTACAGGTATAAGAACCTTGTCTCTCCACTATCCACCCACACAAACTATTTTTATTGGACAGAACTGAAAGAAACATTGTTGGCAAATAAAATACCTACCAGAACATTCTGGACTGCTTCAAGCTGCATACATGCTTAAACTTTGACCTGTATAGCACAAATCCATATTCAAGTGGTTAAGGGGCCATATAAGAGAGCGCTTGTTATGAATGAAACTTTGGTGATTACATCAGCTACACTAACCCAGAACAGCTGACGACCATTGCCAATATCATGCTTTCAGCAATCAGCAACATCTTTGGTACAGATGTCAGGAAAACCATTGTGCCAATTATGCCGTAATGATGAGAGTAGAGAGCCTGGCTTGGGAATTCTCATTTCATGTCTTCTTTGAAAAAGCATCTCTTAAAAGAGGGCAATATACAATATATACTGTTCATCCTGTCACTTTTTTTGGCTTGAGCTGTGCTCCTCCTGACTCTGTGAATCGGTGAACTTTCTGATCTTAGAGTTGGGATGGTATAAGCTAAAGGGTTTTGGCACACACAAAACCCACTGCATTCTTGAACGCTCAAGACAGCTTTACAACATCTTAAGCTACATCTGAACAAACCTGTTTCTTACTAATACTGTCAGTCTTTTTGAATACTTTTTCTACAAAGGACAAGAGGAGAAAAATATCATTTGTTTATCAGAACCCATCTAAACTTAACCCAGTTAATTAGACGATCCTGTCCACATTCCACTTTGGGGTGAAAGAAAACCAAAGAGTAGAAGACAATCTTTCAAAGGAAAATAGGCATTGCACACCCTGGTGTTAGTGTGGACTAAAGTCTTTTTCTCACATCTTCTGTTATGGCAGAACTGTGTAATTAATTCACTTTTTTTTTTTCCAGCAAATATTCACCAAGCACCTACTGTACACTAAGAACTGTTCCCAATAAGGGCCCATGTCCAGAACTGTGAACCTCAGGCACAACATTTTCAAACATTAAAGAAAGTTTATCATATGCCTATTATTATTGAGCTCACGAAGGTTAGGAAAATGTTCAAGTAAGATTTTCATCAATAAGAGGGAAACAAACCCAGTGGATTTATTGTCAAGCCTTAGTTAATCGGACAATTCCATAACAAGCACTCTCCTCTGAAGCTCTACTATTTGTAACCCTTTGGGTAATTTCAGGACTGTTTTTATTTGAATAACTGTGTGGATCAAGGGCATTGCATTAAGCAAAGCGTTTTAGTTTCTGGCCAAAATAAATAAATGCAAAAAGAATGGGAAGGAGAAATTGCTACAGGTAGATCTTCAGATCATGAAAGCGATGTACCTTCACGGGCTATGTAAATTTAGGCCCCAAGTACACTATTGCTTCCAGAAACTGCTCCCAATAGAAAATTTTATAGGCATTTTAAACTCTCATAGGTGACTCCCTGAAAATATCACAGTTGGTCAAAAAACATATGTGTTTCAACTCCTTCTAACTTGCTTTGGTGTTAGCTTATAAAAACTCATAGGTGTATATTGGACTCATTAAACTGAGGGACTCATAAGCACGGGTTCGATCAGGGCAGGGTGCTGACAGGCATTATACATTATGCAAGCTTCCCCACATCATTCTGCCAACGTGCTTCCATTTTAATCCAAAACATTCCCAGCTTGTCAAATACTGGGCCTCCCTGGAATGCATAAAACCAACCATGCCACCTCATACAGAGGTTCTCTGATGTGGACAGCTTTCCACTGGACACTATAAGGAACCCACAATCCCATTTTCACATGTTACTTCAAATCAATCCAAAATTCTGTCTCCAGAGCTAGCATAACAGTAAAACAGTAACCCCGGGAAAGTGGGGAGAAGACGGTAGAACCCAACGCATGATGGCCTGACAGTTGTCAAGCATCATATTTATTCGTCACTGACTAAAGCCGGTGAATATGCATGATTCGGCTATAGAGATTTCATTTAAGAACCCACTGGGGGTGAAGATGTATATTTTTATTTATTCATTTTATTTACTTGTTTGTTTGTTTCTTTTAAAATCTCCCTGGACTGTCAAGATCATATTGAAGCTGACTGCAAAAAGATACTTTCAAATCTCCAAATTTTCTGAAGTGGCCACAGAGAGAGCTCACATAAAATACTTAACAACTTCATGTTGACAAATTGGCATGTCGAGACAATTAGCCTCTTTGTAGCAAGATGGTGGACAGATGTAGAGAAGAATCAGGAGTCTGATTGTTCTACAGAAGTCAATAAGGCTGAGTCTCTAATAGAGTTAATATGTCAAAGAAGGGAGAGATAAGAATTGGAAATATGATGGAAAGCAGCCAGGCAGGAAACACAAAGGGAAGCAATTGAATTGCGGTTGAAAATAGTATGAGTAAACTTTGTTCGAAGACATGTGTGGAGCTGGAAGCAAGACACCCAGGAAGAGTGATTATGAGCCATACATAAGAGGTTTATGACAACCTGAACAGATAAAAGCTAGTGGGGAGCTGAATTCCTCGGGTGGAATATGAGCTCTCTGAAAACCTCATGAGAAGAGAAGAGGCAGAAGAGCTCTGAATTCAACGGAGGACCCCTAGAGTGGTAAAATGGAAAAAAATAGTGATGTGCTTCCTTGGATTAAAATAAAAGATAGAAATGCTACCAAAAATTGAAATCGATTTGACTAATATCTAGAGACGGTTCAAAGGATATTCCCTAGTCATCATATATCTGAAAATGTGCTCTTTCATGCCACTGGTTATGTGCTTAGTGTAGATCAACCTCTCGGTTAGGTTAGCCTAAAGATAGGTGAGCTAATAGAAGAGTGTGTGACATGTTTGGGAGCTCAGAGGGAGGATATTATACAATGTCAGGTCAATTTAGTTTCTTTCTTCAACAAATAGATCATGTTAAAAGGGGGGGGGGGGGCAATAGTACCAGAGAATTTGATTTCTCCAAATCTAACATTCTTATCAATAAATGAAGACTATATGGTATAGGGTTCCCTTTTCCACACATCCTTGCCAGCACTTATTGTTTGTTGATTTATTGACGATAGCCATTCTGGCAGGTGTGAGGTGATATCTCATTGTAGTTTTAATTTGCATCTCTCTGGTGATTAGTAACATTGATCATTTTTTCATGTTTCTTGGTCATCAGTATGTCCTCTTTAGAGAAGTGTCTATTCAGGTTTTTTGCCCGTTTTTTAATTGGATTGTTTGCATTCCTCTTGTTGAGTTGTGTGAGTTCTTTATATATTTTGGAAATTAATTCCTTATCAGGTCATTGGCAAATACGTTCTCCCATACAGTGGTTCCCTTTTCATTTTGTGGATAGTTTCTTTTGCTGTGCAGAAACTTTTTAGTTTGATGTAGTCCCATTTGTTTATTTTTTTCCTTTGTTCATCTTGCCCTAGGAGATGTATTGGCAAAAGAGAGACAAATATCACATGATCTCACTTATATATGGAATCTAATGAACAAAATAAACTGATGAACAAATAGGTCTAGAGACATGGAAGTTTGGAACAGACTGAGGGATCTCAGGGGAGAGAGGGGGGCAGGAAGAGATTAACCAAAGAACTTATATGCATAACCCATGGACACAGACAATAGTGTGGTGAAGGCCTGGGGTGGGGTGGGAGTCAGGTGAAGTGGGGAAAGGAGGAAAAATGGGGGACACTTGTAGTACCCTCAACAATAAAAATAAATTTTAAAAAAGAATATATGGTCTTGAATAGCAATTTTTGACTGGTGTGCCACAAGGCAGAGAGAGGAGGAAGATACCATTACCATTCAGGAAATTCTGCATTTCCCTAAAAATCAGCTTCTTACTCCACTCACTGTCTTATAACCTTTTCTGAAAACTGTTGAGCCTCTCAGTGGGGTAGAGTAGGGAAGACTCACATTAAGAAGCAAGCCCTCTTTGGACTTGACCTTAGAGAATTCAGTAGACATTCCCAACAAGGAGACTCCACTGAAACCTCTGAACTACTGCTGAATGGACTCCAGGGAGGATCTTTATCAGCCCCTACACAGTTTGCCAGAAGAATCTACTTTCTACAGGGTCCTCTGCTGGGTGCTCCAAGGAATTCCAGAATGAATGGATGTTCAATCTGACAAGGAATATTCAACAGGTAACTGAATACTCATTGTGATGAAGTAGAACAAATTCCATAAAGTGCCACAGATAAAGGTCAAGGATAGGCTGTACTGCACCAAGCAAAGCTCAGGAATTGTCTCCCTATACTCAAAATAGAGGAAGAGACTTCCTCCAGCTGTGGGATCATGAAGGCATTGGCATTTGTTCTAAGCCTTGAAGAGAATGAAGAGTTTAAACTTGTAGACACAGGTGGGGAGGCAATTAGAGGTGAGGAAATTGTTTTGAAGACAGTAAATCACAAGGGGTAACTTATTAACTATCTTTAAGTAGAATGTTTCTCAACTTCCCTGATTATAGGAATCACTAGGGATGCCTGTTAAAAATACATATTCCTAGCTCCACCCCAGACCTTGTGGATTAGACCCAAAGAAAGAGACAGGGAATCTGAATTTTTATCACATACCTCCTGCAGGATTCTTAGGAAGAAACAAGTTTGTGAAATCCTAATAAAGTATCTAAAGTCTACTTTGAGTAAGAAATGAAACGGTTACCTACCTCACTGGACAAGAAGGAACAAAAAAATGGCCTCATTTCTGTAAAAGTTTGGTGTGGAATAAGAAAGACTAATTAAAGGTTTCTAAATACTGCAATAGGCTTTTATGAGAGTTGGAATCCCCATCCCTGAAAAGCTTTTAAAATGGAGGAAATCACTATTTGCCCTAGAGGGGGTGGCTCTGGGGAACAGGCAAAAGATGGAATTATTGGGGGATGACTTAGGGGTTGTGAGAAACTGAAACCCTCTCAAGCGAGCGTGAATGAAAAGAATTTATTGTGAGAGCACAAGGGAATCTCGAGGAAGCCTAATAGAGGAACAGGAGCCAGGCCTTGGGGAAACTGGAAAGTCACCAGGCACCTTTGCCCTCCCTCTCTTGTGGACCAAGCACTCTCTTATTGCTATATCCCTCTGCACCTATATTTAATTTTCTTCTCTCCTCCAGCCAGCTTCTCAATTTAATCGTTCACCAACGGCGACCTCCTCATCCAACTCAACATGATTCACCAGGTGTTCAGTTAACTGAGACATCCTCTCGCCCCAAGTCCATGCTCCTCCAGGTGATAACACCTGGCTGGTTCACCTTGGCACATGTGAACAGCTGGCCCAGCCAGCTGTGGCGAGGGCTGTTCCTCTTGGCACTCAGAGTGCAGTTGGGAGAAATGATGAGCTTCTCACACAAGACGAGGTCAAACAGATCTTCTGTCACCTTAACTTAATATTTTACTATCAAAACAATAATGTTCTCACATGAACACCTTATTCTTTTAAGAACTGTCTCTGGTGGCTTCCTTTTGAAACTCTCATAAAAGGACTTACTGTTGGAATGCCGAGAGTAAGCAGCACCCGTGAACGGTGAGTGAGCTGCTCTGCTTTCAGAATCTTCTGGATAATCTGAATTCTTATCTGAGAATTTCTATATCTACAAACTCAGCACAAGAAGCATTTTGCTGAATTCCTCAACCCTTCCCAACGATTAACTTAGTCATTTTAAAAACCCATGCACTTCAAGTTAAACTTCAATGTGTGTGTTTCTAATTGATTTTCATTTAGTTCATCTGAATATTGACTTGTTATCTGAAGTCCAGAGAGCTTTGTAAAAGCAGCCATGGTCCTTTCTCCATGAACAAGACTGACTCACACCTTCAGGACATGGAATTTGAACCCCATAGGGCCTCCGCTTGAGCTTGGTCAGTCAACCCGGCCCCAAAGTAATTCAACATTAAGCTTTTCAACATTAAGTTGCCTTGTTTATAGAAGGAAAACAGGTCTCTATCTCCTGTGACTAAGGTGTGAAAAAAAACCAAGACCACCTAACTGAGGTATGAGTCTACCTGGTTCTTGTAACACCATCACTGAAAGGGGGTGGGGCAGAGATCCTATTTTAAGGCCTGCCTCACAAAGCCCACTCCCCTCCCTTCCCCTCTGATTCTAGGGGCTCCAGTGAGCTCCTCTACCTGCTTGTACTCACTCTCTCCCTACCCTTCTGCCACCTCCTCCCAGTGGTGTGCTCCTCCTAGTGAGGCACTCTCATGAACATGAATTACCATTGTCCAGGGACAGTGTCATTGGTAGGGCCTTTCTTTTACAAATAGGCTCACGTTAGCATCTCCCATTACTCTGAGGCTCCAATAGAGAACTAATCAGGAGGAAAATTCCTTCCTTTATTAAAACATTCTACCAAGGCAACCAGCCAAGGAAACTGAATAAAAGAGCAGAAGGGAGGTGTTCAGTTAAAAAAAATTTTTTTTTTAAACTGCACTTGACACACTCTAACCCACAAGGCTTTAAAAAGCTAACAGCTGCCCTAGCCAGTTTGGCTCAGTAGTTAGAGGGTCAGGCCGAGGGCTAAAGGATCCCAGGTTCAACTCTGGCCAAGGGCACGTACCTCGGTTGCAGATTCAATCCCCAACCCCAGTTGGGGTGAGTGCAGGAGGCAACCAATCGATGTGCCTTTCTCACATCGATGTTTCTCTCTCTCTCTCTCTCTCTCTCTCTCTCTCTCTCTCTCTCTCTCCCTCCCACTCTCTCTGAAAAGCAATGGGGAAAAAAAATATCCTTGAGTGAGGATTAGAAAAAAAAAGCTAACAGATTATTCGTCTCAAGCGGCCAGTTCCAGAGAGTTCACCCATTTTCCAGAGCTCTCCTCACTTGCAATCAGGGCTAGCCCTGAACACAGAGGTACAGACTCTTCAAAAGAATGAATTTGTCACTAGGAAAATGAGGCACATTGGGAGATACCATGAATGTATAAACTTCTGGAGGGCAATATAAAGAGATGAGCTAAATAGCAACTATGCCTGGTGCAAGGGCCTAAAACAGATCATTTAGACAGAATCTGAAGAACGAGCCTCTGAGACGGCATAAACGGAGAGGCAAACATATGAACAAAAATATGACATCTCTAAAAATGAAACAAATGATACTTTTCTTTTATAAATTTTTTTATGGACGTGAAATTCACATAACATATAATCAACCATTTAAAAGTGGACAGAACAGTGATACTTAGTGTATTCACAATGCTGTGCAATCAACACCTCTTTCTAGTTCCAAAAACATCATCACCCCAGGACCCCCACACCATCCTCCCTCCCCCATCTGCTTTCTGACTCTCTAGAGTTGCCTATTCTGGATTTATCATATACAAAATATCAACCTGAAAGATGACTCAGACCCAGTAAAATAGAAAAGCCTGGATGTTTTCTTAGCCACATATCAAATCTGAAAATTCCAGGGGCTAATAGTAGCACCCGAACACACTTTCCAGGAAGCCTGCTCTTCACTCAGATAAAATCAATGGAGATCAAACTGAACACGCTTCTACCAAGAATAAAGAAATGTTATGGCCAACTTCAGAGATATGTGAACAGGGGTATTTGCAATGATTAGTGAATTAACATCACTAAGAAGTGAGCTCTTCTGATCATGGGCCTAAAGGCAGACATGGGGTGAGGGTGGGGAGATGAATTCTGAACCATTGTCTATTTTTTTTTCCCATGAAACTTGTTTTAAAATACTGCACAGCTGCAGGAATTGTGTGAGCATTTTGGGACTGTCAAACCATCATGTGACTTTGTGAAGAATTCTTCCGAGGGGGATTTTATTGGTTTCAGCTGGAGTATCCATCCTACCACACCCTTATACACCCCCCCCACCATCCCCACCACCACCCCATCCCTCCACCCCCGCCTACCCTAACCACCAGCACAAAGCCACATGCCCACCAAGCACTGCCTCTCTTCTGCCCTGAAGTGATCAGAAAGCAAGAGTTCACCATGAGGGAACCACATGGCATCAATTTGTGCCTCGAGTTGGTCCACAGCTTTTCACAATCTACAGGAGATAAAGCAGGGATGGCGACATCCCAACAGGAGGAGTAGCCCAAAGAACTTCACTTCTGCTAAGGGCATTTGTCCCTTTGTGGAATCTCCCATTTTCTCTTTTTTAGGCAGGCAGTGGTCTTGATTTTCTAAATGTTCAGTAGAAGAATGTTGAGCTTTGCTTTTCTAAAACTTTCTGGAGCTTCAGCAGCACTGATGTATTCTATATCAACATACACAACGGAGAAATGTTACTGGCACCAAATAAATCAAGACAGCTTAGGGAAAGGGGTGGGCTGGAAGTTGCTGGGAAGGAAGCGACATCTGCTCTGGCTCACAGCATTCATTCCGGCCCACCTCGAAGCTCCCCTCACCCCCACTAGGTTTTGCTGCTCTGATGTTCACAGAGCAGCTCAGCTCTCCTCCAAGTCACCACGTCGACACAGGGGATCCAACAAGTGATGAAAGAGGAACGTGGAGGACCTCCTTCAGAAGCAGCGATCGGTTGTCTTTGTTCAGAAACCAAATGTCAGCTTTTGCCAACTCTGGCTTTGAGGACTAGCTTTGAGGAAGACTATTGCAAGATAATATTTCCCATGTTGGAGATAAATTCTAAATTTTCCCAGGCCCATCATGAAGGAAAAGTTCTTGAAGATAAATGAATCCAGCCAAGCAATCTTCACTTTAGGAACACTGTGACAACTTCCTCGCCATTAAAGTACACTCAGAAGGGACTATTCTACAGAGACTCCCCAGAAAGAGAAAGAGAGAGAGAGAGTGTGTGTGTTTGTGTGTGTGCTGGAATAGGGAGTCAGTCAGATGTGTCTGAGAGTTCAAGTTCAAGTAGACTTCAAGATATATAGGACTTACAACTTTAGTTTTAGTTTCATTTTTTAAAAGAACATTCTTACTGAGATATAAAATATGAAAGTCCACTAGAGTCCCTGACTTTATTAAATTGTGGTGAAAAACACATAATATAAAATTTACCATTTTTTAAAAATATGTCTTTATTGATTTTAGAGAGAGAGGAAGGGAGAAGGAGAGAGCAAAAAACATTGATGTGGCTGCCTCCTGCACACCCCATACTGGGGATCGAGCCCACAACCCAGGAGTGTGCCCTGACCAGGAATCGAACTGATAGCCTTTTGGTATATGGCACAATGCTCAACTAACTGAGCCTCATCGGCCAGGACCATTTTAACCATTTTTAAATCTAAAATAGAGTAATGCTAACTATTTCACATTGTTGTGCACAAATCTCTAGAACTTGTTTATCATGCAAACTGAAATTCTATACTTATTAACAACTCCCCATTTATTCTCTCTCCTCACTCCCTGGGAACTGCCTTCCTACTTTTTGTTTCTAACAGTTTAGAATCCCTGGCTTTTAAAACGGGAAATTACTTTAAAATCATCTATTCCAAACCTCTCATTCTCAGCTGAGTAAACTGAGGTGTGGAATAGTTAAGCTACTGGTCTAAGGATGGCCAGTGAGCTGTGGAGCCGGGACTTGGACCTCTGCTACCCAAACCAAGCCCTGTCCCCAGTGTAACACCATAGTAATAGGGTAATTATGGTTTTCATTATCTCCCATTATTCAAAACAATGCTCATTTCCATACAAAGAAGTGATTTTTTTTTTAGTAATTAATATATAAACATCAAATTACAATTCCAGAAATATTTTGTAAATTGAGAAAGACACTCAAAGAAAATGTACGCCCATCACATAATCCTCCCAGAGACACTCTGCTCAGCTTGAGGCAGCAATATAAAATTCCCACAGAAAGTCTGAAAAAAGCTGTGTGTTAAAAAGAAGGTGATTAGCCTAAATAATTGAAAATTCTGAAGAGAGTTCAAGTACATCAAGGGTGGGGACAGGTAATTTTCATGTGCAATGAAGTCATAGGAAGTATAAGACTTAATAGAAAAAGAATATGCTAATCACAGGGTGTTCAGGCATGGGAACGAATGACTGCACAAGAATGCTGTGAAATCACCTTTCCTGAAGGTCATCAGAATTTGTCTCCAGATTCTCATCATCATGACATCACTGAGTGAACTAGTATGTTTCCTTTCCAAGCTTCAATTCCATGACTCGAAAGCATCAGAGTTTGCATGGGCCACTCCAGTGGTCCAGTTATGGGCTGAGATAAAAACCAGAGACCGTGTGCATCCCAGTAGGAGCTTTTTCTCTGGGACAGCAAAACAGAGATTCTTTTTTTTTTTTTTTAATTTATCTTTATTGTTGAAAGTGCTACAGATGTCCCTCTTTTCCCCCCTTTGACCCTCTCCTCCCCACTCCCAGCCCCAAAACAGAGATTCTGATAACACCTTTCTCCCTGGAAGCTATGACACTAGAAAGGCTAAAGTTGTTTTTGTGAAATCACAAGTTTGAACTAGCTCCAGAACTCTGAAGATGAGTGTACAGTAAATAAATGCTGGGTAAGGAAGCCGCTGTGCCACCCAAGGCCATCAGCAGCACCAGTAAAACTCGTGGTCAGGAGTGTAGACTGTGGAGACAGCGTGTCTGGATTTGAGTCCATCTCTGGCTACAAGCACTTGGACAGGTCATTACACCTTTCTCTGCCTCTGTTTCCTTATATATAAAGTGAGGGTGATACTGGTGACTACCTCAAAGGATGTGGTAGAGATAAAATGAGTTAATATATCCAAATCACTTAGCATTCACTAATGAAAATGCTGGCCACTGTGATCCACACCACAATATGCACCTTGCTCTTTTTACTCCATCACTCTTCCTCCTCTTTCTTTCCTTCACATCTTTATTTTCTCCCTTCTTTCCCCGTGACACTGACCTGTGCCCGCACTCATTCCCACAGGCAAGACCAACCTCATGTTTGGTGATTTAAGAGACAGTCAGAGGACTCTAAAACTTCCTCTAAAATATCGTAATTAGACATCCAATCACCCTTTTTCATGTAGAAGCCCTGGGAGAAGTAATACACTAAATCATCAGCCTGGCCCCTCATCACTCTGGTACATCCTCTTGCAGTTATATCTGTCTGCAATTATTTATTGATTGATTGTTTAATTACAACCCTCCCCAAGTTCTGTAAAAACAGGAGCTTATCAGTTTTGCTCAGCACTGTATTCCCAACCCCTACAACAGAGCCTCACATGTAGTAGATGCTCAGAAAGTAAATATTTGTCACATGTTAAAAGGCTAAACTACTACTGACTTTCCCAAAAAGAAATGCCATGCTGTCCACCCTCCTGCTCTCTGAATGTGCTCTTTTCTCTGCACAGAAAGCAAGATTCGTTCCAGAGGGTCAGTGACTGCCTACTATGTGTTTCCCTGGCCCATTCCTACCAGTTCTCCAGGGCTCAGCACGGGCGTTTTAGCTTCCATGGGGCATTCTTTGCCTTATCTAAATGGGCTTAGTGCTCTCTGCCAGCTCCTACAGTGCCCTTGCCATTCCTGAAACCCCTCAACATCATGAAGCCTGTAGTTTCCACTATGAATTTGTTACTGGAGTGGATAATAACAAAACTGAGTTCTGAAGGGAGTGTCCTGGAAAGAGGGAAAGGATAGGAGGAGACTGCTGGACTTAGTTACTGGTTCCATGACACCCTCCCCCCACCAAAACTCTAAATGGTTCTGTGTTAGGCCTTGAGGATAATTTGAGGAGAGCTGAAATCTCTAATATCAAATCCATGAACACCAAAGTTCCAGTTTAGTAAATGTCAGTTTTCTTATACCGAGAACTCTTTGAAGAGAGAAACTCTTCCTCAGTTTCCCTACATGTGGCCTGGTGTTGGAAAGTGCTGAAACCTCCACAATATTTGTGAACTAAATGAATGCTTTTGAATTTCTATCAGTTTAATTACTTTTGGCCATGGAACTCTGCTTTTTTCAAAAATCAGATATTAAGCATTTCGATGATATGTTTTTCCTCCATCATAAAAACACATGTTTAAAAATAAATGAATGAAGATTTCTTTTTACTTATTCCTTCTGCAAGTTGAAATGATGCATCTAAGACAGAAAATCCAGAAATAACACAGGCTCTGAATGGAATTCCAGATGCCTCAGTAGGCTCAGCTCTGAGCCCAAATGAAGACACAGGCTTTAACCAGTGACCACCCACACACTTGGGCCATTGTCCTCTATTCCACATTGATACTTTCTGGGCATATATGCTGGGGGTAATAAATAAAGAAAAAGCTCTATGTATGTGAGAGTGCTAGTGATAGGCACAGGCCACCATCAACAAATTCAACCTGAGTGAGTGTGGAAAGGGTCTGGATTCTGCTTCTGAACTAGAACCCCTGCTCCCCAACCCAGAGACAATCCAGTAGCTTTTAAGGCTTATTTCTCAAGTTAAGTCAGGCCCAGAAGACATTTCGAGAGCTTCCATCTGTGGGAATATGCCCTCAGCTACCCATGGGAACAGGTAATAAAATGGGGTGAGATCAACATACCCAGTTTTATTTCTAGGCTGTATAGTCAAAACAGAAATAGTTTAAAGTTGAGACATTTTCTCAACTGTAGTGCAGCAATGATTTATATTTCTTTTCATTTTAATATTGACTCCAAATGTGTGAAAGGAGGGACTTAACCATTTCAAGAAATTTAATTTTTGAAATCAAAATAAATTAGAGTCGTGTCAGGTCCAGACATTTAGGAACCTCACCCTGATATATGTGCTACACATCCTCCCTTAAAATGCCCTGTTCTTTTGCTGAAAGAGAAAATGCACTGGAATCATTTTGAGACAAATTTAGACATGTTGGGCAACAAAATATGCAGACAGCTGCTTGGTATGCAATTAAAATACCACTGGTGGGAACGACTGGCTCTGGCAATGGTAACGGGAAATAGACTTTCCCTTCAGGAAATCAATTCTAGTTGACAGCCTCACTCACCAGAATGAGATGGAGCTCTAAGCATAACTCCTAGTTAGTCCACCTGACCCCATTCAGCACCTGATCAGCCACTGACAGACTACACAGAGGGGAGCCTGAAATACTTCTGGAACGGAAGCACAGAGAACTACCCACACCTCACACGCTGACTTCACAGACAAGGCACAGTCGAGTTCCTCAAAGCACTCTTGGTGCCGTCTTCTGGGAGGAAGCTGCAAGAGCTGCCTTGGGTCTGAAATCATGAGTGCCCCTCTCAGGGTTTTGGAGGAGGCCCGTTTGAGCTAGGAGTCACTAAGTGCACATAACACCTCCAGGAAGGTTCCTGGAAGTTTCCCTCTTCATAGTACTCTAAAGATTCCTAAATGGCAGGTAAGCTTCCCATTTAATATAGAAAAGGTCAGATTGTTTTTTGTGGAGGTAACATTGGTTATTAACATTATATAATTTTCAGGGGTACGACATTATAATTCAATATCTGTGTACACTCTAGCGTGCTCATCACCAAAAATCTAGTTTCACCATATATTTGACCCCTTTACACATTTGCCCTTCTTCTACCCCCTTCTTCTCTAGTAACCACCAATCTGTTGTCTATATCTATAAGTTTGCTTTTCTCGTTTCATTCATTCATCTATTTATTTGCTTTATATTCCATATATGAGTGAAAGCATAAGATTTTTTCCCTTTTCCATCCGAATTATTTCACTTAGCATACCTCAAGATCCACAATGTTGTTGCAAATGGCAAGGTTTCATCTATTTTATGGCTAAGTAGTATATATTTTCTTTATCCATTCTCTATCGGTAGACACTTGGGTTGTTTCTATATATTCGCTATTTAAATAATGCTGCAATAAATATAGGAGTGCATATATCTTTTTGAATTTGTGTGTTTTCATATTTTTGGATAAATACCCCAAAGAGGAATTGGTGGATCAAATGGTAGTTCTAGTTTTAATTTTTTGAGGAACTTCCATACAGTTTTCCATAGTAGCTGCACCTGTTTACAATCCCATCAACAGTGTATGAGGATTCCCTAGAAAAGACTAGAGGATTCCATGGCTTCTCCATACGTGTGGGTTAAAGTGTTATCTCTCAGCATACCTTTTCTCTTTTTTTATGGAAAATGTCAAACATATACAAAAATATAAAGACTAATACAATGAATCTTTTACCTATCACCTAGTCTAAACAATTATCAACTGATGGCCAGTTATATTTCATCTATAACTCACTGACCTCACTTCACCAACATGGGTTTCCTTAAGACAAATCACAGACATTAGTGGTTGGAAAATGGAGATCTTCTCATTCTTTCTTCATTTAGCTTGAATACTTCTTTAAAGAGGTTATTTCTTCATCAACTATTTGATCGCCATGAGGTACACTTTGCACAGAACTCAACATGAGCCATCCTGGACATCTGAGGGAGACTAAAAACCAGAAAATCAAATTATTGTGGTTTCATGCCAGCAAAGACGTTGGAAAACCCTAGATTGTTTTAGCTCTGGGTGAGGAAATTGTTGGCTTTTCTGGACCTATAAGTGGATTCCTGAGAGAGAAGCTCGGTGCACCAACTGACCCCTGAGATTCCTTAAACATGCAAGATTCTCCACCTAGTGGATTCAAAGGAAGCTCTACAACAGGGCAGATTAGAGTCTGTGACACAAGTGATCCATGTGTTATGTTGCCAAGGAGCCCCAATGGTAAGAACAGATTTTCTGAAGTCATTCCAGTGAGTGGCATTTGGGCTGCGTAACACTTTAAACCTCAGCAATTAGGTAGTGGCTACCCTCCTCTAGTAGAGAATCTAGTAGGATCAACGGGTGCGCCACTTCAAAGTCACACTAATCTAAACTTATTCTCCAGAGTGCCCTACCAAGTCCCCCGGTTTTTGTTTTCTGTTCAAGAGAGGAAAGCTGAAAGGATTAGGGAGTTTGACTGCCTGCCTAGAGTTTAACAGTTGATATAGCCAAACAAATAGATTTGTGACTAGAAACTCTCTCAGACTAAAATTAATTTGAGAACAAAGTTAAAATCTGCTTCCAACTTACTCTTTCCTGTTAAATTTCCACTGAAACTTTTGACTTCATTTTTTATATGCCCAATATATTTCCTACTTTATTTCTTCTTAAGGTCAAAAACTTTAAGAGCTAGATTACAATAAATGATGCCAAAATTACATTAAACCTGGAAAACCAAAGTCTGGCTAAACCTATGGCTTTGCTAAAATAAATACATGGTTTTATTAGCAAATTGCACAGCACATTTAGAAAGAGTCAAGCCTTCTATTCCATTTATTAAAACTGGCTTTCATTTCTACCCAAACTGCCTTCTATTCTGTCAGCCAAAGAGAAGCGCCAACTATATTTCTAGGGTTTAACTGGGGTTCTGTGGACATTCTCAAAGTCACTGCATAGGCTTGTGCTCAGAAGCTTTCACATCCTCAGACTTGGAGATGTGTCCACTTTCTTATTGTGCTACCTCTCCTTTCATCTTCACTAAGAGAAATAGAGACAGTTAGGAGATAACTTGAAGCTAATAAACTTGCCCTTCCACCTGTGGGTTCCCTTTGTCAAAATAAGAGAAGGCACAGAATAGTCAGGAAGACCTACTTCTACCCACTGCCAGGGCAACATTGGTATTTGCCACCTGATGGCCAGATGTCACTTGACTCTACCAATACTCCAAGACACTGCATGAGGAAACCTACAACAGAGCCAAAGCCTCCTGTTTTTCCTTGACTGTTTTTGGGGGGCCTGTTTTACAGCTTTGTGCCCCACCCCCAACCCACTTCCTTTGAATCACTGAGTTGTGAAAGCCTTTGGGCCTGCTACACTGGATGTCGTTCTTACTGAGGGTCTACTGTGTAGAAGAAGAATCCCTAACCAATGTGTTAGAAGCCTTGTGTTGCAGCTTAAGGAGGATGATACACCCATTACCAAAGGATTCCAAAAGTCTTATAAAATATATATTTTTCTCCCCTACTTTTACATTGGTCGGCTCTGCATCCTGGGTGCATATGAGTGAATTAAATAAGTCACACCCTTACAGACATGCATATACTCTTAAACCTGAGAAGTGTTTGCACTAAACTTTAAGAAGTGCTCAGTTTTTTTATGTGGCAGTCCAAACAGCTTTCCAAACAGAGGAAAACACAAGTGCAGAGCATGGAGTCCTGAAATAGTATGAGGACTTATATAGCATATGGTAAGGCATAGAAAAAACTAAAACCAGAGTAGGGACAAAGTCCAGATATGAATCACCTTGAAAACCACTTTAAGAGTTTGGAGTTTATCTTTAGGAATGGGTTAAAGTGAGAGAGACAGGATCAGACTTGTATCTTGGAAAGTTCACTCTAACAGCAGCATGGAGAATGGATTGGAGACTTCCAGGACTGCAGGGAGAGGTCCCAGTTAGAAGTCTGTTGCAATGGTCCAAGTAAGAAATGAGGAAAGCCTGAAATAAATCAGTAGCAGGAGATATAAGAGAGGCATAAAAGAGAGACTTTGAGAGTACACACAACTTGTTCACCAATTAAGAACTGGGGAAAAAAGAAAGGGCGGAGTCAAAGGTGACTGTAAGTTTTCTAGTTGGAATGACAGTGTATAGAACAGTGTAATTTGCCAAGGCAGAGACTACAATAGGAAGACCAGTTTGGTTTGTGAGGAAAAGAATGAACTCAATTTAGGACAGACTGAATTTGAAACAATTGTACAAAATACGAGTGGAGATATCCAGAAGGCAGAATAAATGATTTTGGAGACCAGGAATAAACTCCGGGCTGGAACTATGGATGTGAGCAGCAGATGCATACAGGTTACAGCTTAAGCCAGAAGAGTGTGTGAGATCTCTGAAGGAGTGTGTTGAGATGGAGGTAAGATCTCTGTGTAGAGACAATGAGGCAGTGGATGGAACTGAGTGCTCTCCCCACCATTTAAGGGGCACGTGGAGAAGGAGGGGCCAACACAAGAGACTGAGAACAGAATGTTCACCAGCCGGAGGAAGACCAAGAGGCTCCACTATCACCAAGAGGCTCTGACATGGGAATGCACTTCAAGAATAAAGGTGATTGGCAGGGTCAAATTCAACCAAGTACATAAACCAAAAAAGAGGAATAACTAGCATTCCTTTGGATTCAGCAGTTCGAGCACCACCCTGAAAAAGGTCGAGGTGGATGTGATCAGGAGCAAAGTGGAGAAATCAGATTGGAGAGAGGGAAGAGGTGGCCCTGAGGTCAATGATAGGGTTGGGGGTGAGGGGAAGTGCAGAGGGAGGAAATTCACGTCAATGGACTCAGTTTGTTTGAAAAGAGCAGCTAAGGATCTATGCTGAGAGCAAGTGGGGCGAAGATGAGGGAGGGCACTGGGGAGAGTCCATGATGTTTGGGGTAGAGGCTGCGGGAAATTCCTCCCGCCCCACACCACATCCTTGCACCCACCCACCCCTTCCTTAGGGCACACAGCACAGAGCCTGGTTCCTAATAGATGTTCAATATTCGTTTTTTGAGATTTACTTATTCTCATATTTTTAGTACCTACTTCGCACAAGGAAGGCACATGCATGACTCAAGAGATGCGAAGATGCCATGCTATGTGGAGAGGTATAAATGCTCCCCACCGAAACTTTATCAGTGCAATGCCTAGGCATTCTTCTCGTCTTAAAATGCCACTTCCTCACAGAGGCCTGTTCTCACTCCCAGGCTAGGTGAGCTCCCTCTGTTAAACATCCTCAGAACACCAGATACTTTTCCTAAGTAGCTCTTATAGTAGCGATGGCTAAATTATTAGTTATATAATTATAAAATATATTAATATAAAATATTAATAATTGTAATTTTTAATATCTAGCTTCTTTCCCCACCAAATTGTAAGCTTTTGTTTATTGCTGGACGAACAGCACCAATAGGCTAACTGATATCTATTCATTCTTTTATTCATTCACCCAATAATCATTCAGCCCTTACTATATAAGAGATATGGTGCACAGACACTCATGAGATATTCTGTGAATGAATGAATGAATGAATCAAGTGCCATAGGAAAGTTCATATCTGAAGGACGAAGTCTAAAGAGGAAATAATCTATAATCACACTTTGCACTGGTACAGACTACTTGCTAAAGGGATTCCAAGTATGAGGCACTCAGTAGGGTGAATTTAAATGGGGAACACTAACTTTTGACAGAGATGAAAAATAATGAAAATGGATTAAAACTAATGTTAGAGGGGTGGGTGGCCCACAAAAGGAAATGTTATTACTAGAAACAATTTTCCAAGGATTCACAGGTGGGATCCAGCTATATACTACAGCACTTTCAGTAAGAAAGGAATAAAATTTCTTACCTTAATTGAACCATGAATACTACTTCTGTTCTACTTCAAACCATAAACCTATATATGACTCCAACAATTGTAAGATAAAAGACTGTAACTTGCAGTACAATTCTGAGAAAAGAAATATCATTACACTGTTCATTCTCTCAGATCTAGTTATAGTTTAGAAATGAAAAGTAGCTCTATGTTACCACTGTGGAAAATTGATGATACTATCCCACCATGAAGAGCAAAACGATAAACGTTATAGCCCAGCAAGCTCAGAGTTGTCTACCATGAACTTGAGAACATTTTCTTGGCACTTTTAGACTGTTTAAATGGAGGGTAAAAAGGCCTTGCCCATTTTTTAAAATCCCATTCACCCTCTTAAGAAGACCAATGAGTCCTTGAATAACTAAACAGCAAGTCTGGAATCATACTTGATCCTAGAAACCTTTACACGGTTGAGCTGGATGGCCTTGAACAGCAGAGATACAAAAACCCTTTCCAACATCAGTACCTCTTTGCAAATAAATTACTCTTGCAAACATTTCATAAATCAGGAGGTATCCAATGACATAATCATTGGCTTACAATTCTTCTCCCTAGCCACTTTCACCCAACCCAGGTCTTTCTAAGTTTCCATTCTTATGTCTAGTATAAAGAAAAAACAAAGCACCATCATGATTTTCATTTGCTGCCCCCAGCCCTTTAAAAATCATAATAGACAAACTAAAAGCTAATTAAAGGAAAAGCTAAGTAAAGAAAAAGTAATAAGCAAGTGTTCACCAAGATGGCCATACCAATTGTTAAAAGGTTTAAATATTTCTATACCACTTGAGTGCCCCTCTCCCCAGCCATCCACAATCTAGCAAATAAAGAGTTAATGCCTGCCACCTACAGAGGTATCCATTCTGACTGACCAGTGCCTGTGCTGACACAGAGATGAAATGGAGGTAGAGGAGAAGGCAGAGATGGAGATGGGGATATAGATATACTCAGCCATAATATCATTCTTGGAAATAAGCAAACTGTATTCATTCTTTTTCTAGCACCTATTTCCTGATCCCCTTTAGGGTCATCATAGTTTTCTCTAGCTCCTGGAAAAATGGGTTAATTTCATAGTTGAAGGAAGTAAGAAACCAATGTTTAAATAATCCTATATTTCCATAGAGATATAGAGCAGCAAAGCTGGCACAAAAGAAGAGTATTGTAATAGTAACTCAACTTATACTTTGACTTCATTTTGAAACTGAAGATTTTTATTCCCAAAGAAAATGGACTTCTAATGGACTTCTTCATAGGGTTGTAAACCAATGATAACAAAGAAGGTTTGGCTTGTGCATGAGGCCAGAGGCATGCTGAAACAAAACTTTTTTAAAAGTGGAAAAATTATTCCTGACACTGAAGTCCAAACAAGTCAAAGCATATCCATTGTCAGGAACATTCTTTCCAAGTTCATGTCCAGAAAGACACAGGCCCATGGAAGGGAACATCATCAGACTCTTATGAGTAGTACATACAAATGCCATTGTACATTTTCTGCGTTCATCCTCCTGGTCCTGTGAAGTCCTCTAGCAGCTCATTTCCCTAGCTGGTCCCTTCCCAACTCTGAGGTGTCTGCTCCACCACCCAGACTATGCCCTGCTGCTCTTTAAAACTGTCTCAGGTGCTCTGCTAAAAGTTCCAAGAAACTCACTTTCCCATTCCTTTTCTCTTGGTGTTTACATTTTCTAAATGAGCCAGGGTCTTAGACTTCTAACATCCAGAATTGGAAGAAAATAATGCCTGTTGTTTATAAGTTGCCTGGTCTGTGGCTTTTTGTTAGAGCAGCCAGAGATCCTGTGAGAAGAAAGTCATCTTGTGTTAAGAATTTGGAAGAGGGATGAAGATGATGAGGACAATAGAAAGGAGGACATAACATCTACTCCAGCCCACCCTGAAGGCTTTATAAGAGGAGGGGAGGACAGTCTCCGTTTCCCTAAGGCAGCTTTGGGGCTGCAATGAAGAGTGAGGAGCCTAGTGACCATTTGGGGTGGACGGCACCAGCAACAGGGCAGGGGTAAGGCCCTTCCCTTAATTACCCTGTGAGTAGACTCCAGAGAAGAAAAAATGTGAGGAACCTGAGTCCCAGAGCACAGAGAAACTTGTTTGAGGCTCCTAGGAATAACTAAGGAGGTTTTACGGAGGAGCGGTGGTCCCTATGAGCAGGTGTAAGCAGGAACTATAAGATGTAGGTTCTGGCTGTTCCTTGACCTCCATACACGAGCGCTGGTGAGGCCTGGGGCATCACTCTGGGTTTTATTCACCATCCTCTCCAAGGTTAAGACGCACAGTCATTATTTCTAGCAATCTCCTGGGAAGCAGAGAGGTGGAAAGGCCTAGCGCACTTATTTTCTAAGACAGGGCCCAAATGAAGCCCCCATTCCAAGTCATTCATTGGTCCAAATGTACATGGAATGTCTGTGGGGATGACAGGAGGGAGGCAGAACTCTTCATGAGAGTCCAATGGTGTTCCCTCCGGCGGGCCTGTGCCTTTCTGGAAAAGAATGTTCCAGACAATGGCAGTGCTTTGACTTGTTTGGACTTTGTTGACAGGGATCTTTTCCCCTTCATTTAGACCAGTGTTCCTAAACTTGTTTTCATTATTGTCCCCTCAAAGAGACTTTTTCAACTTTTTTTGCAATCGCCCTTCCCAATGAAATTTTAGTGCCACAGATATACTGTATTGAAGGATATCTGTACTTCCTATTTTTTTAAGGGTAAGATTTTTTCTGCCCCCCATCCAAAGAACAATATTGTGTTCACTGAGAATGCAAAATTTAGACTCCTGTTGTTTTCATAGCATGTGCATCTCGAGACCTAGCTCTGCAAGCCTTTGCCCTATCGAAAGCCAGCTCATCTTCCATTAGAGCCAGCAGCACATGCACCCTCGAGGGTCTAAAATATTCCTTGGTGCCCACAGCTAAGATAGTATCCAGATGTATTCCCTAACACTATGACTTACGATTATTATTCCCCAAACTAGCTGGCTACTGCTTTGCATATACCCAAATGATAGCAACTTTTACTTTGCTGCTAAATCCCATGTTAAATATGTCCTGAGCTTCTCCAGAATGCTGCAATCTAATCACCTTTGCCTCAAGAATTGGAAAAATCAGACCTCCCTTTTTGTACCAGATGTGTTTTTAAACAAAATAGTCTCTCCATATAAAGTTCTTAAAATTTCCCAAATTCCAAGCTCCTTATTTTTCATAATCATTGGTGAAGGTGGCGGAAATGGGAGTTCACACTGGCTTTTTTCAGCCTCCTGCTCACCACTCAAAGAAAATAAGTCAACATCTACCTTTTTCTGCTATGGGCTCTAAAATATCCTCAAAACATGAATTTTTAAATGGTGGAGGTGTTTCCCAATTATATTAAGCAGAAGGAATCATTAGGCAGGCACCTACCACTCTGGGGAAAAGTCCACACATTCAACTCTAGTCATCATAAAAAAGAAGTATCCTAAACAGAGCCTTTATGCTACACCATGGCACCTTCAGCCTTCATTTAGTGGTCTCGCCTTCAGTAAGTCTACTCCAAGGCTGCTGATAGCATCCAATTAATCAACCCGGTATTAGACTTTGTGATGCAGAGCAATGAAGTGCTAACGAGGACCACGTGTGGTTGTGAATGGCCTCCATGTGACCAGCCGAGCTTGCCAAATGGAGACAAAATGCTCGAGATGGAGCTATTAGGAATCTTAGAGGGCGACCCTGAGCAGAAATACTGTGTGTGTTCGAGCATGCCAAGAGCCTCGGGAGGAGTCAAAATGTAACTTTGATGTTTTGTGTTAATTTAATTCCAAAACATGCTACTTTCAAAATCTTTTGGAGGGTTCTTAATTCACTCATAATGGCAATTGTGGCTCCATTACCCTTCAACACATAACAATCTAAATTAATTTAATTCGTTAGGAAGAATGAGGGTCTTGGAAAAAATAAACATATCTGAATTATGCCACCCTTTGCCCTTCCCACCTCAACTACTCATGCAGAATTGGTAATTTGTTAACATACCTGAAATATGCTTTGAAAAACTTGCATGCAAGGCCAACTTCAACCTTTAATCAACCCTTAAGATTCACACATTTTCACATTTTTCATTTTCATCAATAATTTATCAACCTAACACCAACTGTATGTTGATATTAATGGTGTGTGTAGAATTTCTAAGTCAATATTTCTTAGCCAGGGTGTGCCTCTAAGTAACCTGGAGAGATTTGGAACATGGACATGCTGACTCCCACCCCTGGAGAGACTGCTTGAGTATGGTGTGGAGTTGGGCTCTGGAATACTTATTTTTAAACAGCTTCATTTCATTTCCACATTGGCTTACGAATAGATGCACTATTCTTTGAAACAAGATACAATTAAAATTTTTTATTCATATACAACCTTAAGATGTCGTATTTGTGTGTTTTTTATATACAAATTTAAATCTGTCTGTTATGTAGAGTGAGGTAAATGTGCTCAAGGATAAGGTAGTCCTTTTCTGAGGTGGACATTTGTTGTCTACATTCTGGTTAATATTGCTGCATAACAAACCACCCTAAAACTAGGGTGTAAAGGGTGTAAAGCAACCACTCATTTACATCAAGAATTCAAACAGACCCTGGCTGGTATGGCTCAGTTGGTTGGGAGTCAGCCATGGAAATGTTGCTGGAAGGGTTGGAAAGTTTGCTGATTCAATTCCTCAGTATGGGGCGTGCGGGAGGCAGCCAATAGATGTCTCGCTCTCACATCGATGTCTCTCTCTCTCCTCTGTTCCTCTCTCACTAAAAATCAATTAAAAAAATATTTTTTTTTAAAAAAAACAAGATTTTAAAAAAGACATCTAACAGGGCACAGCAGGGAGGCTTATCTTTTAGACTCAGTTAGAAACTCAAAGGCTGAAGGTGATCTGTCAGCTAGGGACAGGAATATCTCTCATGTGCCTGTCACCTGGGCTGGGGTGACTGGAATGCTAGCTCAACTGGGACTGTCAGCCAGAGCCTTGCTCTGAGGCTGGGGCTCCCACACAGCATAGTGGCCTCAGGATAGTTGAATTCTTACTCATTCCAGTGCAAGTGTTCCAGACAATGAGTTGGAAACTACATGGCCTTTATGACCACCTTAGTGTCACTTGTGTTTAATTGCCCAAATTATAAATATAAATAAATAAATAAATAAATAAATAAATAAATAAATAATCACACTTGATGGAAGAACATCAGGCACTGCCTATAGCCTCACAGGGAAGGGGCTTCAGGTTGAGCAGCACAGCTTATGGTGTTTCCCATCTCTGACCTGACTTGGCTTGAAGTAGGCCGCAGGTAGAGACTTCCCCCTTATGTTACAGACACAAGCAAAAAGGACCATAACGCACACACAGAAATTCTCCAACATCTATCAAATTATGGAGGGCATATGGTCAGTTATCCAGCAAAAAGGGCATGCCTGTGGGAAGAAGAAAAGTGTCCTTTTTGCACCTGAAATCAATGCTCCCCTTCCTGTGCTATGATCTCTTAGCTCAATGCCTGTGTTACAACTGTACATTTCCACAGCAGTTCAGAGTTTTCCAAGAGCCTTCCCTCTCACTTTCTCATTTGGAATTCACAGGTAGTTCCTGAAGCAGGTGCAGAGGAAAGGAGGGCTCTAACAGCTCCATTTTTCAAATGAGAGACTAGGAGTCGAAGATATGCAGTGGTCTGCTTGCAGTCAGTCATACTGCTCATACCTGACTGAGCTGGAGCTCAGAGCGGGGCGCACAGGCGCCACCCGCAGGCCATTCCACCGCGGTTGGTCTGATTGTCTTCAGGAATTATGCAATGGAAAGTCTCGCCAGGCACACCTCTGCTATGCTACTGAAAGTATCTGAGCTATCAATTCAAAAGTGTTGTTTATTTACATATCATTAGCTGACATTTATTGAGTGTTGATTATACTCTGGTATGTTTGTAAGCATTTTTCATGTACACTCTCTTTCGGGTACAAAGCTTATCTGTTATGTGCTAATTCATTCATACAAAGTGGATAAATAGGGATACAGTCCCAAGACACAAAACTGTGGTAGGTCATATACAATTTTTCACAAGGTAACTTTGGTTTCCACCACTTAGAAGCACCTAGTAAATTGAAAAACACCGAACAGTTAAATGAAGTGGTTGTGAGGGAAACACAAACACACTCCCTCATTTTCTCGCTCTTTTCCCGCTTGACCCACATGCTTTGACCCTACACAGTTCCTCCCAAATTCACATAATGGTCTTGCTAAAAGTACCTACTGCAACATTCTAAGCATGAATAAGCATCCTGAGTAGATGAATTCAAGTAGCAGATGAAAATGGAAAACCTAAAATCTGGAGGAAAAGATTAAAACAGTAAAACAGGTAGAAAGAAACAAGACAACTGGTGATATCATAAGATCAAGAGGCCTAAGGAAATCAATGAGCTCATCATTGGTGACAGTGGATCAAAACTCAAACTGTTCAGCAAGAGGAAGGGCGAGGTCTGCAGAGTCTGAAACAAGCCTGAGGGTGCTGCAGGTAATGGTGCTGATGATGATATAGACACTGCTGTGGACGCAAAGCTGTCACCTGCTGGCACTGGGCTGAAGGGAACCTGCATGGACTGAGGGCAAGGGCTCCAGAGCCAAGCAGAACAGCCAGCACGTTGTGGTCTCCTGTCTCACTTGGAGCCACACTTACAGCTTTTTAAGGAAGGGGGGAAATGGCAAACAGGAATGCTGTTTCTATTTTGTGTTAATGCAGAAGGAAAACAGAATAAGCAAACCACAGTGTCTTTGGCGCCATGCCACTGTCTTACTGTCTCCTTTCTTCCCTCTCTTCTCCATAACTCAGAAGCTCCACATTTCACCCTGTGACTCCACAAGGCAAAACTCATGCTTTCTGCAAGGGAAAGTGCTCTATGTACCATAGCATTTTTAAAATTTATTAGGGATTTAAGATGTTTAAAACTTTTATTAGGTTTTCAAAAGAGTATTCTTTACTAGAATATACAGTGGTGAATGTTCCACCCAATCCTATTTTTCCCATAAGCTCCATCATTTTTACTGCATGAAATTCTATAATGCCTCAGTTTTTAGGGAGACATATATTACATTGAGGAGAAACAACTGTTTCATCTCACTTGATCCTCTTATTATTCTTACCTTACAAGAGGAAACAGAATGCTGGGTGCGGTTTTCATTTGACGTTAAAATCCCACACCTTGGGTATATTTCCCCAACTTGTATCCCCTTCTTTCTTCCAATACAATGTTTGCCAAGTGGCTCCACTATTCAAAAGCCTTTTCCTAGGATGCCATGCTGAGAAAAGTCACAAATAAAGGAGTAGCTCCCAGCTGCACTGAAAGGAGGTACTTTGCTTAGCATCCAAATGGAAACTGGTTTCTAGTATTTAAGTCAAAAGTTCACACACACACAAAAAAAAGTTCTCCAAAGAAGTTCTTAAGGCCAAAAGAAAGAAACAGAGGGTCTTCCAAGAAATAGATCCTAGGGGAAAAAAATCCAACTGGCAATCTGAAATACTGTGGGCAGTTTTCCCAAAGTGACTGATAACTATTGCATTACTTTCCCCAAGATCAGCAGCAGAATAGAAATTAGAAAGACCAACTTGGGACCCTCTCTACTCCTTTTAAATATTGTGTTTCTGTTGCTTGGAACGTTCATATTTTTGCATCAGACTGTTCTCCTTGCTATATTTCACACCCCCTCTGGCTTCACATCAGAAGGACAAGGTCAGTATTTGTTTATAATGGAATAGGGGTGCGATGGTGAATAATACAGATGTGTATTTTACTTGGAACAAGTGCAGTTCACCTTTATTCTCTTAGCAAATTCAAATTTTAAGAGAGGTTGCAGTGTATAAGCCTTCAAAAGAAGGCCCTGCTTGGGTATTCAAAACATATTTTATCAAACCACAAGATCCTCTTGTTTCAGGCAAGAAGCACCTACAAAGAAAAAGACAGTTTCTGTAAGACACTTGTTGGATTTTTGGTTTGTTTTGGATGGTTGTTATTTCTTTTGGGGCAAGTTTTAAATGTTAACAGGAAAAAAAAACAAATTATGTTATTGCAATTGGGGGTGAGGGGTTTAAATGAATGACTTCAAATAAGTACATCTGCAATATCCTGGGATAGTACATTTTCTCGGGCCCTTTGCTTTGGGTTTTTAGGAAGGATTTTGAATAAATGTTTCTACATTAAAGTAGAATGCTAAGGCCAAGATGAAGAGAATCAATTCTATTGAGCTTTTTAAACAGAGACAGGACAGGATCAAGCTTACAGCATACAATAGATTATCTTCCATTTGGAAATAGGCAGGAACCAAAGATACAGAACATAAAACTTTCCATTAGATCCCCATTTTCTTTCTGTTGTGGCCACATGTGTCTGTCTAATCTTGACCACAGAATCAGAATGTTGAAAAGGCTTTGAGGGTTCATCAAATCCACACCCAACCTTATGGGAAGACCTCCCACTAAACCTCCAGACACATGGGGACTTATCCTGTTTTTAAAGACCTCCATGAAGTCTTTACAAAAAGTGTTCAAGCACCAGCTCTCCTGCCAGCAGTCTACTTGGCTTGTTGAATTTGCATTGTCCCCACCCCCATTAATCAATCCCACCCCAGCAAATAGGAGCAGCCCCATTGTCTCCACTCTCAACATTCCAACATCTGCCCACATTTATGTATCTGGTGTTGCCCAGCTCTGGCAGCCAAGCCAGCAGAGTCCTGTTCTAATCTCTGTCAGGACCAAGGCACAAGTGTGAGTCTCAGGCAGCCAGAGCCCCTCTGTCACCCCCCACATGGCCACTGGCAGCCCTTCAGCTTCTGAAAGGCCAGCATGAGGGGAGGCAAATTCCTAAACGCTCGTGAACTTTAGAGCGTTTTATCCTTTGCAAGGAAAAAGATTCCTAGGTCATCAGTTAGGGAGGCTGTATATGACACCTGATATGAAATTCTTGCCTTTATAGTGGGTTGACAATTATTTAGTGATCCCAAGTCAAACTCTCAATCAAGCCTCACGGTTTGCAGAGTCAAATTCTAATGAAATTCCTTGAGCAGGGGAGTAAATTTTTTCCTCATTAATATGAAAGAATTGGAAGTGCTAGAAATAGCCTCAGGACTAAAGAAACAGGAACTAACCATGATGTTTCCCAGGAAATGTTTGTGGCCAGAAACTTGAATAAGGAATGAGGCACATTCAGGAAGCTGGAAAGGAATACCTGCTTTTCCTTGCCACTTTTTTTTATCATTCCAAACCAGAGTGGTTCCTGAAAACGTCTTTTCCTCCATTTCCCCTGGCAATGGTCTAAGTATTCCCCCATGTTGGTCCTCAAATGGCCTGAGAGAAAAACATGTGGGTTACCAGTAGCTTCACCCAAGCAGCCTGGATCACGGAAGAAGAATGGGGGGATCATTGCACCTCTCTAGCCCTTAGCAGACCACCCTGGAGATGGATGAAGGGCCATCACCCCACTGTAAGAGGCTCAGTCTTGTTCCATCATCTGCCTCAGTTGCAACAACAGAAGTAGAGAGGCCTTGAGCTGTGTAAAGAGAAGGGGTTTGGCATTACTGGTGTGACCATCCACTCCAGTCTAAAACGACATAACCCCGAGAGAAACCCAAGACCCAGCTGGAAATGAAGAGAACTTCAGGATCAAATTCCTCTCGGGCACAGAGATTTTCAAAAATCCAGGCCCCTCAAACCAGGCCTGTATTCCAGAGAGTTAGATAAAAACCAGCTACACCCCTGCAGATAAGGCCACTGCTTCCCTTTAACGTCCTGCTGGTTGTATGCTCTCTCTGAAGGCCTCGCTTGAGCTGAAATCAGATTTTGATATTTATGAACTATGAAATAACTATGAAATGTCCCCCTTCATTTATCATAATCATCTTTCAACCTCCCTTACTTGTTTCCACATTCACTGAGAAATCATATCCAAGTTCCTATGACCCCTAAGAGCTCAGATGACCTTAAACTGACATGTGAATTTGGATCACGTTAAATCAATGTTCCCAAAGCTCGGGTCATCCTTTTTTTCACAAGGTGATTTTCCCAAACTAAATGAGGACATTTTTTACATGGCAAACAGATTGCTTGCACAAACTAGCTTCATGTGACTTTTAAAGAAAGCATATAAATTACACCATCATAAACCTTTCTCTTTTCAGGTTTGTAACTGGAGTGTCATAAATATCAGACTTGATCATCTCTTGTTCATAATCCAGATGTCACTGTCTTCCAGTGAGAACCAAATGATTTTTAAGAAGGGTTGTAGCGCCCCCTGCTGGTCGATGTTGCAGATTGAGTTTTTAGAAGGTGGAAGTCTTGGTATGAAGTACTTTGATGCTGAAATACCTTGCAGTTAAGAGGGGAAATGAGGTTTTGAATGCGATGTTCTTCATTTCCTCAGCAGCACATACTGCAGCAAAGAGAGGCTCACATTTCTTCCATGATTATTTCTAGCGTTTAATATAGCCAGCCACATTAGAGCTGATGACATTTAGATGGCACTGTTCCCCATTACTAACGGTGTGAGACAAAAGTATGAGGGGGTTCAACTCTTTCCACTCTATGTAATACTCCCACCCCCACTCCCTGGCCAGCACCACTGACAATCTTCGAGGTGGTCCCTCAGGAGCCACAGTAGGACAAGGACAGCCCACTTGAGATGATAGACTTTCAGTTCATGCCACACAGCTTGCTACTCCAGAGACACACTAAAAGTTTGAGTCTTCAGTAAGACATCCTTGATCATCAGGCATATTATAGATAATTAATCCTGATTTGAAAACAGCTATCAAGTTCAACCACCCCTAACCTTTTACTACCAAAGGTATTTCTATGAATTCAGAAAACCAAGAACCACTCTGGGTGCCTGGGGAGTATAGCATAGTATATCATTGTATTCACAAATTATTTAGCACTTACATTGTCCTGGCACCACATAGATATGAGGGATACAATGGTGAAAAAAACTGCCTTTAATACTAGAGCTTGTCTAGGAGGAAAAATGGGCAACATTCAAATCATCCCAAAAATGAATTACGAACCGTGATGAAGGACTTGAGAAAAGGCCCACAGTGCCGTGGAGGCATGTGAAGTCTACGGAAGGGGAGACAGTGTCCCTGAGGAAGTGGCATTAGAACTGAGACCAAGAGGAGGAATGGGGGTGGCTGAGGGTTGGGGTGAGTGAGGATTCCAGGCAGAGCAATGAGCATGTGAAAAGCAACAAGCAGACAAGCAGAGAGGGTCAAGTCATTGAGTGTGAACCTGCTGAAGGAGCTATGCCTTCATGACATTATTTGTATAAAACTGACTCCAAAAAAATTATAAAAGCCCATAAACATTTCCTAGCAATTGACCAATTCCTGCAGCAAACTGGGTCATCAGCTTCTGTCTCGGGAAATGAAAAGACAGTGGCCAAGCCTTCTACACAGGGAGCATTCTGCCAGTTTTGAAGTCTACCTGCTGGAATTTCTGGATCCCACTGAGCTCTTTGCTTTGTCTTTGCATGTTGGAGCACCTTGCACCTTGTACCCAGTGTCGGAGTTTTCTCTTATGTGGATAATACCCATTTACCTGGCTCTCTCATCTTCCCAGACACCAGGCATTCTTCCCATACTTAATAGCGACTCCACACTAAAAAGTCCCAGAACTTATTCCTGTTTTTTGACAATGCCTCAGAAAGGTGATCTGCAACGGTATTTTATTTATTTCTGCGCTATTTTAACAAACTCATTTAGAAGCTATCATGAGCCTAGTGAATTCTAAGTGCTTCATAAATAGTAACTCATTTAATCCTCACAATAATTCCACCAGGTAGTTGGTAACATTCTCTGCATGTTACAAATGGAGAAACTGAGGCCCCAAGAGAATAAGAAATTTACCTGAAGTCACTCAGCCAGTAAATGTTAGTGCCATAATTTGGCTTCCAAAAACCAAGCTCAAAATCAATACTCCAGGCAGCCTCCTCTTAGCAAAATTAAAGTGACTCAAGCACAGCTCTTTTTTATTTAGTTGTAAAGTCTATGGCTCAAAAGGGTAGAATCTCATCCATTCTACCTCCTAGATGTATCTCACATACTTCCTCTCCTCTCCCTCCCATGGTTTTTGAGCCAGCCCAGTTCGTCATGCCAGGGTGGGGGCGGGAGTGAGGAGAATGGGGCACTTCATGCAGGGGCAAATAAGGGGGTGACAAAACATTCGATAATAGAGATAAATATTTTTATTGTGGAAAATAGACATAACATAAAATTTACTACTCTAACCATTTTTAAGTGTACAAGTCAGTGGTATACTCATAATGTTGCACAAGCATCACCACTATCCAGTTCCAGAAGTTTCCGTCTTCCCAACCGAAGCTCTGTACCCGTTAAACACTAACTCGCCATTCCTCCCGCCTCCAGCCTCTGGTGAGCTCTGCTCTGCTTTCCATCTCTAGATATTTGTCTACTCCGGGTACCTCGTATGCGGGGGATCAGTCATACAGTACTTGTCTTTTTGTGACTGGCTTATTTCAGCTAGCATAATGAAGAAAAATATTTAAATGTAATATTTATAACAATGAAAATTAACGCAAAAAAATCCAAGATGAACAAAACATGAAAATTTTAGATAAAGAGAAGGGAAGTATCACTGATTTTTCCCTTTGCTTCAGGCTCCAATACGGCTTAGCACTGATCCTGTCTTTATTGAAAATTTTAATGTTTTGTTTGCCATGGGTTTTTTGCATTCCTTTTTATTTTTTTAAATGTTGCATCGAGTTTTTATTTATCTTGATTACTGATTTTTTGGTGTTCCCTTATAGTTTGTGCTCAAGGCAAGTACCTCACACATCGTATCCCAGGCCCAGCTCTGGTGATGCCAAAGTTTATGCTTATACCACCCCACATAAGCAGACAAGCAGAATAAGAAATAATATGCTTGTATGCAAACACAGCTTCGAGACAGGTCCCCCCGTAGCCGCCACCACCTCTCCGATGAGACCACTGTCCTTAAGCCCCACTTACACTCCTGAACCACAACCGTGCACTCAGCTCTCGCAAGCACATCCTGCAGCACGTGTTCTTTGCCTTCTGTCTGTCTGTCTTTCTAGTCTGTGAGCTCTCTGGGGCAGAGATGGAATCTATTTCGTCTTTGTAGCCACACTGCCTTGTACAGTGTTGGGTTCACAGACAACACTTAATAATTGTTGAATGAATAGCTTCTGAGCTCCCTTTTCCAGCATTAATAAGTATTTAAAAGCAGCTAAATGACGCTTTGCCTTTATCCAGTTTAGTTCCAATAGTCCATAGAGATTTATTGTATAATATATAATTATGAGATTAGTCCCACAACCTATAGAGGTCCACGTTAAAGGACTGGTGACCTAGAATGCCCTACTTTGGCATGCCTCCGGAAAGGATATTCTATGTCAAGGTTACCTGCTCTCTTACTTGTTCTTAGTCCTCTCGACCAGGGGCAGTCCCCTCTTGCTTCCTCGGGCTGCTTTCAACACTCACTGTCTCCTCGGGCTGCTGTGCCACAGAGGAGAGACAAGCCCTGAGGATTGTTGGAGCAGTGCCTGCTTCTGGTTTTCCAAGGCACAGATTCCACCCTGTCTCTGCTTAACTAGAGTCCCATCTGCATGCTGCTCTGGCACTGCTGGCCGTCTCCTCCAGGTTTACAGAGCCTGCTGTGCCACCAGGAGGAACGCCTGCACCCTATTTGGCTTTCTGGCCTCATTTCCGGTCTTGTGGCCACAGTTCTGACACTGGCTTGAAGTCTCCAGCCACAGCTTATGGCCAGGGTCACTGGATTCCAGGTCCTGGCGTTATAATTTATAGACTTCTCACATTTGAATTTAGTTTGGACCCCATCATCTCAATTGAGATTTTATTTCTTGTTCAATGCCAATAGAAAATGGGGTTTTCAAATTCTTAAGTGCCTAGAATTGTTCATCTGGCTCAACATCTAGAGGTCTTTAAAACAAAAACAAACAACATGACATCCAAAACGCCAGCTCCTGAATTTATCATCTGCCTCAGAGTCAAACATCCCCACCCTAATGAAGTTTGTTTTGCCAACAAGTAGAGTTTTGCTTGGATCAATTTTGCCATAGCTGTTGGATCACTTAACTTTATAACTAGAAAATGTCTTTCTCTCCTTTGAGATGCCCACTGTTTTTGAAGTTCCTCCTTCCCTCCTGTTGTCATGTAATAGTGTTCAGTCACTTTGCACAATTAAGATCAACAGACCAAAGAGATGTGATAAGCAAGGTGCCCAGGTCCAATGAGATGGCAACGCCGTCTTGTAACTGCTGTATCGCTTTTCACAATACTTTAAAATAAAGTGTGAGCTGAAACCAATCCAATTTGATGAATGCCAAAATTAACAAATAAAGACCAAAACTGGAAGAAAAAATGGGAGAATTCAAAGAAGACGGAACACCCAAATTCATCTTGAGACTACGGGGGAACAGTTAGCTTGTGAATTTCAGTCTTGAAATACATGCCCTTAAGCATTCATTAAAGTATAAAGGTAAAAATACTTCAAAATACTGTGGTTACTTTGTGGTATAATTCAGGCATTTGGAGGTAAGTGTATTTCATGGCATTGATCCAAATCGCTTTCTTTATATAGAGTATTATAAATAATGAAACTAATTGTCATGTGTGCCTTGTGGAATTAGATTTCTTTAGTATATCCATCTTGGATAACTTGAATAAATATGCAATGATAAAATCATTATTGTTATTATGTTTACATATACATACTATATATGTTTGCTAGGGCTGCCATAACAGAGTGTCACAGACTGGGTGGCTTGAACAACAGAAGTTCATTGTCTTGCAGTTCTTGAAGCTACAAGACCAAGATCAAGATGTCAGCAATGTTGGCTCCTTCTGAATGCTAGGAGGGAAGGATCTGCTCCCGGCCTTTCTCCTTGCTTGTGGATAGCCATCTTCTTTCTGTGTCTCTTCATGTCATTTTCCCTCCATGCCCGTCTGTCTCTAGGTCCAAATTTCCCCTTTTTATAAGGACATCAGTCATATTGGATTAGGCCCACCTTAAAGACCTCATTTTAACTTAATTACCCCTGTTAAGACCCTATCTCTAAATAAGATCACACTCTGAGGTACTGTGGCTTGAGATTCTAACACAACTTTTGGGGGAGGGAAGAAGGGGCACAATTCAATGTGTAATACATACTACGTTCATTAAGCTCTAGGATCTAAATGTTGCATGTTGTCATTTGTTGAAAAGCAATCTACCCTGCCTTCATCAGAGCTGAGACTCATCTCTAATCCCACTCTTATTTTGCCCAGTCATAACTGGCCACATAATTTGCAAGACTCAGTACAAACTGAGAATATGCAGTTCTTTGTTCAAAAATTATTAATTTTAAGACAGCAACATCAGAGCATTAATTCAAGCGGGGGGTCCATCAAAGCTCAGGGCTCTGTGCAATTGCACAGCTTGCCTGCCTGAGGAGCCAGCCCTAAATGCAGTATATTTGAGAAAAACATACAAATATATCTTTGTGATGGTGAAAATATTATTAAATTGTTTACTTTGGTGAAAGTTTTAGTGGAGGGTGCAGGGCACAATTGACAGACCTTCACAGTGACTTATGACAGGAAGAGACTATATTATTAGTCAAGGTTATGCTAACAGTTTGGGGAGGCCAGATCTCAGAGGCTTACCCAAGGATTACCTCTTACTCTTCTCAACAATCTTGTAAGGCTTTTCTCTGAGGAGCTTCCACCTTAGAACTCCACCATCCTGGAGTTCTTTGCTTCCAGTCACAGGAAAGGAGAGAGGGAGTAGAGAAAGCCCACCCACTTTCAATTGCTTCAGACCAGAAGTGTAATATCATCTTTGCTCATGTTCTCATTGACCCAGAATTCAATCACAGAGTCTAGAAAATACTGTTTTCTTGTAAGCCAGGAAAAGGCAATGAATTAGTGAACATCTAGCTTGACTCTGCCACAGAAACTATCAGTGGAAATAAAATAAATCCACCAGCAACATATTAATTAGTGTTAACTAAGAGCATAGGACTGTGCTGATCTTTAGGAAGAGGTTAGAGAAAATATTTGAGTACCTTCCCTGAGAAAGCGTAGCTTTTTATTGTAGAGATAAGACAAACAAACACCCAAAAGATCAATATCAATGGATGTGATTATATGATTTGGGGGCTAGGGGATTGGGAAAACTTCTTGCAGAAAGTTGAGAAGAGCACTCAGTTGGTTAGAGCATCGTCCTGTGTACACTCCACACCATCACAGCGTTCTAGGAACAAAGGTTCACTCTGTTTATTACCTTCTTTATCCCACCAGTCTAAAGATTGAAGTTAACCCTCAGACAGGGTCCTCCAGCCTCCACCCTACTCTCACCCCCAGCTCACACTTGCTCCTCCAGCATCACCGGCCCACTGCCTTTCCTCCAGGGATCCACACGCTACCACCCTTCCACAGCATCTGTATGCTGGTCTCCTACTGGAAACACCTTCCCATCCTGCTCTTCCTTCAAGGCCCAGGTAGTGACTCCCTGGGTCTCAGGGTCGGTTCCCACTCAGGGCACATACACAGGTTGCAGGTTCAATCTCCAGTTGGGGCATGTACAGGAGGCAACCAATCGATGTTTCTCTCTCACATCGATGTTTTTCTCTCTCCCTCTCCTTTCTTCTCTCTCTAAAATCAATAAAACATATCCTCAGGTGAGTTTTATTTTTTAATTGAGAATATATTAATGAATGAATGAAGACCACCCAAATGAGAACAAGGAAAGGTTTTTTATGCAGAGCTCGCTATAGCAAGTGAGTCAGCCACCATCACCTGCATTTGGCAGAAACTCAAAAGCCAGTAGAGGAGTGGGAAAACTTTATCATGGAAAGAAAGGAAAGCCTGCCCTGGTCAGTGTGGCTAAGTGGTTAGAGAGAGTCAGCCTGCACACCAAAGGGTCGCAGGTTCGATTCCCAGTCAAAGGCACGTACCTAGGTTGCAGGTTCAATCCCCAGCCCCAGTCGTGGTGCATGATGGAGGCAACCAATAGATGTGTCTCTCTCACATCGAGGTTTCTCTCTCTCTCTCTTTCTCTCTCTCTCCCCTCTCTCCCCTTCCACTCTCTCTAAATACCAATGGAAAAAGTATCATCCAGTGAGGATTTTTAAAAAAAAAAGTAAAAAGAGAAGGCTTCCAGTGTGCCTTGATTGGAGCCTGTTGGCATAAAGGAGCTATATGTGAGCTAACTAAAAGTGGGCATCCTACTTGATTGGGTAGGATGCCCATATTTGACTTTCTCTGATTGATCTTAAGCTGGAGGTGAGGACAAAGTTAGGAAAGCTGTCAGGTATAAATCAAGGCCTGCCTGTTTGGGCCTCTTGGTCACAGGAGTTATTGTTTGGCTTCCTAGATTGGTTGCTAGAGATAGCGGTCTGACTTCCTACAAATCTGAGCTCTGGTTAGTAGGTTGGCTTCCTGGACTGGTTGCTACAGATCATGGGTCAGAGTTCTATTTTTATATGGTCTGGCTATTGTCTGTTTGTATACTCAGTCTCTCATGAGCTTTGTAAAGAAAGATGAAGGACAGGCAGTCCACAAATGGGAATGGCATGAACAAAGATTGTTTTTAAAAAGAGGAGGGAGGGAACAGATCCATGTAGTTAAGGTCAATGTTTCATGTTCACTCATTCAATTAATAAACAAACATTCATAGAGCATCCATCCCTGCCAGACATTGTTCTTGGTGCTGGTGATAGAAAGAGGGAGACATAATCCCTGTCCTCAAGCATTTTACAGCCTTTCTCAACCAGGGACTTGCAGATGCCCTAGAGAAAATTACATAAGTGGCTATTTTCTCAATTTCCTCAAAGATAAGGCATAACTTGTACCATGGATACACAGAAGTTAATTCATTATGTACAATGGGCATCTTAGGGTATTCGGGGTAAAATCTCACCTGGACTTCCAATGAACAGGTGCTGGAAAGAAAGGATGAATATGTAAACAAACAAATGTAATAAAATAAAATATCATTGTTACAAGGCTATCCCTACCTGCCCTGCTACTGCTACTCAACAACCCATGCTGCCTACCAACCAACACCACCCAAACACAGCCACTGGAGTCAAGTCAAGGGCAAAAGAAGTATGTCAGAGTCAATTGCTCTTGACTATGGGTGAGCATGCTGGTTGATTTGTTAATACCCTTCAATGTCATTTTATTTATATGCAGTATTGACCCAGTAGTTTTCAAACTCTGATTCCCATAACTGAGTTAACTACCCCTCCTTAAAATTTCCAGGACAATGGTTATATGTGATCAATTCCCTCCAAGCTGACAATCTCCAAGGCCATTGGGCATTGAATGATGTTCCCAAATGGATATTATGAAATTTAACTTTTACCCCTATACTGTTTGGAGAATAGCGTGTGTTTGTAGGAAGGCCAAAGAAAAATTTGGGATTTTGTAAAATTGGACATGTGATTTTAAACATTTATGTCCATTAGGCATATGTTCTCAAAAGGCAGTGCTATCCAATCCTTCCAGCTGAGAAGTCATGGGGCTCACAGTGTATTCAGTAAAGGACACAAAAGAATGAGAGGCAGATTCTACTGGAGCATCAATGATGACTCCCCAAAAGCAATAACAAAGTTAAGAAATGTGAGAAATGCATTCACTGGGACAGATCACATTGAAAAAGGCATCCCAGGCAGAGAGAGCCTGGTAGGCAAAGACCCAGAGGATGAAACAGCATGGAGCTTTCCAGAATGAGGAGTATTTCAGGTTGGCCAGAGAAGAGAAGGCTGGAAAAGTAAGCAAAAGCCAGATCCTTGGGGACTTGGTAAGCCTGTTCAGGTGTGAGGCACTCATCTTGAAGGCAAAGGAGGGCCATGAACAGGCTTTAAGAAAGGAAATTCCATTATCAGACTTGTGTTTTAAAATAAGATTCTGTCTCTTACACATTTTGGGTGGAAGTTGTAAGCTGAAAAATCTTTTAGGGGGGCAATATCAGGCAATACTGTGAAAGACTTGAAGAGACAAGAAAAAGATTAGTGTTCAGTCTCCTGCTACATCTCTGACCTTCGCATCTTCATTGCCTAAGTTATTTTACAACTCTGTAAGTTGCAGAAAATTTACAGTAAGGAAAATTATTTTTGTCCATTGAAATGAAAAGTAATTGTGTCAGTGGAATATTATTTATTGTTGACCTGTTTTTCATCTATTTGTAAACTCAGTTCAATACTTATTATTTGCCTATATATGTATGGTGCTTTGAATTCTCCTTTGAACTGACTGTAACATCTTACTGGATCTTCATTTATTAAAGAATTTAATAAAATCTCTGGCACATGTTCATTTTATATCTATACAAGTGTCATTATAATACCCTTCTTTTTAAATAAAATTAAAAAAAAGATAATGATTTAGCAATATCTATCAAAAGTACAAAAGCACATCCCCTTTGACCCAAAAACTTCACTTCCAAGAACTTATCCTACAGATATATTTGTAAATGTACAAGATGACATACTAACAATAGTCTTCACAATCAGGTATAAACAACTTAAATATCCATCAGTAGGAGCCTTGCTGTAGCCTTCCAATGAAACACTAGTACACTCATGAAAAGAACCAGGAGGTTCTTTATATATTGATACAGACAGATCTCCAAGACACACTTAGGGAAAGAAACAAGAAGTAGGACTTGTCTGTAATATGCTACAGTTATATACATGTACACTCATGTAGGGGAGATACATGGTTTTGCTTGTATATGCTGGTATATCCTGGTAGGATACACAAGAAACTGAGAACTCTGATAGCTTCTGGGGGACAGAGATGGGAGGGAATATTTTCACTATGGAAAACCTCTTTGTAGTTTGGTCATTCAGCAGATGGTGGAGGTGAGGTGTGAGAGAAGAGACGGAAGAATCACAAGATGATTTCCTGATTTCTGGCCGGTGGTGCCAATTGCAAGGTAGAGAATACAACGGAAGAGATTGAGATGAACTCTCCAAGTGGTAATTTCTATGGATAGTTGGATATATGGGCCCAGAGCTCAGGAGAGAAATCTTGTTCCAAATTTAGTGAAATAGGTAGCCCAGGTGGAAATGGCCTGTGCTAGATCTGGTGGACTGAGCTCTCCCAGAGCTCTGCACCCCCATTGCCCCTCTCTACCCACTGCTGGGCTCCCAGACCTCATACTTGTCTAGGAGGTCAACTGCAGCACAACTCCACTAGAATAACCTGTTCTTTATGGAGTACATTCTGAAATATTTACACATAATATAATATTTGAGATTTTATTCAAAATAAAGCAGAGGGGTAAAGGGGAATAGTTATGGGTAGAAAAGACAGCCTGAGTTGATAACCACCGAATCTGAGTGGTTGGTACTCATGGGTTTATTATAATTTTCTCTCTACTTTTGTACATATGATTTCAATTTCCCTAAACAATGTTTGTTTTTAATACCAATGTCCAGGCCTCACAAATAAATCAAAATTTCTAGGTGGGAACTAGTTAACAGTATTGCTTAAAACCTCACCAGGTGATGCTCCAGTATTAGTCAAACTTTAGTTATCATTACACCACACATCATTGCATCACTGCCCCCACACTCTCCCTACACCCAGCTTTATTTCCTATACATTCACTTCCTTCTGAGTCTATCCACAGACCTTGCTGTCTTTGAAGCTCACCTCCTTGAATACTTCACTCTGGGTCCTAGCAAGGAAAGTGGCAAATGGAAATAGAGGAAAGACAGACACAACAATACTGTGAATCTTAAAGTGTTTATTAACTTGAAATCCATGCTGTCAGTAAATAATGCTCAATGCCAAGGCCAAGGCTCTCTGTGCCTCTCGGTGCCCTGAAAACCAGCCACTAGGCATGCCAACAAGCTCCATCTCCACCACAGGATTGGAACATATGTATATGAGAGCTTAGGTCCAGTCTCAGAAAGCTACATGCAGGGGTTTACCCGTTCCAGTTTATCCCCATCAGAAGAACGGTTATGTGTGTCCCAAAAGGAAGCCAGCTTTGGATTTGCAATCCAGTTCCATCCCTTATGAGCTGGTCTGAGTCTAGTTCCTTCATCAGTAAAAGAGGAGGAAACACACTTTATAAGACTGTGAGCAAATGGAAAGAAAACAATATTTAAAGATTGAAGGTACCAGGCACTTGTAGAGTCTCCAGAATTGTTAGTTCTTCCTTTGCTGCCCCTTTGTCCATGTGCGACCGTGAGATAGTTGCAGTTTTGAGGACTTTCTGGCAAGGAAGGGGAAGGAAAAGTCTTACCAGATCTAAGACCAAATCCAATCCTCTGGCCAGTTTCCAAGCGTCCAGGACCCCTGGATGACCCTTGTGACTGCTCTGCAGCAACCCTGAGCTACTTCTCCCCTTTTTTTAGGTTGTTCTTCTATTTCTTCAACTCTAGAAAGACCCACTCTCTGGGAGCTAGATAACATGCTGGATACTTTGCCCAGTGTTTTAGCAGCTTGTTTCTGGTCAGTCAATTTCAAATCAGGAAAGAAAAATTCATTAAAGGAAGTGGCCAGAAACCAGGGAAGTCAAGTTCCCCCACAGCAAACATCCCTGACCCTGGAACCACTCTCCCTGAATCACCAGCCTCAGACACACAGCCAAGCTCACAGGACCCCCACCAAGGGTCCAAAATCACACATCACTTTGCACCATGTGGTTTTGTACACTCACCTTGAGTTCCTGGATTAAGAATGAAATTATTTCTGCATCTGCTCCTTGCCCTCCACTGCTCTTACTCAGAAACCTAGTTCCTTAACTTCCTTTGGAGCAGGGAATGGGGACAGTTGGGGGCCTTCAAGAGAACCTCTGGGATAACCTGCACACATGCTCCCCCACGCTGCTCCACAGTGGCCTTGCTCCCTGCACTTCTAAGGCAGAAGACTTGAGTGGAATCTTCTACCTTCTATAATATGTTTCTTTCTCTCTTTCTTACCCACAAAACATGCCTGTAAGCTCTGGTGACCACATTTGCATAAAGAGAAGCAAAGTGACCGCTCTTCCCCCCAACTCAGCAGCCCACAGGCCCTAAGACCCACATCAGCACATGGCTGTGTTTCTCTGTTGGAATTGTGACAGGGTCTCCATGTATAGTTGTGCAGGTTGTACCTTGCCTAAGGTAGGGATGCGGAGGGGAGAACAGGCGCTCACCAAGTCATAAGCCCAGACATTGGGCTATATCTTCCAGGAAGACATCAGGCTCCTTTGTCTAATTTGTATCAAGATATTGTGTGAGCTATGAGAGCCCTGAATGTCAAGTTATGTGAATTCTAAATTCTCAAGGAATACCGCCAAAAGATTTCAACCTGTTTTGAAGGAGTTCCATAATGCTAGTTCCTATCGCCACCAGAAATGCCAACTAACTTCAGCTTCAATCTGTATATCAGTTCAGTGTCCAGTGGCCTCGTACGATGTAAACAGAAGGAAGGAACTGAAATCATCTGGACTGGGCTTGACCCTTGGGTCTTTACCTTCATTCAGTCATTCAAAAACTATTGAGGTCCTCCCTCATGCCAGGAATAGATCTGAGAATTGCAGGGATACAACAGGGAGTAAAACAGACAAAAATCTCAACCTTCATGGTGCTTACATTTTAGTGGAGGGAGACAGACAATAATAAACATAATTAATAAGTGAAGTATATGGTATGTTACATGGTAGAAAGTTGTGGAGAAAGTAAAGCTGAGAAAGGGGATAGGATGGTCTAGGGAGATGGCAACTATAAGCCAGTGGTCAGGAAGTAAGGGGCAGGGCATGCAGATAAACAGGGAAGGGCATTCCAGGCAGAAGAAACAGCAAGGACAGGGGTATTGAGGCAGGAGCACACCTGGCTTGTTTGGGAGGCCGCAGAAGACTGATGAGGCTGCAGCGAGGCGAGTGAGGGTTAACAAAAATGGAAGATGCATTCTAACTATGAGACTGTGAATACCCACCTAGCCCTTCAAATCCTTACTTTCCTCCTCTGTAAAAAGGGGACAGTAACACCATTGCACAGGGAGGTGATAAAGTACTGGAATATATATGGGAGAGCCGCTTAAACAGTAGAAATAGTAAGGCATTGTGTACCTGAGACCTGCATCCTTCCCCAGCCCCTCCTACTGCCATCTTTTTCCCCTTTCTCTGTGTCCCTACTCAGCCATGGGTACCACACAAAATGGAAGTGTACCTCCCAAATTCTCCAGAATGAGGTCTGGACAAAACCCCCTCTACCCTGATTCAGCTGTACATGAGGTCTTTCACACTCAGTGACTAGCCAGTTTTAGAGAAGGAAGGAGATGCCCACCAGACATACTTAGCCACCCACCAGCAACTACAAGGAGTCATCCATCTCTGCACAGTGTCAGGCACAAAGAAGATGCTCAATAAATGCCAAGTGAATTCAATTTAATTGAAACAGAGTTTAGGCCAGAGGTGGGAAGACAGAATAGCACGTGACCACAAAACAGAAGCCAAGAACTGAGGAAGATCAATACAGACATTCATAACTCGGGCTAAATTTGCAGCTGAAACTGTGAAATGTTGGTGTACAAGAAAAATCCTGACTGCTCTTGTCTGGCACTTCAAGCTACCCCTTCAGGACAGGTGGCTCCCATGCGCAGCTTCTCTCCATTGTGAGGACACAATGCTACTGATGTTATGTAGACTCATAAGGGAATTGGGAATAGCTGAAATGGAGAAAATGTCAGAAAACTGAGGTTTACAGTCATACCATCCATGGGACCAATCCACCTTTATTGGCTTATCCCACAGGAAGGCTGGTTTCAGCATTTGACACTCAGATGGCTCAGTTCCCCACCTGTGGTGAGGCAATGGCTGAACAAAACCAGCTGTCACCCAAGAAGGCTGTGGCGACGTCCAGGCATTCCAAGCTAAATTCAACTGGGGGCAGCAAAGAGTCAAACCTCAGAGCAACTAAATACAAACACCAAGCTTAGAGACAGAATCAGGGCATGAGTGAGGAGGCAGGAGCTCCAATCTGGCAAAGAGAAGACCAAAGCAAGAGAAGCAGATTCCAAGCAAAGAGAGGCCCAAGCACTAGTCACCTTAGAGTTCTGGGACATACTTGGATCCTCAGAGTCCACATGAATCACCTGGTTTAAAGGGCAGGAGGGAGGTTCCACATCAGTTCAGGAAACAGGCATCCTTCATACTTCCCTCACTGCTTGTTTAGTGATACCCAGTGAGTCTATCTGAGCTCTCTCCTTTCCTCCCAGCCACATTTACCCCAAGTCCATATTTTCATTTTTATCAAATAATATTGTTAATTGCTTAACGAGTCCTTTATATTTACATGGGACTTCATATTTTACACCTTTTTGACATATACAACTACATTGTAAGTGATCCCAGTAGACATCGGTATTTCAATTTTACAGATGTGAACAGGTCCCGGTCAGACAAGTCATCGGTGGAACTGACTGGAGCCCAGACCTCCAGGGTCACATCTAACACAATGTGGGGCTGGAGCTTAGATATCCTGGACGACTTCATGCTTAATGTACTAACAGCAAACAACCGAAAACAAAACAATGACTTCATCTCCTGTGTATCAGCATTTTGATCATGTTTTTGGTAGATGCTGGATTATACTAACACAAGGTTGACCTCTGATCAGTACCTGAAGTGTCATTACATCAACACTGACTAATAAGGTCATATATCCCATGCTCTCCCCGCCCCCTCCCATTCCATTTTAAAGATAGAAGAACCTCATCTTTGTAGGAAGGCCTAAGTCAAGGGCTTTCTGACATCCAATGAAGGCAGGCTACAAAGGGTTCCAACCAACGGACCAAATTTTCTCCCCAAACAATGTCACATTCACATAGAAAAAGAAGTTTGTTTGTTTTTCTTCAAAAGCAGAAACATAAGCACAGGAATACATGCTCCATAAAATCCAGCCGCCACCACCAAAGCACATTCTAGTTCACATCGTGCTTTCGGTGCTTCCTCTCCAACAACATTGCTTTACTGCTCATTGATTTTGCCTCCGTTAAGGTGTAGGGAATTTGGGAAAGAAACAGTATGATTTTCCCCAAAGTCCAGTCCCCCTCAAAAATGATTCCGGTTCATTAATTCGCTCGGCTGTTTGGGGTAAAACCACTTAAACACATCTACATGGTGTTATCTGAAATATAGGTTCTTCCAACAACTTTTCTCCTTTGTCCATTTTGAAGACAATCCACACATTGTCTTTAAATACTGCAAGGCCCTGGAAAGGTGGGTTTTGGTAGATCCAACAAATTCTTGACTTGACGAAGGCCAATAGAGAGTGCTGTAGCATTTCAAAGAACACAGTTTCTGGACTACTTCCAGATCTCTCTCTCTCTCTCTCTCCAAGTGGCTTTTATGAGCACCTTGAATATATACATTTAACACAAATTATTTGGTACTTAATAAAGTACTGGCACATCTTAGATTTTCACAGCACATTTTTGCCTTTATAAGGATTTTAATAACTTTTTCTCTGATATGAGTCCCAAGAACCTCTGGGTGAGCGGAGCTGGCATGGGACTGTTACAGGCTAGGTGTCCAAAGTGAACAGCCATTGGAAATTTTTATTTACTTTCTTCTTCTGTTGGAGTGTATTTAATGCTATTAAAGTTCTGTCTGGCAGCAGAAAAGGGTATAAAAGTGGCCACTTAAGAAAAGCAATTTGGCCATTTGTGACAACAGCTGCCTGATATTGCATTTTATTTAATTGGAAAAGGGTGCAGGAAGTCTGTGGAGCATTAAAGAAACTCGGAGCTTAGAGATCATAGGAATTTTCTCCCCTGTTTTCTTCTAATAAACTTACCATTATTAAGTAATTTATTGAGTGTCAACAACATACTAGGCACTTTTTAAATTATCTGAAAATGGACTGATTAAGAAAAAATCATTTAACTCTTTTGGAAGGGCTCTCGGGGGACCTTTCAGAGCATATGTTCAGCTGACAGGGTGACACTATTGTTAAGACCATCCTTCAAAGCTGTGGAGTCAAAGCCAAGACCCTGAACAAGCGCATGAGACCTTGCCTCCAAACACTCCTGTGTCATTTGATTTTCCAGCCGCAGCAAATTTGCTGCTGCCCCTTGGGGCTCAGTACCTTCTCATTTCCCTAACCTTGGGACCCACTCTTCTTCCTGCTTGACACACCCTTTTCGACTGGTCTGCCTAGTGAACTTCTTACTCCTTAACATGCAAGCATCAGATCCAGCAATTCTACTTCTGAACACACATCAGGGACCCCAAGCAGAGATTCAAAAAGATATATGCACAACCACGCTCATAGCAGCACTGTACACAATAACCAAAAGGTGGAAGCAACCCAAGCGTCTATCAACAGATGAATGTTGAAACAAAATGTGATGTATAAATACAATGGAATATTATGCAGGCACTAAGGGTCACTCAAACCTTTCAGTGGCTGGAAGTAAGGCAGCTAACAAATATGTAAATAATCTCTTAAAACGTCAGTATTCCTAGGTTATAAGAAAGCATGCATCCATTAACATAAACGAGAAGTAATCTGAATAACCAAATTCTAGAAAAGATAAACTGCACAGTGAGTGGATTTTGTTGCGGGGGCAGATTATAGTAATAATTTTAGAGCCTAGAGTCTTTTCTAGAGTAGGGGTCAGGTTAGGGACCGTAAGGATGAGGCACATAAGGAAACTGTGTGCCAAGTAGACTAAGGAGAGGACAAGAGGGGCAAGTATGTTAAACAAACTTTATTTAAAAAAAAAAAAAACTAGGCCTAGTTAGTTCTGTGTCCCAGAAAGGGGAATTAGCTTCTCTTTTCCTCTGCCCTGCACCAAAAAACTCTATTCCAGAACTCAGGCTACTATTGTGAGTTTTGCTGTGTTATGAGCTTAATAAACACTTGTGAAAATATTTCTTGACTTACAAACTTTATGAATACTATGCATGTGTGTGTGTTTTAAATGTGAGTTTCTATCTTAAGAATATAATCACTATATTTCATTAATAATCTATTGAAAAATGTAAGACAACTTGTTCAATGGAAGGCTGAATGTAGTCAGTGAGTTGTGAGCTAAAGAATAATTTAGGAAGAAATACCAAGAAATATCACCCTCTGTACTAGTTTCCTAAGGCTGCTCCAACAAATTGCTATAAATTTGGTGGCTTAAAATAGCAAAAATGTATCCCCTGGCAATTTTGGAGGCCCAAAGTCTGAGATCAAGGTGTTAGTAGGGACACATGCCTTCTGACGGCTCTAGGAAGGAATTGCTTGTCTGTCCCGGCTTCCGGTGCTCCCAGCAATCCCTGTGCTCTTTGGCTTGTAGCTGCCTCACTCCAGTATCTGCTTCTGTCTTCAAGTGGTGACCTTTTCTGTGTTTCTCCTCTGTCTATATCTCCTTCTTTCTTCTATAAAGACAACAATTATTGGATTTAGGGCCCACTTAAGTCCGGGATGATCTCATCTCAAGATCCTTAACTAAGGATCTGCCAAGACCCTATTTCAAAATAAGGTAATAATATGAGGTTCCAGGTAGACATGAAGTTCTGGGGAGACACTATTTAACCCCACTATACCCTCCAAATGTGAAACCAATAAATGTGAGTATAAAAGTGAAATGTGTCATCCGCAGGAAAACCCCATTAATACCACTGAGAATGAGATGCTTCCACATCTCACATAGGGAAAGGAATATCTTCTAAATCTCAGCAAGAAACCACAATGTATGCTGCATAGTATCAGTTATTTATATGTCATTTAGACTTGCATAAACCGAAAGATAGGGATGTTTAAGGAGACCAGAGGAGGGAGACGCTGCAGACCTCATGGTATTTTCAGTACCATTCCAAAAAGAGAATGTTCTGATTATAATTATCACTATTAATTACTTAAATAAGAATTTCTCAATCTGATTTTCATGGAACACTAATTCTATGGGATGTTAATAGATTAACACTGTACACACACACACATTGTTTTATGCTCAACACTCACAAAATTGCATTTGTGAAGAGCAAAGTTAAGGCTTGTCCTTGCCCCATGGTGACCTCAGCCAGAGCAGGGGTTTGAGGGGGCTGCCCTGTGCAGCCAACCGTGCTCTCCCCAGCCCCCCCCCCCCCCCCGCCCTCTTCCTGCAGCCCTCCTCTCCTGGAGAATGTGTAACATTCCACATGTTATGGACTCAACACGAGATGGAAACTGTCCTAGTGCTTAGTCTCTGTCCATCAGTGAGCTGAAGGAAGCAGCTAAGTTAGAGAATATTATTTATCCTAATACATAATTAAATTGCAGAATATACTTCAAATCGTATGATGAATTCCCTAAATGACTTTAAAATCCTAAAAATGGCATTGACAATGTGGTTGTGCTCTGTAGCATTCTGAACTTCCACCTTTTTGAAGATTCACTAAAGGTAAAAGAGATTTCTATAGGTACTTCATTTAAAAGTTGGAACTCTGGCTCGGCCAGTATGGCTCAGTGGTTGAGCGTTGACCTATAAACCAGGAGGTCAGGGTTCGATTTCCAGTCAAGGCACATGCCCAGATTTCGGGCTTGATCCCCAATAGGGGGTGTGCAGAAGGCAGCCAATCAATGACTCTCTCTCATCATTGATGTTTCTATCTCTCCTCCTCCCTTCCTGCTTGAAATCAATAAAAATATATTAAAAAATAAAATAAAAGTTGGAACTCTGGGCTTCCTGCATGTGTACATGTGTACACATGCACACAGGCAGTACACTCCTGGCCTGGGCCTACACTCGCTGCCAGGCACATCTGTTTACAAGCAGGAAACATAAGTGGTGCATCAAAACAGAAACCAATGAAACCAGGCTCCAAGAACAGAGCAATAGGAATGGGCAGGAGTGAAAAACCCTCTACTTAATCAAAATCCATTACATTGGGGTGCACCTCTAAATTTTCGAATAGCATTCTCACCTACCAACACAATTTAGATCCATTCTCATCACTGACCCTAAAAAAGGACCCAACTTGAGTCCATCCCTTCAGGCAGAGAAATAGCAGAAACAAACTTAGCATTAGTAAGATGTGTTTTAGGAAAAAAAAGTTGTCAGGCCTGGGGCTGGGGAAAGAGGGGTGGAGATAGACATACTAGATACTAAATAAATGTTTGTTGGATGGATGGATAGACAAAGGGATGGGGGTTTGAGAAAATAATCCTCAGAAAAGAGAAAGTTGTTTAGACTCTCAATGACATAATTAAGTGGCTCATGAGCTCTGTGTTGGGTCTTGACTTACACATATTTACTTTTTATAAAATTAGCACATGTTTAAGCTATTAATTACTAATAATCAGCTAATTGCAACAATAGGTCTTCAGTTTCAATGAGTCATTGTGTGTGATTGGACCCAAGACCTAGGCCTATTTTTAAGTATGTTTTTATTCCTTAGAAGGTGAGTAGAATCCCAGATACCCCAAATTTCAGAAAGTTACCTCTCAATTGATGCCTCTAAAAATACTTTGATAGCTGGTCTCCTGCTATGAACTAAGTTAAGAATATTTTTAACCTCATACTCATGTAAACTCAAAAGATACTGAGCACCATACTTTGTCTTTGGGTAAATGTATCACATATCAAGGTCAGAAAGCCAAGTCTAGGCATCTCTGCTCCACTTCTGGGTGTGTGGTTTGAAGCAGACAACTTTCCCAGATCTTAGTCTCCTCACTACTAGAATACAATGTGATAGGTTAAAACAACTTCTTAAATTATACTTCTGCACAGTGAAAGTAAAAATAATATAATAATTATCATATACCTAAGAAACCAAGTTTCACAAATGTATTGGTAGCCCTATGAATTGGGCTCATCAAAAAAAAAAAAGTCCAGAGGAAAAACAAGCTGGTGGAGTAGGTAACAGCTGCACCCGCTGCCTCTCACAACCACATCAAAATTACAACTAAAATACAGAACCACCATCACGCAGAGCCTCCTGAGATCCGGCTGAACAGAAGCCCCACAACCAGGGAACTGAGGAAGCACCGAGACCCATAGGAGGGGCGGAGACGCGGGCGGATTGGGGCTGAATCGCAGAGACGCAGCAGCGGGCCCACACCCGGCGCCGAGGTTGAAACCCGGGAGGGAATCTCAGCGGAGTTTTCCCGGAGGAGGGAAGGGGTCCCAGCCCCACAGCAGGCCCCCAGCCCAGGGCTCCAGGCTGGGAAGAGACGCCCCCACAACTCCGGGCTGTGAAACCAGCGGGGACTGTGGCTGAGGGTCGCGGAGGCTGCGGGAGCCCCAGCAGCTCCTCCTAAAGGGCCCGGCACGGACTCACTCGGACGCTCCCTCTGAGCCCAGCGCCGGGCAGCGGCCTGAAAGGACCTGGGACACTCGGGGAGGAACTAACCTGCCTGAAGTCCGGGCGAGAGGTGGAGGGGCGGCTTCCTCCCGGGCAGAAGGGCTGGCGGAGGCCATGGCTCCTTTGGCAAATCCTCCCTGCACACAGCCGGCAGGCAGGCGCCATGTTTGAGTCGCCAGCACCCGACACACCTTTGGCCCCGCCCCGTGATTCCCGGAGGCCCCGCCCCTCCCCACCTGCAGCTCATCCAGGCCATTTCCAGGGGCTTTTCTGTGCAAGTGGCCTCTCGAGCCTCATGCTTAGGACTTTCCTAAAATCTCTCAAACAAGCAGCAGCAGGCCCCACACGGCTTGATAAGCGACCCCAGGCCTGGCACTGGCGGCAGCTGCATTGGCTGATAGCTGGGCCTCTCCTGGACACTTCCAAGCCCAGCACAAGTAGCAGCCAACTACGGTTTGCTGTGTAGCTCATACTGGGTGGCCCTGGGCAAGGCACTGGCAGAGGCTGACTTTGCACCTCTCAGGAGGCCCCAGAGACAGTGCACCTGGTGGTCAGACTCGACCACGCTGGATTACAACCCTACCACATCCACAAGTGACACACTCAAGGCGTGCACTTGGTGAACACCAAAGCTCCACTGAAGTAAATCCTGCTCCATAGGAGTGTCTCCAGCACAGCAGCTCTTTGGCTGTAGTTGCAGCTGGTCCTCACAGCTGATTGGCCTGGGGGTCAGTTCCTCCCAGGGACGCCAACAGCAACCAAGGCTCAACTACAACAGGACAGTGCACACAGTCCACACAGGGGAGCACCTAGAAGGCCCAGCTCAGGTGAAGCGGGAGGCTGAGCCACTGGACCCTACAGGACACCTACTACATAAAGCCACTCTACAAATTCCAGGAGACATAGCAGCTCCACCTAATACATAGAAACAAACACCTGGAAGCAGCCAAAATGTGGAGGCAAAGAAACATGTCACAAAGGAAAGAACAGAAGAAATCTCTAGAAAAGGAACTAAATGAAATAGATCCAAGCAAGCTAATAGATAGAGAGTTCAGAATTTTGGTTATAAGGATGTTTAAGCAAATGGTTAGGGAAATAACTGAGAAGATTGATAACATAATAAAGTACCAATTTGAAATGAAGGCTACAGGAACTGAAATGAAGAATAATTTACAGGGAATCAACAGTAGAGTAGAGGACGCTGAGAATCAAATCAGAAATTTGGAACATGAGGAAACAAAAAACACCCAACCAGAAGAGCAAAAAGAAAAAAGAATCCAGAAATATGAAAATAGTATAAGGAGCCTCTGGGACAACTTCAAGAGGCCAACATTCGTATTATTGGGGTGCCAGAAGAGGCAGAAAGAGACCAAGGAATTGAAAACCTATTTGAAAAAATAATTACAGAAAACTTCCCCTACCTGGGGAAAGAAATCAACTTACAAGTCCAGGAAGCACAGAGGGTCCCAAACAAGAGGAACTCAAAGAGGCCCACAGCAAGACACATCATCATTAAAATGCCAAAGGTTAAAGACAAAGAGAGAATCTTAAAAGCAGCAAAAGAAAAGCTGTTAGTTGCCTACAAGGGAGCACCCATATGACTGTCAGCTGATTTCTCAACAGAAACCTTGCAGGCCAGAAGGGAGTGGCGAGAAATATTCAAAGTGATGAAAAACATAGAACTACAACCAAGATTGCTCTACCCAGCAAAGCTATCATTTAGAATTGAAGGTCAGATAAAGAGCTTCACAGATAAGAAAAAGCTAAAAGAGTTCATCACCACCAGACCAGCACTACAGGAAATGTTGAAGGGTCTTCTTTCAGAAGAAGCTAATGAACAAAAGAATCTGATGGACTAAATAGATCCAGAGACATTGACGCAGGCAACAGACAATCATATTTCAGAGGAAAGAGGGAAGGGGGGTGAAGGGTGGGAAGAGATTAACCAAAGAAGTTATATGCATAACCCATGGACACAGTCAATAACGGGGTGAAGGCCTGGGGAGGGGGTGAGAGCGAAGTGGAGGGAGTCAGTTGCGGGGGAAAATGGTATACCTGTAATACTCTCAACAATAAAGATAAATTTAAAAAGTGAAGAAAAAAAAAAGTCCAGACTTATAAAAGGAGGCCCAGGGTGAAAGCAGCTCTGAGGAGCAAGGACATACATGTCCATGAATAGAAATTACAGACTCCAGATTCTAGACAGAGATCTGTCATTTGCAGTTAGGATTTTGCAAAGGCACAGGCACCTAGCCAAGAGGTGATTGAAGGGCATTCAAACAAAACTTTGGAACTTCAGCTAAGAATAAAGAATATTATGTATCTACCTATTCTAAAGAGAAGTACAGGATTACTGAGTGTCCCAAAGCATGTTCCACCAACTTAAGCCCATCAACCTCCAGGATATAAAAGAAAAAGCTAAAGATTCCTTAAGATTGGTAGAGAGGACCCCTGTGGAAGGAGATGCCAGAGGGCCTGGCATTCTCCTTCCCACGGTGCTAGGTCCCCACTCACTCATTCCAAGAGTGGGCGAGTCCAGCTGCCACAGAGAGCTTGGCGTGAGCCCCTGAAGTCTAGAGGCTATACAGGCTGGTGAAGGTGAGAGGGTGGCCTTGCTGCCCCCTGAGGGTCAAGGGAGGAGAGGGAACCTCCATGAGAGAAAGCTGACAATAAGGAAGCATATGTCCTATAGCCAGAAGGGACCTTGTGGAAGAAGCAAGACTTGTGGCAACTGGAGGCAACCCCACCCAAGAGGTCTATCTGCCTGGGCTAGTGACCCTGATGGGAAGTGTCTGTGCAGGATGCACCACCAGAGCAGGGCGGAGGGTGGTACAGACAAAGGTACAGCGGGGGGTTCCCTTGTGGAGAAGTGCCCAAGCACCCCACAAGTGCCCCACATCACATGGGCATCTGCCAGAGGGCACAGAACCAAACCTCAAACTGAGCCAGTCAAGTTGGACTTTCCTGTTGTGACTTCCTTCCTGCCCCTTCTTCATGTTTGTGTCAGGGAGAGAGGCAGGGAGTATGGAGGGGAATGTGGAGTGCCTGTGTGTGTGTGTGTGTGTGTGTGTGTGTGTGTGTGTGTGTGTACACAGCACTCTGCCATCCCTGCCATTGAGGGACAGCACTGAGTAAGGAACAGAAGAGGCTGACATTGCAAGCTTCTGAGCCTGTTAGGCCCAGGCACCAGGTACAGTGGGGATACTTGAAGGAGAGATTAAAGCTTTTGTTTAGGTCAGCCTGAGCTTCTCAAAAACTTTAAAGGAGACCATAAATTTATACCTAAAAGTGACAGCAAAAGTTCTTGAATCTGCCCAAAATATCATCCATGGGTAAGGAAGGGAGATTTCCATATGTGCATGTGAAAAGAGTGGTGTGAGAACATAAAATTATTTTGTGATATCTCCCCCACCAAGCCCAGCTGTTACATAAATATTCTGTCATATTATCTTCAGATCCTTCTTTTTAATAAATAAAACTTTATAGATACAGAGCCCTCCCTTCCTGATACCATTTACCTCCCTCGCTCCCCAGGAGCAACCACAATTCTGAAGTTGGCATGTGTCATTCCTGCTTGTTTTTATATTCTCAAAGTGTAATTATGTATTTGAAAACAGATGTGGTATTTGTTTGAAATTTTTGGCATGCTGTCTAAGGTTTGTTGTAACTATAATTTTATGGTACAGTTTGGCTTTTTATTTTAATAAAATAACAAGTAAAGGGACTTTTTAAATTCCCTCTTTACACTTATGTCTCATTGGTCATAATGAAACCCTGCAGCTCATGGAATAATAATACAGAGGCGCTCAGCCTGAGCAGGTGGCTGTACTAAATAAATTAAATGAACCAAAGTAAGGTGATGTGCTGGGAGAGGGGAAAAAAATCACAGTGCAGATACAGAAGGCATCCAGAAGGGGGCGACATCATCTAATAAAAAGAGTGCCCATGCCTGGGTGGCTGCTCTGGATAATTAATTTGGATAATTGAACATAGGCTTCTAACAGAACTTTTAAGTGGTAGAAGGTAAAATTGGAAAACACAAGCCTGATCATGTGAATTTGTCCGAAGTCCAAAGCAAGTTAATGTTTACTACTTCTGCCCATCCAGTTCAGCTCTCTGGGAGGTCTGCTAGCAGCCCCACAAATGAGCCAGCAAGGCATAAGAAATCAGATTGGTCTAAATCAGATCATAGATTATATTTGTACTTTTTATTGACTTTCTTATGATCCCCCATGCCAGTTCTAAGCCCTCGTCATGTTCAACTGGGCGCTTCTTTCATCAAGATGATATTAGGGCTTGAGGAAAAAAACAGAAAGAAGATTTTGCAAACAGATAAAATTATAAAATCATACTGAAGCAAGGGTATTTTAACCCCTCTCTCAAAAAAGGAGATTTCAAGTCCTAATTCTTAACATTTGTGCTAAGAACATGTTGATAATGTTTTGTGTGAAATTTTTAGAATAATATCAAAGGTATGTTCTATTGACCACCCAGTTGGGATAGCATTATTAGTGAGATTAGGACGGTTTATGCTAAAGTCACAAAGAAAGCCCAACACTGCAGTAGGGACACTATAAAGTAGGGTCACCAAGTAGGCCCACAGCCTATTTTCATCAACAGTTTTATTGGAACACAGCCAGCCCATTTGCTTACATGTCATCTGCGGCTGCTTCTGAGCAGTGAATGGAGTAGTTGCCACAGAGACACATTATATCTTTAATGGGGCCCCTCAGCCTGCAAGGCTAAAATATATACGACCTGTTCTTTTTTAGGACATGCTTGCTGACCTTTCCTATAAAGCAGTGCCATCCAATAAAACTTTCTATGACAATGAAAATGCCCTATATCTACACCGTCCAATACAGTAACCACTAGCTACATATGACTGTTGAGCACTTGGAAGAAGTGACTTAGTGGTCACCATACTGGACAGCAAGTGACAAACCAAATTTTTATGTTAACTTCAATTCATTCCAATTGTAATAGCCATACCCAGTAGCCTCTTGGTGCCCACATTTGTGCCAAGATTGTGTTATTTGCAAAAAAGAGGCTGTAAGATAAATTTGCTTGAGGGAAGTAGTTCATGGACTCCAGCTTTAGAGTTAAGGAACTGAGATGCTGGTCTTTCTTTGCGACTTCAGCACCAACTATCCTATCCTGACTAGTCCTTTCCCACAACTCTCCGCTTCCTTCAAAAAGGCTGCAACTCAAAAGCCCTTCTGAGCAAGAAACAGGAGAGCACCGGCTGCTGTGCAAAGCCACACTTTATTTCTTCATCTCACAGGCAGCCCCCTTCACCTGTATGTGTGCGTCATTCAGGAGCACCTTGGCTGCAGAAAGACAACATCGAACAGTGGCCTGAGCAATCAGGTTATTTTTCCAGGTAACAAGCAGTCTGGAAGCAGACAGCTTCCAGCATTGGCCCAATACCTCAACAGTGTCAGAGCCGGGTCTCTATATCCTCTCGAACTTTCTTGGTTGTAAAATGACTGCTCACATATTTAAGGCAAAAAGAAGCAGGAATAGGGGTCTCACCCAACACATCAGGAAAGTAAAAGATTTCCTAGAAGACACTGTAGATGCAAACTGTCCACGGAAGAAAAATTCAAACCTGTGAAGAATTTTTGTGAGTTTATTTGAGCCAAACTGTCAACAGGTACCGGGAAGCAGAATCTCAACAAACTGAGATAATGCTCCGGAGAATGGCAGTTTTGCACCTATTTTATAGGCCACAATCAAAAGAGGAGACGTAAGTGGGTTACATGAAATCCACTGGTGATAGATTAGGGAGGCGGGAGAAAGTAAAGCAGGGAAACCTCTGGGATTAAATAAAAAGTAAAATGATAGACACACACGTCTTTTACTTAGGTGGGTGCAGGATAACTAACAGTCAGCAATTAGCTCAGTAACAATGAGGGGATTTGTGGTCTCTGCAGAATGGTGCCTGTGCTTTGAGGGGTCCAGAAAAAGGAAAATTACTTTGACAGTCCAACAATACATTACTATAGATGCAAAAAGACAATAGACAGGCTCAGTTAAGGTAAAGATTGACTTTTGTCAGGGAAGATACTGGCCTAAGACATGACTACCCACCATAAACTGCTTTTTAATTAAAAAGTTTTAATTTCAGACCATTCTTTGTGGTTATTTTAGATCTCTCTGAGTTTGCAAGGCTGCCACACAGGCCTTCCCTGAGTTAGTCAAGTTAGCATGTGGTCCCTTTTCATCCACAAAACCCTTATCTTGCTGGTGTCTGAGGATAAACTGCACTGGGTCACAGGCCCACCAGAGCCGCAAGGCAGGCTGAGGAAGCTGGAAAGCAGCGCTGCCCTGATTGGCTTAGTCAGAATGGTTGCCACCTAGGGCTGGGCACACTGGCCCATGAAGCAGGGAATGGATCTGGGGTAGACAACTAAAGATTTCTCCCAGTTATAGTATGGTTTAGGCCCCACGGGTGTCCTCTGGTGTTGGTTTTCCAGGATCTCACGAGTAGGTCTGCATCTTTGTATCCCGTCCTTAGTTCAAGAATTATTTATTGACCACCTGGTGAATGTCAGACATTGGGCCAGACAGCAAAAAGGGGCAGAAGATAAAGTTGGACTTGCTGGCTCGGAATGTGCAGGGTCTATGTAAAAGTACGAATGGAAGGTTTTGTGAAATAAAGGTGTGAGTCAAATAAGCCACAGATTTACATGATTACTTAAGAGTCCTGGTACATTTAGCCTGCAAGTACTTCTGGCTTACTATGACACTTTACTGCATATCCATAAACACAGTTCTGCTGGGTGATTATTTTAACTATTTCTAAATCCCCTGGTAAATACAAATGTCAATGACTTCATGTGTAAGAAATGTGCAGGGCTTTTGTTATTTTTTATCTCAATTCTCCATCCTGCTGGGGCTGCAGAAGCTGTGTCTCAGTGAATCTGTGGTTCTCCAGGGTTGTGCCTAAGCCCAGGGAGGGGAGGCACGTTTTGAAAGAGGAAATAGTCTTGATATTGATAGCATCTGGGCACACCAGTGACAGTTAAGACAAGATCCCAGCCCTGGTTAGTTTTTCTCAGTGGTTAGAGCATCAGCCTGCAGACTGAAGGGTTCCGGGTTCAATTCCAGCCAAGTGCACGAACCTCGGTTGCAGGCTTGATCTCTAGCCCAGCTCTGGGGGGGTGTGGGAAGCAACCAATCAATGTGTCTTTCTCATACCAATGTTTTTCTCTCTCTCTCCCCCCTCCACTCTCTCTAAAAAGCCATGGAAAAAATAATCCCAGGTAAGGATTAAAAAAAAAAAAAGACCAGATCCCACCAGCCACCTGCTGGTTGAAGACACATCCCTCATTCCCAGCCCCGGGGTCTCTTCAGAATGACACATGGCTTGCTCTGCCCTCCTATGTCGTGAAGTCATTGTGCAGCTCCTCCCCCCACAGTACAGTGCAGGTGACCTTGTGAGGCTGCTGAGACCCCTCCAGGTTCAATAGTCAATGTGGTCTTTTGTGCTCTGAAGTCCTGCTGTCTCCATGGGCTCTAGCAGGATAACAAGGTACAGTGCTCCTCCCCATATTCTTCAATCCTACTGTTCAAACTATGAAAAATGAAAAATTGTCCCCTGGAACTCAGGCTGGAGAGTGGGCAGAGGGCCACTCCCTATGAACTCACTTAGGTCTGTGTTCTCAAGGCTTCCCTATCTGTTCTGCTCTCTTGGAAACTTTCAGCCAGTTATCTATTGCTGCAAGTTTTTCTATATATAGTTATATTTTCTATTTTGTCCTCAAGCATTTCCATCCTAAATCATTCCAATTTCCCCAAACAAAAGCCATCCCCAAAGAGCCAGAATAAACTATGGGAGTGTGTGGGAATGTATCCAAATATGAGGAAGAGGAGAGAAGCCTGCCTTCTCGACCTATCCCTCCCCGAGAGACCTGCCTCACGGCCAAAGCAGGAGTGCCGCTCCCTCCCAGCTCCACCAGCACTTGTGAGAGTTGGCTTCCCCTTGAAATTACCCTAAAACTTCATACGAAAACAACTGATGTGAATGTACAAAATGGCTTGTGGATGAAGCACACTGTGAGCTAAGGGGGAGATGAGCTAATGATGAATTAACAAATCACATCTTGCAGGATAAAGGGACTGGCAGACTGAGGAGCTGAAAGAGGGTAGCTGCAGGCACAGCAAAGAGTTGGCACGTGGCATATTTAGAGAATTGCAAGTATTTCACACACACAGAGTCATCCTCATCATTTGCATCAGTTGTGTTCTGTCGAGTCTCCGTAAACACTGAATTATCGAATACCTAACCCTTGCTAGTAGGGGAAAATATAGGGTTAGGCTCCTGCAACCCTCTGGTCACATTTTCATCAGTTGCTAAATACTTAACTTCCTTTGATCTGTGTTTCTGTTTCTGTTTACATTATTTAAAATATATTGATGATTCATGAACATTGAACTCGCAGCCAACAGCACTGTAGCTCATGCCTGAACAAAGCTCAGCTAACAATGCATTTTCGCCAAAAGACATCACAGCCTTCTTGTACTTGAGATCACTAGACAGCACATCAGCACTACACGTAGGGGCTATTTTAAACAGTGACATAATCAACAAAAAGTACAAAATGCAGGAAACATGACACCAAATAACCATGAAAAGGACACTTATTTACTGTGTGAGAACAAAATCAAGCAGGCAGAGTGTCCCCTCTCAGGGACACATGGGGGAACTCAAATGACTCACCGCTCTGCTCGTGCCCATGCCCGCAGTGACCACCACAGCACCCCAAGTGTTAGTTTTGGGGTTACCAGGAAAATTTATAGAGTAGGCAAATTTAAAAATATGAAAACCACGAATAAGGAGGATTGACTAGAGCTGAAGCAAAGGGTAGGTGCAAGTGCGTGCAGTTACTCTAGGGTATGAAGCCAGAGGAGACAGAAACAGCCACCAAGGACGTCGTGTGTCAAGCCTCTGGCTCGCCCTCTCTCAGGATGCGGCTTATGGAGCGAGCGGGTTGGGAGCAGCGAAGTGAGTCGCTGACCTCAGAGAAGGGGTTCCCTGGTGTGGGGAACCTGCCCACTGCAGCTGGCTGGTGGGAGACGCTATCTTGAGTTTACCCTGATCAGCGCCATTCAGTCATGCTCCGACTCCATCAAGATCCTAGGAGGGAAAACTAAAAGAAATAGCAAATATACTTTATATGGGGCCGTTAACAACTGGCAAGTTCTGCATTTCTGAAGGAAACGCTGAGTGCAGTAGCACAAGCAGAAGTAGCAACAGCCCACTTGGGCGACAGTGTTAAACAGTTCACATCGGGGCAGTAAAACGTTCGCAGTTGCTGGAGTGGGGCCTCCGGGAAGCCTGCCAGAGGACCGGAGACGGCTGTGACCTCACTGGTTCCTGTGAGTTGGGGCTTAAGGAGTTTCTGATCCCTGCGGCTGTGGCCCTTTCCCAGATTCAAGCTTGGGGAAGCTAGGGGTACCCCTGTGAACCATCACAAATCATTTAGCAACTTCTGTGAGGCTTTTTGGGTAGTTTCCATTTGACACCTAATGTCACAATAAATACATTTTAAATCACTTTAATTCCCAAAGTTCTTCTTCCTGGAAAACAACTGTTGAATGTTGATATTTTCCCACAAGACTCGTTATGTTTTAATTTGGAGCTAAAAAATAAAATGCCAATGAAAACTACATCATTTTTGGAAACTGCTCCCTGTTTTAAAATGTAGCTATGTTGTTTTAACAACTCTGGGTTTCAAATCTTTTGTCAATATTGTAAAAAAACTTAGAGCCTGTGCTGTCTTAGGTCCCTCCTTTTTTGAGATCTGGAATTTCTGTTCTTTGAGCTGAGAACTTTGGGTAAAGTCCATACCGCATTGTAAACAGACACCCAAATTCTGGGTCAAAACTTGTCATTAATGGATGGGGTAGATTCTCAAATGAAGCTTCATAGAACTGGGCTCCACCTTTTTAATGGCTGGAATTTAGAAGAGGAAGATATTGAACACTGTCAAACTGCCTGAGAGTATCTGACAGAGTGATGATAGCCCAGGGAAAAGCCAAAAAAAAGAGGGAAACAAGCTCCAAAACATCACTCAGATGAAACGGGCTCAGGATGCAGGAAGTTGAGAGCTCCTGGGCTGGTTAAATTTGGCTTCTCAAGGTCAGAGCCTTCCCCAGCTCTCCATTAGAAGAACAGATTCCCCTGGACACAGCAGAGGGGCTGCAAAGCCCAGACTTTGTCTTTGCCTAAAATGGAAGGCTGAGAATGTTACTCGTGTAAATGAGAGAAAAGGGGTAACTAGGAATGGCAAAAAAGAAGCCAAAGAAAATAATCTTGGCATACATTCATGAATGAATAACCTAATTTGGTTTTTTATCAGCAAAAAAGCAAAAGTTATACATGGTAGTTAGAGAATTGCATAAAAAGTTTACAACTCAGATAGGAGGTTCTTGCTACCTATTGTCCCAAAAGAAATTGACTAACAAAATGATCTTTGTGACAGACCTCAGGGCAGCATCATTCACTTGGCCACACCCAGGGGAAGGGTTAGAAGTGGCCTCCTCTCCTTAAGGAGGAGCAGAAATGGATAGATCAGGGTTCCACACTGTGGTTAGAACACCTGACAGATAAAACTATGCAAATGAAAGTAGCAACTATAAAACATGACAGAAAAAGGAAAAAAACTGACTGAAAGACTATCCAACACAGAATAGGAGAAACAGCCTGTTTCAGTAACATGGAGCTTATATTTCTGCAACTGAATTTTCAAAGGGATTTTAATGTACTTTGTAAGTGAAAACCCGTAATTACTCCTCACAGAAATTTCTGTTAGATAACCACTATCCATTCTGAAGTAGGAGGTTCTGGGGGGATTTGGCAAATAAATCATATATTAAGGCAATTTCATTTTTTTGACAATGACTTAACAGAAACAAAAATTTAATTTCATGGGCTGTTTGCAGTAATGGTTTATCATAAGAAGTCCCTGAAATTTTTTACAAATTATGATAAGCACATATGTGTACTTTTTTTTCTGTAATGAGATTTCACGGCTTTCAACAGATTCTTTCACAAGGGTTCATAATCCAAAAGACGGTGACAATCCATGGTGGTAGTTGGAGAGAAGTTGGTGAATCACCATCAGCAGGAGATACTAGTAAGGGGAGTCATGTTTTGGCAGCTGAGATAACCAAGGAGAGGCAATCCTGGGAAGGTGGAGAAATTGTTTGGTGCTATTTGGTAAAATGTTATCAACTAGTTATCCAATGTGGAACTAGTAAGGGAATAGGGCTTCAGCTAATGCACAAAGGGCTACTGACAGCAGAGATTTGGGTGAGGACCACATCAAGGATCCAGTTTATGATTCAGGATACAAGATCCGTACAAAGTAAAATGTTGATGAGTAGAATCTAGAGCCCTCCAACTGTGGAGCACAATGAAAGCCCTGACATTGATTTAAATCAGTCTTCTTCCTGCAGTCACCTAGGACATAAATTGAAACATCTTTTCTTATCCTCATGACAGACACCTCACAGGCAGGCAGTGGTGAAATGGCAGTGCAGGTGATGTCATTTGTTTACTTTTTTAATTTTTTATATTTTGATGTCATTTGCTTAAAGAAAGTTCAAAGTTAGTAGGTCGATTATTTTGACCTGCTACAAGTCTTCCTACCACAACCAAATCTGATTCATGCCAAACACCTTCTCCATAGAGTCTTCTCAGAGAAACATGTAATTAAAAAGTACTCATACTGAAAGGAATGTTAGAAGTCAGTAACTTGCATGCTCCTGTTCTAACAGATGTGGGAAGAGAGTAAATGGGCTTTCCCAGAGTTAAAGGCAGAGCTGGACTTCCAGGTCACCGCCCTCCCCTCTGCGCCCACTAACAACCATGGTCCTCACAATTCACTTGGACATCACTGAGTTTTGTTTGGTGACACCTTTTCTAATAAGCAGGTGTTTAGGTCTTTTGCTTTCATTTGCCCTTCATTTCCTCCTGGTGGTCAAGTCCTATTTTCAATTTTTAGATTAAATTCTCCGAGGGCTTTGCTCAGAGCATTAGGTAACTGTGTACTAACTTGATTCATCCCCAGCTCCTGAGGCATTGTCAAACAGATGGAGTATTTGTTTTTGTCAAAAATGTTCAGATACATTCCTATTAGTATGAATCACTAAGCTGCTTGTTTGCCAATAATGTGAGAGAGAAATGTAAACTTGAACGCATAATGTTTGACTCCAATAAGAACAGCATGAGTAGTATGGTTTTCTCTCTTAAAAAAAAAAAAAGCTGAAACCTTTTTTTAAACCTTCCTAACACTATTAGCAGTTGCTAGAATTACAAATTGTGTTCACCTCACTTCTGCAGTACACACACCTCTTCCCTTTTTCCGAGCAAAGCCAGGGTGTGTCTCAACTAGAAGAAAATTAACAGATGCCAAGCGCTACAACCTTTTCTGTTTAACGTTGCTTCTAACAGGATGGCCTGCTGGACTGAACGCTTGAACAGAGAGGACTTTGGCTCAGACCAGCACCATTTCCCACTGTTCCCAGACACCAAGAACCCATTACCCAATAACTAGATTTTTTTACTTAAAGCTCCCTAACATTCATTGTTTTTCAACAAATAATTACTATGTAGAATACTTCTATTCTCTTCCAAGAATTAAAACCAGCATCAATGGGTAGAAATGACAACAAAAATTTAGTCCATTACAAGGAAGAACATCTCAGAACTTAGAGCTGTCAAAAAATCAAATAGTGGCCCTGGCTGGGTTGCTCAGTTGGTTAGAGCGTCATCCTGATACACCAAGGTTGTGGTTCTATCTCCAGTCAGTGCACATACAAGAAGCAACCAATGAATGCATAAATAAGTGAAACAACAAATCGATTCTCTCTCTCTTTCTCTCTCCCCCTCCCTTCCTTTCTCTCTCTAAAATCAATAAATTTTTTTTAAAAATCAAATAGTCACATTTACACACAACCAAATTGATGAATGTTTTGCAAAACCTATGATCTGGACTCCTCAAAAATGTCAATGTCAAGGATAAAAAAAGAAGAGAAATTGCTTCGGATTAAAGAAAATTACAGAAACTGGATTGACTACAGACTAGATTAAAGGAAATACAATGCAAAATACTTTATAACTGTTATAAAGGATATTATTGGCAAAATTAGACATTTGAACATATACAGTCCACATTAGATAACAGAAATGTACCAGCGTTACATTTTCTAACAGTAGTAATGAGTACTTTAGTTGCCCAAGGTCATAGGAGAAAGGTGAGTTTAGAACTCAGCAGTATGGCTCCAGAGCCATCATAACAGTTTCACTAAAGGTGTTTAACTAAAAACTGTCAATCACCACCTGGTAAGGCTTATTAGGTAATTTTTTAACAATGAACGGGGGTGGAGGCAAGAGTCCAGGCTCTTCAAAAATATTAATGTTGTGAAAGACCAAAAAAAAAAAGCTAGAAAATTGTTCCAAGCTAAAGAAAAATAAGACACAAGACAAGCATTCAAATGGGTGACTCAGATGATGTTTATCACCATGCAACAGGGCTCCACTAGAGGGAAGAGGCCACAGGGTCAGCTAGCACAAACTCCCACCCAGAGTGATCCAAATCCTTGTGTCCAAGTCACAAGGAGAAAGAGTTGTTCTGGAAATCAAGGAAAACTGCTGATGCTTGAAATAACTCCCTTAAGTTATAATTCACTTCCTTGGCCGAAATGACTAATGATGGCTCCTTTATTTTATAACAAATTCCTTTGGTTGGGTAAGAGATTCATGAACAGTTGCCAGGCACCAATTTAAAGCAATCAAGGTCTGTTTCAGTCATCTTCCCACGCTGCCTTTGGGCACCACTCTCCGTATCTTAAGTACTAACCTCAATTCTCAACCTGTTCAGAAAACATTTATTAAGCTGCCTCTGAGAGCCAGATGCTGTACCAGGCTGGGAGGACACAAAGGTGAGAGTGAGGCTTTCAGGTCCTTCAGGACATGTTTTGAGCATGTAAAAGATTTTTTTATAGCTTTGTCACTCTGTCCTTTTTAAAAACTAATATTAAATTTAATAAAACCACAAATCCAAAAAACAGCTTTTTCTTAAGCTTTTGTGTTCAATTTTAAAATCCTATTATTCTACTTATAATCTAGTAAATTTTAATAGTCACTAAGGGGAACTCTGATTCATGTTTGGTCCCATTTGTAAAAAGAACTTATTAACTCCCTTAAAGACCTTAAACTGAATTGGCAAAAGTAATATATTCAAAATTTTAAGCTTTTCAAATGTCTATTAAGCAAATTCTTCCCACGTACTTAAACAATTTTAGTAAAATCTAATAAAAGAACATGTATAAATATAATTCATCTTAATTCTTTTAAACATTGCCATGCTATTGGTAAACAGTAAAATTCTCAACAAAAATTACATAAATAAAAAATCAAGTGCATATTTTAAATTAAAATCAGAAAGCTAATCTGATAGATACCCTAATATGTTAAATTATCTTAAACATTAAAAACACTTTAAATACCAAATATACAGATTTTTCTACTGATTTTCCTGTAATTAGGTGGATAGACTGGACTTCTTTTAGTCTCTTTAACAAGAGGGAATTCCACACTGGTATCTCAGCAACGTCCCACACAGGGGGCTTATCCATGTGATTCAATATTTCTAGAACATGCTACAGGCTCTACTAAGGATGGAAATCCACATCTCCATCCAAGGATCACAACACCGAAGTCATGCCAATGAAGAAGGGCCTGCTCCCCACTCCAAAGAAGCTCAGAGTATAAGCTGGGGCCAAAGGGAGATAAAGTCAGTGCCTCTAAAGCCCCAGTTACTGGTCCTCCTGCCCCAGAGCCCAGGCCCTCCACTAACTACCACTTCCTGACCTCTCATCTAAAACCCCATTCACATGGACACGGATAATAGTGCAGTGAAAGCCTGGGGAGGGGATGGGAGGGGGGCGAGGGCTGTCAACCGGGGGGAAAGAGGGACATCTGTAATACTTTCAACAATAAAGATAAATTTCTTAAAAAATTAAAATTAAAAATAAATAAATAAAACCGCATCCACTCCCTGACTCTCAAGCTGTCTTGTCCACATACAGGTGGGATCAAGCATTTTATAATCTCGTTACGCTGAGATTGGTAAAACGGCCTTAACATGTGGTCTCTCTCAAGGGCTGTTTGTTCCTAAGTAGATATTGCAAACTGACAGCCCACAAGGCAACATAAGTCAAAGACATGTTTGTTTGGCCCAAACTATGCCGATCCAACATTTGGAAATTACACAGAAAATCAGAATATCCAGCACCTCTTGAAAACTTAGACAATCTGACAACCCTAAAACCTATATTAGCACATGGCAAAAACCAGCTGGAAGTGAGCAGCTGTTTTGTTCTTTAAAAATAACATTACCCTCCTCTGTCTACCCAGGTCTTTCCTCCACCCCACCCCCAACTTTCCCCTTTTACATCTCCCTCATCTTTGTTAATAAAGGCAGGGTCAACAGTGGACATTTCAGGCACCACAGATATTTTCGATGGAGTTCTCAAAGCTCTTAGTAAGACACTCCTGATGTCTATTATGTTTATAGATGGGATGGGCCTGCATCATGGTTTCCTGAGCCATTGCCATTTCTGACCATCACTTTAAGAATGACAGATATTATTGCTCAAAATGTCATACTGACTGCAATATTCTTTCAAGCAGAAGATTTAAGCTGAACTTGGGAATCAACTAATCCAACCCTTTCTTTTAGTCAGTGTTTGATTCAAAGCCCAGAGAGACACAGAAACTTGTCCAAAGTAATTTAGCATTGTACACATAGTATCTTACCAGATTTATTCACTTATTCTTAGATTGCTTCAAACAATCCAAGAAAACTAGTACTTGAGAAGTTAAAAATAAGTTGAAAAATGATTTTTCTTTGTCTGAATTGGGGGAAAAAAAGAGAAGAAAGAAAAAACTTTCCAAAGTTAGTGCATTTCTTAGAAGTCCAGCTCTGGCTTACCTGAAAATATTTTTAAGTGCAAGTAAGAACTGACATCAAAGGAAAAGTTAAAAGAGCAACATTACCATTATTTTGGGCTTGATTTTGAAATACCAGTAAATGAGTTCTCTACATTTTACGCCTCCAAGTCCCAGTCTACATACTGAGCCAACAGACTTGTTTGAAGGCAAGATTTTATTTTAATTGGTTCAAATTTCAGTCACCGACCTGAGGGCTGAAAGCATTCCTGCCTGCTTCCTGTGTAATCCACCCATTAACAACTCACCCATGCCACAGTTCCCCCGCAATTGATGTTCAAAGGTGACACTAGCTTACTGATCAGCTGGCCAGTTGTTTTTATGCTAAACTCACAGAGTCTTCTGCTATTACTTTTCCCTCCGCCCCACCACCTCTCTTTTCTGGGTTTCCAAACTCTCTCTCTTAGAGAGTGTCTCTCTGGACATCAACTCACCTACCCATGGAAAGCCTCACTACGGGCTACCGGTTATAGGAACCTCACTTTGGAAAGAATGAAAAAAAGAAGTTTCAGAGACATGAACAAATGTGCATGAAGGATTTATTCTGTGCCAGACATGAAGGCATACACTTCCACGTATTATCTCACTTCATGAAAAGGAATGGAAAATGTATCCTGTAAGAAGGGACGGTAAACTTAGGGCTATACAACTTGGAAAAGAAAACGCTTTCTCATATCAAGAGGGAAGGACTTCGTGACTCCCTGTGCACACTGCGTGAAACGCTCACCCGGTTCTTAACCGCGAGCAGCCTGGCAGCAATTCGTGTCTTGCCTCCCTGTGCCTGTCGTCTAAATATGGTACAGCTTCCCATTCTTATGCCTGTGGCTTGTCTCCAGACTGCCTTATAACTCTGAGGGCTGGCAGTGAGCTCTCATCTCCCCCTCCCTCCATAGCATTAAGTGGTATCCTGTTCTCAACAGCCGCTCCATCAAAACATACTGAAAGAAATGCAGTCAAAGGAGGCAAAAGGAGACTTGAGTGAAGAAGGTGGACTAGCAGTCCTGCGGGAGCTCTCTGCACAATTACCTCGGCAATAATGACTTCATTAGAGCAATGGGTACTTAACTTAATGCGCCTATTCAAGTATACTTTAGGAGGCAGATGTAGCATCTTTCCTTTCTACAGAGCTGAAATTACTCTTCATGACTTAATTTAAAACATGTTTATCAACTCAGGAGCTGCTTTTGTGCACCTCTAAGTCTAAGTTCAACTTGTAAACTCCTCCAGGGTTTTCTCTTGGCCTGTTGACTCTGTGGCTCTGGAGCTCCATACGGATATTCTTATACCTGTTCATGGCTTTTTTTCTTTTAATTTAATTTTTTCAATTACAGTTTATATTCAGTATCATTTTGGATTAGTTTCAGGTGTACAGCATAGTGGTTAGACAATCATATACTTTACAAAGTAGTCCACCAGTATTTCCAGTACCCAACTGGAGCCATATGTAGTTATTACAATATTATTTATTATATTCCCTATGCTGCACTTTACATCCCCATGACTATTCTGTAACTACCAATTTGTACTTCTTAATCCCTTCACCTTTTTCACTGTCTGCGACCCCCCCACCCCCAGCAACTATCAGTCTGTTCTCTGTATCTATGAGTCTGTTTTTATTTTGTTTGTTTATTTTGCACTTTAGATTCCACATTAAGTGAAATCATATGGTATTTGTCTTTCTCTGTCTGACTTATTTCACTTAGCATAATATCCCCTAGGTTCATCCATGCTGTCCCAAGTGGTAAGATTTTATTCTTTTTTATGGCTGAGTAACATCCCATTGTATAGACTATGTACCAATACTTTTTTATCCACTTGTCTCTGGACACTTGGCTTACTTCCATAGTTTGGCTGTTATAAATAATGCTGCAATGAACATAGGAGTGCATATATTCTTTCAAATTAGTGTTTTGGGTTTCTTTAGATATCTGCCCAGAAGTAGAATTGCTGGGTCATAAGGCAGCTCCATTTTTAATTTTTTGAGGTAGCTCCATACTGTTTTCCACAGTGGTTGCACCAGTCTGCATTCCCACCAGCAGTGTACTAGGGTTTCCCTTTTCTCCACAACCTCACCAACACTTGTTCTTTGTTGATTTATTGATGGAGCCATTCTGACAGGTGTGAGGTGATACCTCATTGTAGTTTTAATTTGCATTTCTCTGATGATTAGTGACCTTGAGCATCTTTTCATATGTCTATTGTCCATCTGTATGTCCTCTTTGAAGAAGTGCTTATTCAGGTCTCCTCCCCACTTTTTAGCTGGATTGTTTGGGTTTTCTGGTGTTGAATTGTCTGAGTCCTTTATAAATTTTGGATATTAACCCCTTATTGGATGTATCATTGGTGAATACTTCTCCCATTCAGTGGGCTGCCTTTTGGTTTTGCTGATGGTCACTTGTTTATGTTTTTACTTTGTAAGCTAGGGCTGCACTAATAACCCTTCTTCCCTCACTCCTCTACATTTCCTAGAGGGCACCTGGCTTTAACTTAGAACAGATTAGCCACTCCTCAATTTCAAGTTTAGTGGAGCTGGAGGCTGTGAGAATCCCATGTAATTCTCTTAAGCACTAATTAAACCTACTTATAAAAATATGTTTATAATACCATGCCACAAACATTGTATACTTTTTTCACAGTTGTCAAAGATTTAAAAACAAAAATTCTAAATATGGGCTTGGAATTACTGACTTTGAATTTTATTCATTTATCTTAACCCTTGATATTTGGAATATTTCTTTTCCTAGGAATTATAAATGAGGGCAGGTAGAGCTGTGATAAACTAGAACTGTTTTTTTTACTAATATACATTTTCTTCTGACTGCAGGTGCAAAATAGTCATTTGTTCATTCATTCACTCAACAAACATTATTAAACACCTGCCCTGTACCAGGCATTGTGCTGGTGGAGGATACTATGGTGAGCATCAACAGATGTGTCCCTGATCATACGGAGCTTGGAGTCAATTGTTTGAACTGGAATCACAGGAAAGGAGGAAGTCACTGGAGGGTGGGGAATGGGTATAAGGAAGAGACAAGAAGGACATTTCAGGGAAAGCAAATAATGTAAACAAATGTCCTGTGGCTCTTCCTTCAAGATGACAGTTGATAAGATGCAAGAATCTCCACTATCACTTAAAATACAAAGAAATAGCCCTGGATGGGTAGCTCATTTGGTTAGAGCATAGTCCCAATATGCCAAGGTTGTGGGATTAGGGCACATATAAGAATCAACCAATGAGCCTGCCCAGTGTGGCTCAGTGGATTGAGTGTTGCCCAATGAACCAATTATATTTATGTGTTTGAGATAAAAATTGCTGAGTTTATTTTATGTTTATTATTTTTTTCCCATTTGGAGTTAGGGTACAGTTGAAGTGAGACCCATCTTCTCCCAGGTTACCAGCACCTGGGTTCCAGAGGCATTTTTGTAGTTGGAGGCCTTTCTGGTGACCCCAAAATTATACCTTGAAGTGATTAGCTTTTCCTCTTGCTCAAAAAAAATTCAAGTTTAAATAATCAAATATGTATATTTAACTTGTATGTTCAAAGCATTTGGATTAGTAATCAGGAGATTATCGTTCTTATCCTGACTGTGCCACCAACGAGCTGTGAAAACTCAAGCAATTTATTTCATCTCTGGTCTGAATGCAAAATGAGGCAGTGAGGCTAAATGAGTTCCCAGATCTCTCAGTTCTGTCTGTGAGCCTCCATTTAGGACACAGTTTGATTTGGCTTTGCCTGATGGATTCCTATTCCTGTTCTTGAAAAACTTTAGAGTAGTTCTGTCCTGGAGAACAGAGCTCCTTTCAGTACAAATGCAAATAATAAACATGACAGTGAGAGTAAATGCCATCTACTTCCTCCAGTGTGTTGTGGCAAAATGCTGAAAAGGCAAGGTCACAAGAGTCTACTTTGATCCCAGAATAAGACATTGAGGTTTGCACAGAGTCATTAGTACATCAATTATTTCTTGAGGTTAGTGTCTTAAAACAACAACCATTTTATTTGCTCACAATTCTGTGAGTCTGTATTTGGCTTAGATTAAACTAGAAGATTCTTCTGTTGGTCTTACCTGGAGTCACTCATATAGCTGCAGTCCTCTAGGAGCTCACCTGGGCTGGATGGTCTAAAGCAGCATAAATCACATATCTGAAAGTTGGTATTATCTACTAAGTTGTCCCTATGTCTCCGAGAGACTAATCAAAGCTGCTTCTTTTGACAGCAGCCTTCCTAGAGGGTGAGAGCACAAACTCCTCAGCTGGGCCACTTGAAGCATAACCTTGAATGATGAATGCTGAACATCATTCTCCTTCATTCTGTCCATCAAGCAAACCACATGCCAGCCCAGATTCAAGGGGAAGGAGAAACAGCCTCTAGGAATGGACAGGAGTGGCAGAGTCATGCTGCAAAGGGGAGTGAGTGAGGGTCTGGGAGGTACTTTGTAATCATCTGTGTAAACAAGCGATCACTTTCACCACAGGCGGGTGACATCTCTCGTCCAGCATGAAGCAGGCAACTCTTCAACTAAGGATGTATCTTGGTGGAGAATCAGTTGAATCACTCTTGAGAACAAATTCTGATACACACATTGAGGGAGTGGGTATTTTTTTCTTTCATTTACAGTGGGATTGTCAGTTTCCTTTGTTCCTTGGATAGAAGACATGCTGACATGAAATGCTGACCCCATAATAACATCTTTATGATAATTACCACCAGTGAGATGTAATTACCATAAACTCACCCATAACAAATAAGATATGTATTGTTCTCTGTTTGCTTTATTACTCTTATCTTCATAAGTTAAAAAAACAACAACACTATAAATCAGTTCAATCAAATTCAATAAATATGTATGCAATGCAAATGTAGTGCAAGTAACATAGTTCCTGAAAACAAAGATGACATGGAAAAAAATGGGGTGTGTGCCTCCTCCACTAACCTAACCCTGCCAAGCCCAGGTTTCATTAGATCTGAAGGTACAGAATATTTCTTACTGTTCCTACTGTTGTAGCTTCAAGAATTACATCCCCCCATGATGAACTGCTCACCTTTCAGCTTAAAAGCTACCTCCACCTTTCAGCTGAAAAGTAATGAACAAGGCTTAAGCAGCTTCTTGCTTTGGGGGTTTGTGGTGCCTTTACATTTGCATATGCTATTCCTTCTGAATGAAATGCCTTCCCCCTCTTTTCTGCTCAGCTCAGCAGTTCCTCCTCTGAAAGCAGGTGGTTGGCCACCCACTTCCACCCACTTCCTCTTCATTACCCCGGGCATAATGTCTACTATCCACCCATTATACCTACTGGACTCTTGGTTTATGTGTCCAACTCTTCCAGGACTTTGAGCTTCCTGAGCACATACTGTTTGTGACTATCCCCATAACTCTAGACAAATAATAAATGTTTCGTAAATGATTTAAGAAATGAATGAAAGAAGGAACAAATGGGTAGCAAGTCAGAGAGCAGTAAAGAGCTTGCACTAATATTTTGAAGCCCACAGCACAAGTTGACTTCTAATTCTCACCTCAAAACAAGATGTAGCACATATGTACAATGGAATACTACTCAGCCATAAGAAAGGAGGAAATCCTGCCATTTGCGACAGCGTGGATGGATGTTGAGAGTATCATGCTAAACAAAATAAGTCAGACAGAAAATCACAAAAACCATATGATTTCACTCATATTTGGGATATGAAACAAAAAGCAACAAATGAACAAACAAAGCAAATAAACTCTTAGACACAGACAACAGAAAGGTGGTGACCAGAGGGGAAGGAGGGTGGGGGGAAGATAAAGAGGGTTAAGGGGTCAAATATATGGTGACAGAGGGAGACTAGACTTTGGGTCTACATACAGATGATGTATTATAGAATTGTATGCTTGAAATGTATATAATGTTATTAACCAATGTCACCCCAATAAATTTAATTAAAAAATAAAAGACCATGAAAATAAGCAAGGTCCAAAGCACTGAGAAATGCTGACGAGGCAGGCAGGCAGGAAGCTGGCTGGGTGGCAGGGGGTGGAGATTTATGTTGTGTTAGACCGAGCAGGGTACTTTGGGCAGAGGGTCTTCTGAAAAGTGATTTTTGGATTCCAGATAAATCAATCTTTGTTCCCCTCTCTCCCCAGTTTTGTGTGTCCCCCTCCCCAATTACTCTTAATTTTTATGAGGTGCAATTTAATAAATTGTTGCAATAAGGAGAAAAACCAGAACCCACTTCCCTTTGTTTCTGATTCCTTTACTTTTCCTTCTTCTAAAACACCTGAAGCAAATTCTAAAATCTATGATCAATTTTTTTATGTTACCCTCAAGGGATAATAGATAATGACTTTCCATAAAAAGAAAGATCCCTGTTCTTGACTTTACATATCTTTTATTTTTAAACCAAGGAATTACATTTCCTGTTTAACTGCCCAGATTATCTCTTCATAGGCCACACAGCAATGTTGTCTATTTTGACAATAGCTACTGGATTTACTTCAATTGAAATAGGGCATAATTTTACTGGAACCCAGAAATGTGCTCAATCACAGTCCTATGCTGCAGCTGTGCTGGTGGAAAGGCAGCTGGGGAGCTCATTTCAATTTCTGAAGGCAGCAGCCACAAGGCACAGAGCCTCGGCAACCCACCCCTAGTTCAGTCAAAACCTTACCAGCGAACGTGTATCACCAGAGCTGGGGTAATAGACCACCAAAATCATAATAAATCTCTAATGACATAGTTTTGTTTAAGGTAATAATATTGTATAATTAGAAAATAATGTCTCTACTAATCTAACAAAGAAAGGCCCTAAACTTCTTGAGGGCAGACCTTACTGCTTGCTTGTTTATGACAATCCACCACCAGGCCAGTGTACACAGAGTAAACTGGGTACCTAATTAATACTGATAGTTGAGATAGGAGTGAGTCAGAGAACATTTGGAACCTAAGTCCAACAGATTCCGCTGATTAAATCATAACTTGAACCAGAATTAGTTGGGTGCTTTAGGATCTTGCATTAATGAGTGCCTGCAGAAATAAAAAGCAATGGAGAAGAGAGAGGGAAAAAAGAATATGGAACCAAATGAAAGGAAACAAGCCATTTCAAAGGGGTCCTCACCAGGATAAATGTTCAGTGGATCCCCTGAGTAACTAACTACACTCCCTCCCTTTGACTTGCTCTCTCCTAGCATGTTAACACACAGGCCGGAAATTCGTTAGAACGCTGGTTCTCAAGCCTAGGCTATTTATCTGAACTGCCTGGGTGTTTTCTAAATGTACAGTTCCCATTCGAGCTCAGACTCGCTGAATGAATCTCCTAAGGAGGGCCAGGAATCTGTATTTTTCAATCTCCCCAGGTAATTCTCACAAATGTGGTGTTCATTACAATCAATTTGCGAACAAGACTGCAAAGACAGACGAAAATCTTTTATAGAGCTAAGTGGACATGTAACTGCAGAACCCACTCAAAATGGTCTCATCCTGTTTAACGAGATACTGGGTTGCTTCTCAGAGACAACAGACCAAAACCACAAATCTTGCAGGCAAAGAATGGGCAGAGGAAAGAACTTCCACCTTCAGCTGCACCAGGAACCGAAGTCTCGACCCCCGCCCCACATGGAACCAAAGGCCTAAGACATCACCAGAACTTGAGCACCAAATCCCTTTCAGAAGCAAAGGGTCCATTGTCCAGGAAGATCTGGTGTTGATGGCCCTTTATCATAAATGACCAGGTTCCAAAGTCCTCCAGTTAAGACTTGCCCCAGCAGCACTTCTGCATACCTATTCCCCCAGCCCCTTAATAATCCTTAAGCTAGTCTAGCCAGCAGGACAGGTTTGAGGCACCATTAGGTCTCTTATCTTGGTGGTTGGCGCCTTCTCTATCAATAAACCTTCCCTTGCTCCAAACTCTAACGTTTCAGGTTTTGGCCTATCAAAGTGAGAGGCACATGGACTTTGGTTAGTAACAGATACAGTTCACTACATTCATCTTTTCAAGGTCAAACTGCTAATTCTGTCGTATCTTGATGACTTGAGGTAGGATTTGCCATTTGGAGTTAGGGGACAGTTGAAATTAGGTCCATCTCCTCCTGTGAGCCTGAGGGATAGGGCCTTACCTTCTTTGATGATTATATTTTAAAGAGGTGAGCTCTCAAACCCCTGAGGGAACATTCCCAAGGTGTAAGCTGTCAAGAGGTTTATTTAGCACTTGAATTTGTAGTAGCCATGCAGTGCAGTCCTGGAAGCCAGTGCTCATCTGTCTCCTTCTGATGGCTCTGCCCACCTGAACTCAAGCGCAGGGAGCAGCCCCAGGACTACAGATGCTCTGTTAATCAGCTCTCCTGCCCATGGCACTCTTAGGACAGAAAGGGGAAACCTCTCTCTGAAAATGTCTTGGTAATCTCTTTGACTTTGAACTTTAAGCAGCATGGCACTTAAAGCACAAATTTTCAAATTAAACAGACGTGTGCTAAAATTCATGCTCTATCGTCTGTTTTCTGATTTGGGGCTAATTGATGAGTTAATTTCCCCAAAACTCCTTGTCTGTAAAATGTAGAAAACACCTTCCATGAAGAACACATAAGGACAGTTATTTAACTAGTCTTACTACTATGACTGAAGCAAGAGAGTATAGAGGTTTAGAGCACAAGCTCTAGACCTGAATGCCTGGCTTTCATCCCAGACCCACTTCAGGCAAAATCACTTGTTGTTCCTCAGTTTTCTCCTAAGTATAGGGCTTAGACGAACGGCTAGCCCATGTAAGAATGTAATAAATGCTAGCTATTGTTTTTTTATTCTCATTAATGTTTCCATAATGCTAGAGAGAGCAAACTCTCCATCTCCTTTCTCTTTTTCTTCTAATTTTCTCTTCGCCTTCATCTCCCTTTTCCAATGGGAATAGGAGAATGTTAGAATTATATTCAACTACTCTTTTTAAATCATTTCTTTCATTTTTAATTATGTAGAACCCTTTGAGCTGCTGCAATGTCTGTAGACAAATTATTACCCATGTTAAACCCATTTAAATCAAATGGAAATAATTTGAAAACCTAAAGAAACATAAAATTCCAAATTGCAGTAGAGAGAAGGCCTCTGACTTCCATCCTTATTTAATACATATTGCCTTTCCTCTTTATCTTTTTCTTTTCTTGGCAGTTTCTGAATTAAAAGAAAAAAGCTTAGCCTTTCTTGCCTATTTAATACCAGTTTAACAGGCTACATAACTTTTAACAGAGCCAACTATATCCCCAGAGGGAGAATTACAACTATTTGCTCTCCAAATATCTAACAGTCATCATTCTTTTCTATTGCTAGGTTAAGATCAGATCTGGGGGCAAAGTTCAGTTAAATAAACCACCCTAATCAAGTCCACTCAAACAACTGATAAACTAGAATATTAGGTGAAGAATCTTTTTAAACATTTACATTGATTGTTTAGAGGCAAGCAACTTTTTCTAGTTGAAACTAAATATAGATCAAAGCTCTAATGCCTTTTATAGTGTCTATTGAGATGAGAATTAACTCTCTCCATCTAAAATATACTGTAGTGTCTTAGAACCTAGTGTCAACCCCTGGTTTTTCAGTTCTTCATCTATTCAATAATCATGATTAAAATTGTCTATCAAGGCTGATTTGTTGAAATAATAAGCCAGAACATGAGAGCAGAAGTAAATAATGAATATCATTTTTGGCACTATGGTTCAATGGAATGCTGTTTCGTTAAATTAAACTTTTCAGCTAGCTGAGTTTGCATCTACTTTCTAAAACTAGTCCAAATAGATTTGGATATCTGCTACTTACTGTCTGTGTCACCTTAAGCCAACCAATTAAACTCTCTGAGCCTCAGCTTTCTGTTCTATAAACTATATATAATGAAACTGCAATGGACTGAATATTTGTGTCCTTTCAAAATTCATGTCAAAACTGTAAATCCAGTGTGGTGGTAACTGGACGTGGGATCTTTGAGAGATAATTAGATCATAGGTGGAGCCCTCGTAAATGGGATTAGTGCCCTTATTAGAAGAAGCCAGAGAGCTAGTTAGCTTTTTTTCTACCATGTGAGGATACTAAAATTTAGCAGTCTGCAACCTAGAAGACAACCTCACCCAGAACCCAACCATGCTGGCACCCTGCTCTTCCAGCTACCAGCTTCAAGAACTGTGAGAAATAAGTTCCTGTTGTTTATAAGCCACCTAGTCTATGGTACTTTGTTATAGCAGCCTGCGTTGACTATGACAGATCATATGGAAATGTATACAGTGACTCATCCAGATTAAAAAAGTAATCAGCTCTCAGGTGTTGACAGAAGAACATCCAGCCTAAGGAAAAGTGTTATGAGAGTTTATTTGAGCCAAACTGATGACTGTTGCCAGGAAGCAAAAATCTCAATTGATTGAGAAAATGCTCTGGAGAATGGTGTTTTTGCAGCTTATTTTATATATTAGAATCAAAGGAGGAGACATAAGGAGGGTACATGAAATCCATTGATAGTAGATTAGGGAGGCGGGAGAAAGCAAAGTGGGGAAATCTCTGAGGCTGGATAAAAAGTAAAAAGGAGAGACACATAGTTCTTTTACATTGGTGGCTATAGGGTAGGTAACGTTTACAGCACACAGAGATGGTACAGGGGCAACAAGCTAACAATGTGGTCTGTGGTCTATGCTCTGGTGCCAGAGGTTGTGTCTTCAAGGGGTCTGGAAAAGAAAATGACTCTGACCTTTCAAAGGCATGTCATCTTAGATGCACAAAGACAATAGACAATTTCAAAGGTAAAGACTGACCTTTGTCAAGGAAGCTCCAAGCCTAGGACATAACTACCCACCATGACCCTATTTTAGTTAGAAATTTTTACATTCAGACCACCCTGTGTGTGCTTACTTTGATCTTTGGGTTTATAAGGCCCACCGTGTATAAGGCCCACCGTGTGGGCCTTCCCTGAGGTTGTCAGGTTTTATACGTGCCCCTTTTTCGTCTACATAGAATAGAAAAAACAACTTGGAATTTCTCAAGTTTTCCGAAAGCCCAATCAAGTGAGGCAAGTAATTAACAACTCATACAACCCACATCCTTGACTCTCCACCAAGCTACCCATTCTGTTCATGCTTCCATCGTATTTTCTTTCCTCCTACAAATCCATGACTTTGTGTTTCCACAGAGCAGCTGTTCCAAAAGGACCTCGGGATAGTAGAAACAACTCCGCAATTCTAAATAGCTTCTCTTCATTCCTCCCTACTTTCCCCAGACACTGTGGGTGGTAAAAGCAGAGACCCATAATTTCAGTGCCAACATGTAATATTTTTAATCAGGCTGCACAATTCACACAGGAAGTTCTTGGGGGGATGTCAACCTTTACATCTCATATTTTTCCACGTTAATAAGATTAGCTTAAAATCAACTAACAAATAAATGTAAAAACAGTAATAAAGTCCAGAGTTGCTTATTAATTTTTATCAATTCCAGGCCTCTATTTTGTAATATCTTTAATTTGACACCTTAAATTAGAGCAAAGATTCTCTGCTGAGACTCAGAGTCTTCAAAGGTGCATTAAATATTGACCAGAGCTTAACACAGACTGCTGCTCAGAATGAGACCTTGAATAAATATAAGCAACTCTGGAAAAATTCTCTAAACCAAAGATGACGACCTTTATGAGCTACTATTCTGGGGCAAAATAAAAATGTGAAAAGTTTCCTCTGCATTAAACTTGTATGTTATTCCTGTTTGAACTGCTTCTCTTTTTTTTTTTAACTTTACTATGGTGCTAAGCTAAGAGGAGGTTATTTTATTCAGGTTAGCTATGATCACCTACTAGTTTTATTCACAAAAAATAAACCTGCCTAATTAATGCCAAATATTCTCAGTACCCAACTTTTACTACTACCTACAAAGAACAGAAAGTTCACAGTCACAAGAAAACCAGGAAGCCTCAGGCAAAAAAGGCTTCCTAGCTGCGCCTTTTTCTTGGCTACCTTTTTAAGAAATAGAAGAGAGAGGGAGGAGGGCCTGAGAGCATGTAGGGGGGGAAAACTGGATCAAAAAACTGTGTATGTCCCAGACGCAGACTCAGGAAAACCCGAGCGCTATTAAGTGGGAGTTTAGAATAATCCTCAGCAAGCATGAGGCCCTTTGAAGTGCCTAAAATAGAAGCTGTGGCCACTAACAAGACGCATGTTCACAGCTGCTGCGGGGAGAAAGGAGCAAATACTGCAGGGAATAGACTCAGACTGTCCTACCCCTGAGGTCTCTCTCTGTTTCTGCCTGACCACACCAACACCCAGGATTGCCCACTTAGAAATCAATAATTCAATCACCCCTGAGGACTGACTCTTTTCAAGAAACCAAGCGAGGTATTTGGGAGGCAAAGAAGTAGAAGTTGCTGTCCTTGCCCTCAAGCGGTGACAGCCTGCTGGCGACTTGACAGATATGTCGACATAAGAAACATCCAAAACTGTAGAGAATGTTCACGAGTTTAGTAGAGCCACACTGATGACATACACCAGGGAGCAAGATCTCAATGCTCCGGAGGATAACAGTTTTGCAGCCCCTTTTATGCATTTGAAATTGAGGAGGGGAACACAAGGACGATTATGAGGAGGCAGGAGAAGCAAGGCGGGAATTGTTTTTATAGAAGTTAACAAGATGATGTGCTCTCTTGAGGGTTAACTCCCCCTTCCATGGGTATTATCATTTCTGGCCAACAACGGTCAGAGCTGGCTTCAAACCTTTCAGTGAAGAACTTATAAGCCTGGGGAGTGACTACTCACCAAGACCTGCCCATTTGGGGATTTTGTTTTTTAATATATCTTTATTGATTTCAGAGAGAGGAAGGGAGAGGGAGAGAGAGACAGAAACATCAATGACGAGAGAGGCATCACTGATCTGCCGCCTCCTGCACACCCCCGACTGGGGACCGAGCCCGAGACCCCGGCATGTGCCCTGACCAGGAATTGAGCCACAATCTCCTGGATTTTAGATCGATGCTCAACCACTGAGCCACGCCCGGCCTGCCCCATTTGGGGATTTATGATCAGATCACCCTTTGAGGTTGCTTTCCATAGAAGCCCCACCCCCCTCCACAGATATATTCAGAGAGAGAAAATGAACACCTCCAAGCACTCCTGCCCTGCGGGCCTCCAGACTGAAGGGGAGGAGTCAGCTGCTCACAGAGACTTTTCCAGCCTCTGGGGGGAGACTGGCTGCCCCTTACTTATTATTTGCCTTCTCTCCGCTTCCATTTTCTTACAATGAGGAACCCAGTATGTTGTGAGAGTTTTATTTTATAAAGTTGGTAGCTCAGTGTAAATACTAATAAATGGCTACTTTTATCTTCATCATCATCATCATCATCATTAATCTCTCTTAGAAGAACTCTCTGGAGGCTAGGACAATGTCTTGTGAGTTTCACCCTGGAACTGAAATGCACTTTGTTGCTGTTATCAGCAGTATTTACAGAAACTGACTACTTCATGAATTAAATAGATGTTCATTATTTGCCATCAGGTTACAAACACCACAGATAACATTCTTTGGAATCTGAAGCCAAGTTGACAACAAGGTCCACATTACTCATGGTTGGCAAATGAGCAAGCAGACATTTGGAGCCAGGTCTTTTATGACTAGTGTCCTCCCGCAGGTGATAGGAAGCAGACTGATGGAATAAGCAATGTGTGCTCGGCTCTAAGTCACACAGTGGAGGGGGTTTGGATTACGCAGGCCCCACACCACTCCCAAGACAAGACCCTGACTCTGTGATTGCAATTGCACTATTATTATTATTATTATTATTATTATCATTATCATTTTACATGAAGGACCTCTGGGACAGAAGGCATCACAAAGAGGGGAAATAACTTTCACTAGATCATCAGTGTTATTTTTTAAAAGTAAAAGGAAAGAATTTCCATGGTGAAGGTGCTCATAACTTTACTAGTAAAATGTCAGTTATTTAAAGTGATAATGCCTTTTAAGTGTTTTAGGATGTTTTATTATTTTTTTAATTGATTCTAGAGAGGGAGGAAGGAGGAGAGAGAGAGAGAGAAAGAGAGACATCAATCAGTTGTCTCCCGTATATGCCCCAACCAGGGATCGAACCCACAACTTAGGCATCTGCCCTGATCAGGAATCAAAACCATGACCTTTTGGTTCACGGGACAGTGCTCCAACCAACTGAGCCACACCGGCTAGGGCTGGTTTTGGATGTTTTAAATGTGTGCATTATCTTTATGAAAAAGTTTAAAAAATAATGAACAATGAATCGTTGCGGAAGCCTCAAAAAATTTTCTAATTCCTCCACCACGAGAAGGCACCTTCTTTTAATTAGCACAAAACTAGCAGCCACTTCAGTTTGATGAGCAAGTACTCTGGGGTTCAGAGGGGAGTGGGATCCCGGCAGGATCTGGAGGTTTGGGAAAGTGTCCTAAAAAGCACAAAATTTGCCCTGGGTGGTGTTGCTCAATGGTTAGAGCGTCGGCCTGCACACCTAAGGGTCACAGGTTCAATTCCCAGTCAAGGGTACATACCTGGGTTGCAGGTTAGCTCCCTGCCCCCAGTTGGGGCATTCGCGGGAGGCAACCAATCGATGTGTCTCTCTCACATTGATGTTTCCCTCTCCCTCTCCCTTTCCCTCCCTTCCTTCTTTCCACTCTCTCTCTCTCTCTGAAAACCAATAGAAATAGTATCCTCGGGTGAGGAATAACAAAAAAGAAAGGCATGGAATTTGAACTCAGCCTTGAGAAATGGTTTGTATTCAACCAGGTAGAGGAGAGGAGGTGCTTGCCTGAGAAAAGGGACAAGCAGAATGGAAGTCCTGCAGCCTTCACCAAAGCTTTCCCCAAAAAGCATCATTTCCGCTGAGCATAAATTAAACCATGTACCTTACAGTAGAGTTCAGTCTGAATATCTGATATACGCCTGGCTGTGTACATCTGTGTGCAACATCTGTCTATCTCAGGATGCACAGGCTGAGAGCGTAGAGAACTTGTCTAACTAATCCTGATGAAAATGCAGAGTATGAAACACTAAGAGTACATCAACACTTATTAAAAACCCTGTCCTCTCAGGGCAGAATGACACACAGCCAATGTAAACCATTGACCCAAGTCCTAAAATAACTCGTATGATCTTGTTATATCTCTCCTGAGATAAAAAGGCTCAGGACTAACAATTCCCAACTTTGTTTTTCAAGCTGTCAGAAAGATCTCAGACTCACACTACACAGGGTGGATGGATTATGGAGTTCTGGCCTCTAAATGCTGGAATAACAAACTTCCCAATGCCCTAAGTTTTCTTTACACACCTCCTCCCATTTCTACTCTACTTCTGCAAAAGCAATGCCAGCCTCAATAATTCTATCAAGCCCACTCGACCCCTCCTGACCTCCCACCACAAGACTTCTCAGGTGTCTGAGCCACATTGGCACTTTCCAGAGTCATCACCAACATTCGTCTTCCTTCCTCCCTGTAAGCGCAGAGCCTTGGCCACCCATTGACATCTTCAAGACAATCCTCCCTATGACTTCACTCAAAAGGTATAGATTATGCAGCATTTTGCCTCATTCCACTCTCCCACTCCCATCATTGGCCCAGTTTTATTACTCATTCATCAAACTCATTGAGCATTTACAATGGGCAAGCCACCCTGCTTGGCATTCTGGGAAATAGCAGGCAATCTAAGACTCATTAACATTTGACCTTATGGAGCTTACGGACTAGAGGGGTTCAAGAAAATATTTAAAGATGGCAAAGATCTGAAAAGACAGAGTAGGTGCCGAGATGGGGGGAGCATGAGCACAAGGACAGGAAAGCAGAGTGGACACTCATGGAAGCTATTTCACCCGCCATGGGTAGCACTAAACTGGGGAGGCATCTTGCCAAGTCACACTTGTCCTTTTGTTAAGGGAAAGCATCAGAATTTCTAAGCTAAAGGGTCTTAAGTGTAAATAATGGTTTGGAGACTTGCTTGAAACTGCTCCACACACCACTGGACTTAGACTGTAACTTATTTCTGGTTACTTGGAGGGACTGGTGGAGATCCAAGGAGCACACTGTGGGCCTCCCAAACATACCTGGAAATGAAGAAACTTCTTGGGGGTGGGGGGAGCCCTCAACATTGGTGTTTTTCTAAATTTTCTTGGGAAAAGAGGCACCAAATCCAGATAATTCTAAGTCCAAATACTTCGGCATCTGTGAGTTGGCAGACAGAATTTAGGTTGGGTAAAATTTGAGGCTTTCTTTAAGTTGGAGTTAAAAATGGTATTTGAGCTTAACTCTAAAGACCCATGTGACCAAAAAATAAAGACCCAAGTGACCATCACAATGGTAAGTATGTGGCCATGAAAATAAATACAAGGATTTTTATTACAAATACAAAAGAACGTTAAGTGAAAGACATAAAAACAGAAGGTAAAACAGAGCGTACTTACCAGCGAGGGTCCTGGAGAAGAAGTATGCCCTCACTTTCCCACAGAGCCAGCGCGGGCCTATGTCCTGGTCTCTGGAAGCCCCAGCTCCAGCTGCTGCCCTGCACCCTGAGCCCTTTGGGAAGTCCAGTCCAGCTTTGTCCTACTCTATCTACTTCTCTCCTGAGGTCCACCCTGTCATTCCCTGCGCTTCCCAGAATTCCAGTGAGTAAAATGTCCCCACATAAATGAATCATTGGATAAGTATTTGGCCATAGATGACACTTAATGAATATTGGTGGAATATATAAGGGAATGAATGAATAAATAAATAAATGGAAAGTAGTCATGGGTATCACTAAATCAAGTTGAATTTCAGGTTGACATGGAATCAAGCGTTCCTACAGAATACATAAAAATGGACAGGTCAGCACAAGGCACCTGGCTCCCATAAAATTTCCTAATCAGAGGAAATAAAGCCTATGTGGCACAGAGGTTTCCTGTAGGCTGGAATGTTTTCTAAACAAAAGAATAGACACCATGTCTAAGAAGGAACAGCAACACTGGACCCAGGGAGCCAGGGAAGGTTCTTTGGTAAACAAGATGAGAGCCCTGTGCCTGTGACCAGAAGGGAGATGGTGAGAAGTCTGGATTGCAGGCAGGCCCCTTCTCTGCTGCACTGAGTCTCCATGGCCATCCTTGGAGCAAGGCATAGAAATGTGACTTTAGCCCTGAATCCTCAGTCAGGAAACCTATGTCCCCAAATCCAAAAAGGTCCTACTGCCTGTCTTCACTGAGCAGAAAGTCTCTCCTCTCTTGGGGCCTTGAGCTGGGCAGGAGCAAGCTGTCCTCACACCCTCATTTGCAGCCTCAATAACATCATCTCCAACACTTGCCCCATAAAGAAATGCCAGAAACCTCCATGTTATACCGCAAGAGACAGGTTTGCCAGAAAGAGTAGAGTTTTATGCAATTCTTCTTATGTGTGCTTTCAGATGTTGTCCTTTCCTCTCTGCTGGGCATGAATGAATCACATCCTCAGGAAATGTGAACCAGTGGAGTAAACCAGAACTCTGAAATGTCTTAAAAATGAAGGCAGTTTTGATTGACTCACTGGATTTATGTAGCTTTAACCAGACACTTGAAGTCTTGAAACAGGCAGGCTCTGTTATTAATTCAAGATGGGTTATTTTGGTGACCAGGGCTTGTCCAGGCAAAAGGCAGGCCGATTTCATTGAGAGCCCTTACTCTGTGGGGTTACTCATTTACCAGAATAAATGAAGAAACCCAAGGCAGTCTGGGAACCCAGCTTTGAGAATAGCATGGCTAATGTTACCCTTAAACCAACGAGAGGCTGTGTGTCTTTAAAGCATCGTCTATCAATGTACCAGAAATATTAAAACAATTTAGAACTCCAAATCCAAAGATAATTCTGAAAGCACAAACAATATACTCCTTTTATATTCACACAATTTGCCCCTGTGTTCCAGCCTTGACGGAATAATCGGGCATTACTGGGGGAGGTGAGTCAAGTTGACTACAGTTCAGGAAATTGGGTGAGGCCCATCTGTGCTATGCAAATAAATAATACTCCTAAATGCAGGAGGAATTTTCATTTATCTTCCAAAATTGGAATGAACTCTAAGGCCTAAAACTGATGGGAAATGACTTAAACCCAGTTACTTCCCTCTGCTTTTGTTTGTCACAACCAGAGGAGACCTGACTACAAACGTGAGTGAAGGGGTCTCAGGCACCAAGGCACAGGTGGGAGCTCACTGGTGTCCCTTCGCTGATGGAAGGGAATCACAGGTGTGACTCCTCACCAAGCACAGAAACACGCCAAGTTACAAGAGAAAAAAACTTCATTTCTTTCTCTAAGCTAAAACAATACATCCCTCCAGACCACAATACCTCAAATTTCATTCCAATCCATGTCCTGTCAGCCCGATTTAGGCTGCAGCTATGAACTCAAAATAAACCATGCTGATTTTGAGAGCCACAGAGCTTTGTACAGAAAATGAAAGCCAGTTGTTATTGTTAAGGGAAACACACATCTTTGACTCAAACCGGAGGAAAGGTGGGGCTAAATCCAAGCTGTTTAAAATGTGAAAACCCTCTTTTAAAGGGCGGGCGTTTGTGTCAATATGTTAATGATTGATAAACCTGTGCAAAGTCCAGGGTAGACAACTGGCCCAGCTCTGAGCAGGTCAAGTCAGCCTTGATTGCGGCATGGGGAGATCTGTGACCTGGGTGGACCCTGCCCTTTAGAGACAACCCCCAGCATCCTCCTATTTCTGGCCTTTCTCCATTTGAACGGTTCACTCTAAAGGCCCTTTGTCCACCTGCTCTCTCTCTTCAGCGAGATGCTCTCTTACAGGGAAAGCATGTTCCTATTCAGTCCTTTTATATGAGTTATCAAAATGTAGCTCACAGCACGACTGAGAGATGGCAACTCTGAGGGGCAGAAAGCATCCCTTGCAGAGCCATGCTGGGCTCCCCTCACTCTCAGAGGGGCACAGGGGAGCAGAATTGTATTTGGTGTGGCCCTCTCCCCATGCTCCTCCCCACCTCTAACAAACAACCCAACATGGGAACCACCTTACACTTTGTCCCAGATCATCTAAAGTTTTGTCATTTCCAAAGAGCCTCAGAAAACAATTTCCTAACTTCATCCTTACTGGAATGCTGATTAGAGATGGCTTAAAGGAAAACCTTAACCAAGGCCCTCCTTTCTCAGACATGGTTTTTTATGTTGTTTATTTGATTTTAAAGTGGTACCTCTTTATTGCAGAAAGTACAAAAGCTTTTTCTAACTTTTTTTTTTTTTTTGCAAATTACTGAGTAGAAATTTTTGGATTTTTTGCATAATAAATCACACTTAATTTCCTATACCATTGAAAACTTTTTGAAATGTACTGGAGTTATAAGAGTAGATGGAAAAGAGGCCACATACTAAACCTAACATGCTCAGCAGAGGCCCGCTTACAAAGGCCTGCATACAAAGAGGGGGATCAAGCTTGAATGCTTCTTGGCCTGATCAAGGATCTGGCAGAGCCTGGTTGCAGCAGAGGGCTCCAGCCAGAAGCAGAGAAAAAGAAAAGAACAAGAGCCAGGAGCAGGTAGTCTCTGCCCACAGGGTGGTTTGAATGTAAAAGTTCCTAACTAAATGCGGGTCATGGAGGGTAGTCTTGTCCTAGGCCTGTAGCTTCCTTGACACAGATCAATCTTTACCTTTAAAATTAAACATTGTCTCTGTGCATCTAAGATAACATACCTTTGAAAGGTCGGAGTAGTTTTCTTTTTCAGACCCCTCCAAGGCACAGCCTCTGGGACCAGAGCACAGACCACACTGTTACGCTGGCCCCGCACACCATCTCCATGTGCTGTAAATGTTAACTACCCTGTGCCCACCCATGTAAAAGAAGCATGTCTCCCCATTTAACTTTTTATTCAGCCTCACAGATTTCCCCGCTTTGCTTTCCCCTGCCTTCCTAATCTACCATCAGTAAACTTCATGTAACCTTCCTTATGTCTCCTCCTTTGATTCTCATGTATAAAATAAGCTGCAAAAATGCCCTTTTCAGGAGCATTTTCTCAATCCGTTGAAATTTTGTTTTCTGGCCATTTTTGTCAGTTTGGCTCAAATAAACTCTTATAACACTTTTTCTTAGGTTGGCCATTCATTTGTGACTTAAGTGATTTACCCACAACCATTACAACATTAGAGTACAGTTAACTCTTGAACAACACAATGGTCAGAGCCACCGACCTCCCGCATAGACAAAAATCTGTGTGTAACTATTACCAGGAAACCCCGGTGGGAATCGGTCTGCCTGTGACTGTGTCCAATTCAACGGCGGCAGGGTTGAATCATATGAGGCATTTATTAAGACGGCCGGCCAACCAAGAAGACAGGGAGCATAGGAGCATCCACACCCTGTCTTCAGGAGTGGCCTGAGGGATCGGGTCATATGGGCAAACTGGAGCTGGGAATGGAACACAGCTACCTGCAGTCCTGGAAATCATTCTTTTGATCTTGGCCCCTTGGCGATGTCTCTATGAGGTGATATTTTGACTCACTGTTAGGTCTGCAGGGCCATGTATCTTGGTCTTGATAAGGTGATAGCTTAACCCACTGTTCACAGCTGTGACACCTCCTTCATTGCTTCAGTGCAGGATCAAGGGGAATGTAGGGTGCAAAGGCCTAGGAGAAAGAAACTTAAGAAAAAAAAACTTAAATCCTTGCTTACATAAGTGTATGTGTTCTTCAATTTTATAAGTAATACAATTATATTTCAGATTTATTTAGGTGCTCAGTCTTTGGAAATTATAAGTGCCCCATCATTTCCCCCTCTGATTACGTAAATTAGTTGATAGCTATCAACTTTATACTATGCTAAATCTTAATCTTAAATCTGTCATATTGCTGTAGTACTAAAATCTTTGCTTCTGCCACACGGCGTCTGTCCGGCTTAGGGCGGACAAACTGGCAAAGGCTGGAGAAAAGAGGCAGACATTGTTAACAACATGAAATAAGACAAAGGAATATGAAAAGTAAAAAGACCAGGAACGCTTCCTTTATCCCAGTCCAGCTGAGTAACCAAGAGGTCAGGGCAGCGAACTCCTTACTAAAGAAACCTTCCCTTTATTTAACACTGGAAAGAGTATCTTTGACTTTCTGTAACTTATGCCCTATGAGTTCAGAGTTATCAGTTAGATTGAAACAGCACATACCCTTAAAATCTTCACACCCCTGACTGTCTGAGTAATAAGCAATCAGTGGCTGCTTGATTTTCTAGGATGGCTTCTCTTACTTGCCCTAGTTCCTGACCCATAGCAGCTATAGCCTGGGAGGTAGAATTCAGAGCTTTTACCATAGCAAAAGCCAAGTTAGTTACTTCAGCATTCAATCATCCTACCATCACTGGAGTGACAAATATAGCTATAGAGATATATTTTCAGCCTGGCTAAACAGATGTACTTCACCATCACAGTTTTCACCTAGTGTGAGCTCATAGCACACTCACTGAGGTTGAGGCTTCTGTGGCAATATTACAGTCAAGCGTCCAATTGTGCAAGGCCTCCAGCACTATTCATAGGTACATAAGAATATGCTGTTAAACCACAGAGCAAGAACCAACCAGGGGGAAGGGGAACATGCCTATTACATAAGATATAGAGGAATTTTCTTTTGAACAGTTCAACTGCTGCTGATTTTTCAAAGACATCCTGGACATCCTGTTAAGTATACACACTTTCCTATGGAAACCCCCTTGCTACTTTAATAGACAACATAGTACGATCCCTTTCAACAACAGGTCAATTGATAGCATCTGGTCCCAAGGCAGATGAGTCTCCTGACAGTTTTGTCTCTCAACCTTTCCTGAGGCCTAGATGTTATCTCTACTGAGGAAAGGTCAGGGAGTCCAAACTGCATGACCAGGGATATGCTAAGACAGTCATCCTGGTGGAGAGTTTCCACCCTACCCTACAATTGTTCCTTGCTAGGCACCTGGGGCTTTCCACCTTGATAACCTTCTGTACCTGGTCGCTTGTCCTTGCTCTGCTCATGTCTGTCTGACTGCCTACTATATCCTGCTCAAGGATCTGGGCTCTGAGTTATTTCAGAGAAGCAGGGTACAGGGTCTCTTCTTATAGCTACTTCCTGAAAGGGGGTGATGTTTTCCTTCAGAGTCAAGAGATCCTTGCTCTCTGTCAGAGGCGCAGTAAGGCCTGGGCACAAAAGGAGGTAGCAGTGGTATCTATAGGTGGTTTTCCCTGAGTACAAGTAGGGCTTGTAACTTAGTGGAGACAAACTGTATTATAAGTTTTAGCATTATTGGGGCAAGCTAGAACAACACGAATTATGATCTGGTGGGAGGAAAAACAAAACAAAACAAAACATTTCAGTTCTAATATTTCCCTATTGAACAATTTTTCTCCCTAAAATCACCCTCATTTTATTAGAGCAGAATTCAGACCAATCTCTTTACTGTATTATTCAGTTTCAATTTGGCCTGATTACTTGTATGAACCAAATAAGAACAGCATTTGACCATATAGGCTTTTAAAATCTACTTTGCTGGAATCTCATGATTGAGCTTTAATTAGCCCCTCAAGGCAAAGAAGCCAAGCTACCTAGTTACCATTAGGTTTTGCCTGCAATACCTATAGACTCGGGTGAATTCCTCAAGTTCTTGAGGTCCCCAAAATGTCTTGAGGTTCTTTCCTTGCCATCTCCCAGGAAAACAACCTTCATCCCTTACCTGGAAAGACTGCCATGAACCATATGGCCAAGCAAGGCACTAGGCTTTCTCCAAGGTGCTCTTTTGGCTTCTGAGTAAGCCTTTGTTTTCTTGAGGCCTTCTGGTGACATCCAGAGTCCAGGCATGTCTCTCTCAGACATGACATTCCAGTCCAAGTCTTGGTTAATAAAACCACAATTGAAAACTGGTCTTATTTAATTCATACAAAGAAACATATTGCCATGACTCACTCATTAAGAATCACCAAATTCTGGAGGAATCAGGTAGGGAGAAAAATATAATTTACCTAATTGCTTTAAGAAAAGAAACAAGTTTCCTCATGTCTAAAAAACAGGAAGGTTAGAAATCAGACATACTTTTAACAAAAGTTACAAAAACTATAATTATTTTCAGTTCATTCAGTCCCATAATCAATTTTTGTTTCTCCTGATTTTTCTTGCCAGTACTTCTATAAATCCAGGTACTCTATAGAGTACTAATAATTCTCATCCAGTTTGAAAGGGATGATCTGAAAATTTATTCTCAGAGAATGTAATTTAAAATAAGTCAGAGTCCTTTCCATGGATCCCTCAGAAGATGTGACATTTCTGCAAATGCACTTCAACAAAACAGTGACTGTCTCTATATAACAAGAAGAAATTTAAAATGACACAATTAGGGGTCTGATTATAATGCAATTGACATGGAATCCTGTCCTTTCTGCAAAACACAATATTCCAGAATAACAATTAGAGCTATAAATGAAAGTATGTTAGAATTTATAGACTCCTGGAAATTTTACATCTATTTTAATAACATGTATATATAAATAGAATATAGTTAATATTTCTTTACTTGACAAAGCTTCCTATGTAGCTTAAGTATAAGCTCTTCCTTCATAAGGAGAGAAAACCAAGTCCTTGAGGCATTCGAGGGACTATTGGTGTGACCTAAAGCCAATTCTGGGTCAAGAAAAAGTTTCTTAAAATTCAAACCCTGGGAAGGTTGTCAAACTTATTTGACCAAAAGATCATATATCATTATTATTACAAAACAGTGTTAGAGTAAATACAAACATAGGCTAGTAAAGCTTCAGTTCCCATGATTAAGAAGATGGCTTTTTTTTTTTTTTTAAGTAATCAAGTACCTGGTTACTATAACATAATATATAACAATTTTAATAATTTATAAAACTTGCATCCTAGGCAAATACAGGAAAGACTTTTTCCCTTTTAACAGGCTGGAAAGAACTAAACAAATTCTGTATTAGTTCACTTTAGATTCACTTATCTAATTAAATTTGTTATTCAGATTACCTATAATTTCCTTTTAAGATTTCTCTTTATAACCCTTCTACAGCTTTCACAAACTGGGACAGTAGCCAACTTTCACAACTTTCAGAAATAACCAGCTTTAGATCAACTCACTTTCTTTTTCCCTTCAAAATGCATCTCCATGCCTCATGTCTTCTTTTACCAAAACCATACAGTTTCTTTCTAATTAGTTAAAATTCTTAACTCTTAGAAACCTTAAGTTTTAGGTGACATGTAATTAATTAACAGCCACTTGCAACCAGGAGCTGGTTAGCAATACATTCACATTTTTTAAAGATATATTTCAAATAAAATGAAAGACATATTTATTAACAGATTCAAACCCATCCTCTAGATTCTCTGTAATAAGAAGCCAAAAGTAGGCAACTCAGATTAACATTTCAGTATCCTGTTATTTCAAAATACCTAGATATTTAATAATTTTTATTATTTAACCCAGTAAAACTCCAGTCTCAAGTTACCAAGGACTTTGGAAAACTATATATATATAATTATTACTGAAAAGCCTTATAAAGACCCTTCATTTCAGTTATATCTAATTTATTATGTCTCAACAACCTTGAGATTTTTAAGCCAATTATTATTTCCCAAGGCATTCTCTTGGCAAATCTTGTAACTCCCGGGCCTCGGGCAGCCTTAAAGTAAAAATATCTTTTTTTTCCCTTCTTCTTCTTTACAGAATGGGTGTGGCTCCCTCTGTCCGAGGGCATTTCGAAAGCTCTGGCCCTTCTGGGAGAAAACTTAGGGGGTTTAAAAAGATTTATTTCCCATATTTTTCTTTCTGAGTAGAATATAATACTATGAAATCTTGTACATAAGAAGAAATCTTATCTTATTTTTAAACAGAAACAAAACAACTCCTAAAGTAACTGAGTGAGTGCTCTCAAAAGGAAGGACTGGGACAGCAGGCTCAGCATCTTTATCTCACACTAACCCAGCGCAGCCATAGGCCTTCATTCTAAGCGGCGCAAAGCCCAGGCAGCAGGCAGGATTCCCAGCGTGCATAAACGGCAAAGAGCAGGCTACGTCCCTAAAAAGACAAAAGCAAGCAAAGAACGTCTATGACCAAAATCACACTGCAGACAGACAGACAAAGCTCTCACTAGCTAAGCATTTCAGCCACTGATGCCTTGAGAGGAGAGCAGGGCAGCAAGTTCCTGCAATCCCCTGCTCCTCCCCGGGTTCAGCCCGCCACGAGCAGCTGGGGACTCCAGCAAAGTGGGAGATGCTCCCATCTTTAAACAAATTCTAAGCAAGATTACAGGCAAGGTTACACAAGGCAAAATGACCCTAACATACAGTATTTACAAATGCGCACAACAGACGACATACAACAGTCAGACAACCAGTTGCGGCTTATTGTGCACAGCCAGACAGAACGCCAGACCCAATGCCCTGCACTACACAGGGCCACGTCCCGACCCTAAGCTGAGCAGGCTGGGGCGCGGAGACCAGGCAAGGACCGGGAGAGGCCGCTTGCAACCAGGAGCTGGCCAAGCTCACCCCAAACTGGGGACAACAGACTACAGACAACGGATGCCCCTCCTTACAGGGTTACAGAAGCATAAGTGGACAGAACGCGGCCCCGCTGGCTGCCAGAAGGGGTTGCCAGTGCATCTCCCAAGCTTTTCGAGTTATACAACACCCACAAACAGAAACAAAAGGTACCTTAAATATGCCACTTCTGGCTTACAATGCCCGGGACCTACAGGTCAGATGGGAACAGGCGTGCAAACAGAACGCAGATCCAACAGCAAAGGCGACAGGGAAAGCTCCTAAGTGCTTAAGGAAAGTCCCCGCGTTAAATAACTCCGCAGCTGCTGGGGAGTTTCCTCAGGCGCCCACACGAAGTCTCCCACAGAAGTCTCCCAAGTCCAGGCACCCACCGAAGGGGCTCACCTTAGGGCTCAGAGGAGGACCCCGGCAGAGTCCCCAACATATGTTACCAGGAAACCCCGGTGGGGCTCGGGCTGCCTGTCGCTGTGTCCAATTCAAGGGCGGCAGGGTTGAATCATATGAGGCGTTTATTGAGAAGGCCAGCCACCAAGAAGACAGGGAGCATACGGGCATCCAAACCCTGTCTTCAGGAGTGGCCTGAGGGATCGGGTCATATGGGCAAACTGGAGCTGGGAATGGAACACAGCTACCTGCAGTCCTGGAAATCACTCTTTTGATCTTGGCCCCTTGGCGATGTCTCTATGAGGTGATATTTTGACTCATTGTTAGGTCTGCAGGGCCATGTATCTTGGTCTTGATAAGGTGATAGCTTAACCCATTGTTTCACCTCCTTAATTGCTTCAGTCCCCGATCAAGGGACGTGCAGGGTGCAAAGGCCTAGGAGAAAGAAGCTTAAGAAAAAAAACTTAAATCCTTGTTTACATAAGTGCATGTGTTCTACAATTTTATAAGTAATATAATTATATTTCAGATTAATTCAGGTGCTCAATCTTTGGAAATTATAAGTGCCCTATCATAACTACAGTCAGCCCTCTGCATACAGATTCCCAACTGTGGAGTTGACCCTTGAACAACCTGGGTTCACTGTGTTCAGATTGAATAATTTCCATGGATCTGGCATCAAGTTTACTATTATTTCTTTCCTCTGTAGTCTTCATTCTACTATCGAGTCCTCCCAGTGAATTTTTAAATTTGGTCAGTGTGTTTTTCAGTTCTAAAATTTCTATTTGGTGGTTCATCTTTATATCTTCTATTATAACATTTTCTTTTAATCTTGTTTCAAAAAATTTTCACAATTCTTCCTTTGAGGATTTTTATATCCTCAAAGACTGTTTTAAAGTCTTTGTCAAATAATTCCAACATCTGTGCTCTATCTCATCACTGGCATGTATTGATTATCTTTTGAGAATTTCATAGCTCTCCAGATGCCAAGTAATTTTGGATTGTGTCCTGGAAATTTTGAATATCACTTTATGAGACTCTGGGTCTGTTTAAATCCTAGAGAGAATGTTTATGTTTTTATCTTAGCAGGCACTTGACCTGGTTAGGTTCAAGCAATAAGTTCAACTCACTTTTTGCATCCTGGGGTTATCGTGTCCATTCAAGTTTCAAAGGCTTTAAATGCTATTCAGATCTGTCCTGTGAGCGTGTCACCTAGTGATTAATCTGGGACCTGGTAAGAGGTCTATCCATTAGCTCAGTTCTCATAATCTTTGGAATGCTAATTAGGAGCAGATCCACCAACTACAGGTTAGAGAATAGTCCAGATGTTCCCAAACAGTTTTATGGGATCCATTTCCTAAGCCCTTCCTTCTCTTCTATCTCCCTAGTACTTTCTGGTTCTTTGGGCCTCCTTTTTTCAGTCCATCAGCCAAAAACTACTCACTTCTGTGATTAAGTCACATCTGGGATCCAAATGACTAGAGGACAGAAAGGGGGGCAGGGAGTTGGGGGAGAGGTGTTTGGCTCTGCCTCTTGGAACCGCAGCTACACCAAGTGAAAAATGCAAGTTCTCTTCCCTCAGAATTTTAGCTTCTGCAGTTTTCCATGCTGGCTGCTTTGCTGCCACTGTCCCCAGCACAAGATCCCAAGGTGAAAGTGAAAGGAGAAAAAGAAGGGAAAAATACAAAACCCAGGGTGATTCCCTCAATCTCCAAGCTTTAAGATTTCCCTTTTCTGCTCCTCAAACCAAAACTAAAGGGATTTCTCTGGGTCTCTGTTGGTTTTACAGGGTTGACTTCCAGGTGTTGATTGTGTTGAGATCAAGCTGGAGATACTTGAAGGGAAAAAAAATATGGTAAATTCCCTGCTAGTTTGGTGGTACTTCAAATTCTGATATTCTTTCCCAATCTGCCTGATACCTCAGTAGCACCATCTTTTGAAGAAACAAGTTACTTAGTGGCAAGTTGATTATTCAACTCTTCAGCCCTCAAAGGGATAGCAATTCTTCCTGACTGCTAACCTTCTTTTTGTAAATTCCCCAGGAACACAGAACAATCAGAATCCTGGAGGAGCTTTTCCCAGAGTATATATACAAAGAAAGTAGATTCAGATGGATCAAGAGATAAAATGCAATGTAAGTTGTGATCAGATCCCCACACTTCAGAACTGAAACATCCATTCCCCAGCTGCTAGGAGTTATGATAATGAATGGCTCTCATCTGAGTCCCTCTCTAGGGACTGCCCTGGACAGGCAAGCCAAAGACTGTAAACTTGCTCAAGGCCACACAGTATCCCTGCAGTAAGCTCACACCCAGTCAAGGTAGAAATATAAAGCTGGGGCAGTCTTAATGCAAGAAAGGACAACTTTGAAGGGCCATCTCAGCTCAAGAATTCCCCATAGAATTGACAGATCCACCATGCACAAGTTAGAAATTAACTCCTTCCTTTGTCCAGTGCTACTTCCTTCACTCCTCGATGAGTGTTGATTGGAAAACACTTTCCAATAAACCTCATGCACAGAGTTTGCTTCCTGGGGAGCACACCCTACGATAATAGGGTCTAAGCATGACACTCTCCCTGTGACAGGAATTGGTTCAGAAATGATTCAATTCAGGGCACATGACTTGTTCTGGGAAATTTTCCTGGCACTAGAGAGAACCTTAGGAAAAGATGATTGTTCTTTCATACTAAACCTGAACAAGGACTCATATGGCTCCAATTGCTACTGACAAGCATATTTTGAACCCCAAGAGCAACCAGCCTTAAAACAAAGTTTATACTGTGATTAGCAAAATGTGAGATGGAAAGAGCCTGAGTACCAAATGACATCATCAAGTCACAAGATTAACGCACCCTGAAGGCCATACCACTTTTAGATTCCTTATTATATGAGCCAATAAATTTTATTATTTAAAGCAGTCTGGAGGTTTATTTTTTTGTTTCTGCTACTTGCAGCCAAAACATCTAACAAATGTGTATGTTATTGACCCTTCCTTCACTCCTCCTGGAGGAGATTTTCATAAACATTGAAAAGAGCTTGAAAAATTCACAAACTAAACAATTGGCCAAAATATTAAACTGTGACTAAGTGTAAATGGTTGATGAATTTTTCTTCTTCTTTCCTTCCTTCCTTCTTTCCTTTCTTTTATAGAGAACTGAAAATACATTTTTTTAACTAAAATAAGGAGACCTGTTGAACAAATATATTTTATGTACAAAAAATAAAACCACAGCAATATTTGTAACTTTCTTGAGAAAAATTACCTTAAATTCTATTTTTAAGATCAAAGTACAATCTAGGCCATGATCTGAAATTTGGTTTATAATTGGAACTTCTGAAAACTCCCTCTGTAATAGACAGGTGAAGGCAGACACCTAGTCATTGCAAAAGATATTTATATGCTTGTGGAGGAAGAAGAGAGAGATTTATGCAAAATTACTTCAGGAGGAGAATGCCTGTAAAAAAGACATAGTTCCAAAAGTGATTCGGTTTGCAATTTAAAAAACAACTAATCCATTACAGCAATCCAAGGAAAAGTTTCCTGTCCCCAAGCACATAATATCTTGACTCAAACTCTGAAGGTCAAAAATCTATGATTTTGGCAGACCAGAAAGGAAAGAGTTTTCAAGAAGCAATGCACTCTGCACTTTCACAGAGTGCCACATTTGTCATGTTGAAAGATTCAAGGATATGGGAACAGAACACTCTTCTCATTTTAACTATGAGACTCTCGCATCTGCTTAATTAATTGTGTTCTCTTCTTCCCCAGTGTTCGCCATTTCAGACTGTTTTCTCAGGCACCTAAATACAAAATCTAATGACTCCATCTCTGTGGGTTACAGACAAAACACAGGGCTGGATTTAGGAGACGGGCTTAGATCTCAGGTCTGCCCACCAACTAGCTGAGTGGCCTTGGGCAAAGCACTTTATCTCTCCAGGGCTCATTTCCTCGCCTGCAAAATGATCTCCCTCTGTCTCCACGATTAGAGTTTCCTGGGAAAATAAGAAGAGCTGTGTAAATGCTGGAGAGGCTTGTGGCAGTGATAACCCCGTTTTCTGTCTTCTCCACTCACCCAGCATTTCAGAACTCAAACTCTTAGCCCTATTTACAGCCTACAGTGTGTTAGTTTGTTGTGGGCAAGCTGCAAGGGAAGAAGATTTCTTCACATATGCTCAAGCCAGAAACAACAAACCCTCTTCCAAGCCTGCATTTGACCCTCACTTTACCTTTGTGCCGTGAGAGTGGGCCCACATCATCACTGCAGATGAAAAATGAATCGAGCATCATTGTTCCTTTTCTGCTCCACATTTTAGAAGTGATCCAGGGGTCGTGGCGCAGGAAGTACGACTGATTTTGTAGTAAACTTAGGTTAAGGTGTGGTGACAGGCATTAAGTGAACCCAGAGTCCTTTGGAGGCTCATGTCTACAAAGACATAGCCTTAGTCCACAGGCTACAGCATCAAAGCCAACCCCATGACTCATAAGACCAGGGCTAGAAGGGCTGACTCAGGAATACAACTCAACAAAGCAACAGCAACAGAAACACACGATGTGCTTTGCAGGACACTTGGCCTGGACATGTCAAAGATTCAATAAGAAAGAGCCGAGGGAGAAGGGGAGGCTGCTGTCAAGGCTATGAAAGAAACAGCAGGCAATTGCACTGCGTTAACCTTGACTCTGTCAACATTCATGAAACAATTCAGGAAATTTGATTATTGACTATATGTTGGATATCATTGAAATATGTTTCCTTAGATATGGAAATATTCGGATTATTGAATAGGAAAGTGAAAAATGTCTTTGTTTATGCATTATTTAGAATTATATAGAAGTGAAGTGTCACAATGCCAGCATAATACTTTTAGATGGCTTATAAAAGACCAGTGTGTGTATGGGGGGGGGGGGAGTGGTTAATAGCTGGTGAATCTAAGAGTGCAGTATTTGGGTGTTAATTATTCTGTTCTTTCAACTTTCCTGAGATTTGGATTTTTTTTAATTTAAGAAAGGTATACAACTTAATCTGATATGATCAGAGAGTATGTGGGACTCCAGGGGGGCTCATGGCTGCAGGCCTTCAGGATGTTTCCCTTTTCCAGGAGCCACTTTGCTTCCTGGGCTCCTAGCAAAACTCATTGCTGACACTTGTCAAGAGATCCCCATTTCACTCCCAACTGCTCACCCTCAACCTTCTTCAGAGGACAACCCTTGGCTCCCAGAGCCACTTCACCTGGACTCCTTACTCTGGATAGTTTATGTCCCTCCGGAGTGACTCATAGCAATGGCTGCCTCATCCATTTTTCAGGAGAGTAGGAGTCCCTTCCATTTCAGTGTTATCCCGGAATATAAATCTTCCCTTCATTGTTGTCGTGTACTTACAAAGCTCAATTGCTTATTCCTGAAATCAAACCACTTCCCTCCAACATCCTGATATCCCCCGCACATGCCTGTCATTTATCCCACGTCCTCTTGGTTGCCATGGATGAGCAGTGCTCCAGCATAAAGGCCCATAATTACAGGCTGACACTATATTCAGTTGACTCTTGTAGCCACCAGATGTCTAAACTGAGGTCAGGCAAACACAGGCCTTAAGGTAGCACATGGCTCTTTATTTTTTTAGCTCTTACGTATTTCATCTGACATACTAGGTATGCACTTTGTGGAAGAATCTGCAGTGTTTAATAATTTTTAAATATAATTTGCTTGGAAAGGGCTTGGAAGTAATTCAAGTCTGTTTCTAGTGACAAGAAGCTCACACTTCAGCAAGATAGCTGGGTCCACATTGTGACCATCTAAAATGTCACAAAGCTCTTCCTTCTGAGAAAACTGTGTGATCATTAGTGCCTGAACTTTGTGGAATCTATTCCTGATGTTCAGAGACTTCTTGTGCTTCCTTCACAGATCTTGGCTGAATTTCAGAACTAAGATTGGCTGAATAACCATGTACTTTCTGAGTTAAGTGCTTTTGTTTTGAGGAAGCGATATTCAAAATAATGCAATAACTGGCACAGCCTAGAGGACACCAGCTAAGCAGAATGGGTGTAGGCAGAGGTCCATCCAAGTAGGATCCACAGGACCTGCTCTCCGCGGTGCCAGGTATGAACCCTGGATTGGGAGCGATCTGGGGGATCCCTTGGCAGCAGAGAAGCACTCAGGTGGGGTTTGTGGAAACAGTTATTTGTCATCGGAAACAGAGCATTTCTGTATTTAACAATGATCACAGCCAGACCTCTGTGGACTGCCTGACCATCAGTTCTGATTGTGTTTTAATGGCAAGAGTAATAGGAAAAAAAAAAATTACACTGAACCATGTAAAAGAGAGTGAGAATGAATGAATGCAAATAGAGTATAAAAGATAGAACCGACACACAGAGACATTTAGTCTCTCTCTCTTTTTTCCTCTCTCTCTCTCTCTCTCACATACACACATACATAATCAGAAAAACAAGTGAAACTGCACATTCATGGCAACAGGAATTTGTGGTCAAACTCTTTTTGCACTCAGCGTTAAAACTTCAGTCGCCCTCAGGTTATGTTTTAAGACTTTCAGTGAAAAGACTGTTTTGGTGCTTTTTAGCTGCTGAGGTTCCTGGCCAGTAAGTCAGATGTTGACTTCAGGAAAATGTGAAACATTATCCAGCAAACAAGGAGGAAACTGGTCAAAGCAGGGAGGAGAGCACTAAAGATAAACAATAATATTATTCAGGAAAATTCACAAGGGGAAAAGCAACCCTGGGCAAGATAAGCAAGGTGGGACACAGAGGGTCCAAGAGAACACAAGCTTTCCCTTCCAGGTTATCTAGAAAGTTTTCCAAGTCCTTGGGCCTTAAAATCATCCTTGGTCAATAGAGTCTGCGCTGACTGACACCGAAGCCTTACCCCTTAGTCAGGAGCTATATGAACAAAACAGCACTGAAAGACCACAAGGAAAAGGCACATTGACTTTGAGATACATTTAATCAAGCTTCCTAATTTAAATTATAAAGAGCTGTACTTCGTTACTCACTCATAGGCAATTTGAAATCCATACACAGTGAGAGATTAGGTTAACTAAACCCAGAATGACCTTTCTGACCTTGAGGTAGAAAATTGCTGCAGATTACAGGTGGAGATTTCCAACTCAAACCCACGCAAGTGGAAAGCTCAAAAATTGTAGAGAGTGAGAAAGTTAAGTTTTTTCTTTTGTGACTCTCCATCACACCATCCATTGGCATGGATCTGAGGTTTATCTCTGATAGACCTTGTCACCAGAAAGGATTTTCTTAACTTGATTATGATGCTAATATGATAAGAAAAATAAAATAATTGTTACAAAAGCTGTTTGTTTTTCCTCATGACCTCAGAAGCAGGTATAACACCAAGTGCAAATATCAAAATGTGAGGTTAGGGTGATCATATTATTAATCTAAGCAAATGTAGCTGTGCCAGTAGTTACATGTGTCAGTAAACAACCTGGAGAGGAAAAGTGTAGGGAAAACAGTCATGAGGTGGTGAGGAAAAGTGGGAGAGTTTAACCTGCTCACCTTCCCTTCCTTTCAGGAAAGTGAAGGGAGGTTAGTGCATGAGGAAGCGAATCAAGTGTCAAAGCGAAGCCAACGAAACCAGGGTCAGAAGAAGAAAGGGCAAGGGAAAGAAAGGCTTTCAGACTTGGCTCCCACTTCTAAGATACAGAGGTTGTGCCAAGACTTACACAGAAAGGCAGAAGCTGGTAATTGACTTTTGGGGAAATTCTTCACAGTCCTACTGATAGAGATAATTAGACAGGAAACTGCCGCAATATTTACTCTTGTTTCTGGAGGGATTCTTAGGGAAGGCATAACTGCTCTGATTTGACACCACACCCAAGTCTAGTAGGAAAATATTCAGCTAATGCATTTCCAATATTTTAATTTAATACACTCAAGTAGTCAACAACTTTCAACACATTTTGTTTAGATAAGAGGGTACAGTAGAGTCTGTTACAAAACTAACTTGGACTTCAGACAGGATGCTTTCTACAAGTTCAAGTGAATTAGCATATGCCATGAAAATTATTCATACTTATAGATAATATTTATTCCATAGATACTATGTTAAGAAAAATTCTAAACATAATCAAAATCTGTTCTAGAAATTCTGTATTTCACTTTAAACTGGAAATAACTTTTTTTACAAAGTACAGGTCCAGAAGAACTAGTCCAAGGCTCAGCAGCACTTGTGGTTTTTTTTGAAGACATATCAGTAAGATTACCTTAGCTATTAATTCCTCACTATTCTTCAAGTCCTGCCCTCCCCAGAAAGCCTTTTCCCCGACCATCTGAGACAATGGTGATCCCTCCTTGCCTGAATTTCTGTGGTGGTATATTTATAGCAAAGTGCCCCCGTGCGAGACCATCTTTATGTTTGCATATGCCTGTTTCTCTAGCTAAGGTGCGAGTTCATCAAGGACAAATACATGTTGTGTTCATCTTTGTATCTCCCACAGCGCCCAGCATCACGCCTGGTGCACAGAAGATGTCGATTGGACAACTGATTAATGTTGCGGGGCTTCTAGAGAAAGGCCAAGGAGGAATAAAAAGCAGAGAGGTGGAAGACAAGAAAGGTAAAGAGGAGGGAGAAGGGGAGAAAAGAGGAGAAAAGCTGCGTGTGGAGGAGCCTAATGCAGTATCTGGAACGCTGTCTCCAGGGTCCATTTAGTGACATCAATGTGTAGGAGGCCTAATGCAGGCCAAGGCAGTCCCCTGACTCCAGAGAGATATGACTATGAAACAACCCAAAAAACACCTACCTGATTGATAATAAGTTAAAGGAGTTAAATTAATCAAAACCTGCTCTTAGAACTTCTCAGCAGTCCATTGAAACAAGGTATTGCTTATTTCTCAAATGCATGTCAAATGAGTAGCGTTTTCATGCCAGGCTTTATCAACATGTGCGTTCAGGCTCATCCAGGCTATTGATTGAACCAAGAATCAGCTTTTTTTTTTTTTTTTTGAGATAAGCAGGATTTACATCTTTGCAGAAGTGCTCCGGATACTGTATGTGGTTAAGTTGCCTGATTGGGAAACTTGAAAGGCCCTGCAAGAACAAGCTGCCATGGTCCATCCACTCCTTTTGAAATTCTCCCCTGCCAGAGATAAACCCAGAGTTGTTAGTTCTACAGAAATAAAATGCAACATCCTGGGAAACCTAGAATATTAGTCATGTTTCCAGACATAGGACAATTCCCTCAAGAAAAGTTCTTGTGATCTGGCATAATAAAGATATAATGAATTCTGATGAATTATGCCTGAAAAGCCCTAATTCCTGAGATGCCCGGTAACACTGGCTTGACTTGGGCTCAATTCTAATCCTTTAAGACCTTCAGTGGCTACCAAGTTGCTGGTCTGTCCTTGCCTCTGCTTCCTAAGGTTTCCTGGAATTATTAGGCTGCAAAAAGGAAAAAAAATGTGGTGCTTATTTCTCACTTGATGTCCAGCATGAGGTCTGGCACCACAGCCTGCTGGCTTGAGTTCATGCCCGAGCTTCACAGAAAAACACACAGACAAAAACATTGTTCTTACATTTGATTTTGTAGTCCAGTGGGGGTGTAACCATGTCCCTCAAGTCTGCAGAGCCAAAATCCTTGGGTCCTAATCAGTTCCCAAGCAGTAAAGGATCGAAACAGGAAGGAAGGGGAATATGAAAGAAAGAATGACATCAGAATGTGGTCAGGAGCCAGCCCCAGTTGTAATTATATCCTCAGAAAAGGAGTGGCAATTTTACACTGCATTTAGTGTCTTGTAAAACTTATTTTTTGTTAGATTTTAATAAAAGGTTCAATTCATTTTAAAAGAGCAAGATTAATAAATAACATCTGATTTGAAGGACATTCATAACTAAATTAAATGTTATGATTTAAAGCTTGAAATTCTCTAGAATTTTATTGTGCATATGAATGACCAGTGGATCTTTTTAAAAATGTAGATTCTGATTCAGCAGTTCTGGGGTAGGGCCTGAGATTCTGCCTTTCTGAAGATCCCCTGGCCAGGTCCATGCTGCTGGTATCAGGAGTACACTTTTATTTATTTATTTTTGTTAATCTTCACTCAAAGATATTTTTTTCCATTGCTTTTCAAAGAGAGTGGAAGTGAGAGGAGAGAGAGAGAGAAACATCAACATGATAGAGACACGTCGATTGGTTTGCCTTCCGCATGTGCCCCAACCAGGGCCAGGGATGAGCCTGCAACCCAGGTACATGCTCTTTGCCGGACTCAAACCTGGGACCCTTCAGTCTGCAGGCAACGCTCTAAGCACTGAGCCAAACCAGCTAGGGCAGGAGCACACTTTTAAACAAGGCTCCAGCCTACACTGGTTAAGAAAGAGTGTGATCTTGAAAGATAGGACACCTCAAACCTCTTACTCTTGAAGAATTAATGGATTAAGTGAAGAATCAGAAAACCAGGTGACTCTTTTCAAAGACAGCTATTGTGGTCAAAATTGAACAATAGACATGGAGGTGGAGAGATAAAGTAGAGAATTTCTGTTTCCCTCCTGGACAAGTTTCAGTATAATTGTTTTCTTCTGTTGAGGGGGGGAGGGGGGTAGATTTTGAGAAGCTTCCAAAATAACAGAAAAAAAGCCTCCCAAATGTGCTTCTCCATAAAAACAATAAAAGCACTGGAAAATTTGGCAAAATCAACTTCTTCAGAATTCTGCCAATTAATCAAAAGCTTACAACACTCCAATTTTTCTTTTCCTCAAGAAAAATAACTAAATCTCTGTAAAAAAAGAAAGCATTTTGAAATTTTAATTTGCCCCATGGTAATCTTGAAACCGGTAGTCTTATACAGTGGTACCTCGGTTTTCTAATGTAATCCGTTCGGGAGACCGTTCAAGTTCTGAAATGTTCAAAAACCGAGGCACAGTTTCCCATAGAAAGTAATGCAAAACGGATTAATCCGTCCCAGACCTTTAAAATCAACTCCTAAAACAGCAATTTAACATGAATTTTACTATCTAATGATACCACAGATCCATAAAATGATACACAATGAAAGCAATAAGCACAATATACTGTACTGTAAAAGCAATAATAAATAAACACAATGTAAAAACAATACTGTAGATGATAAAAATGAAAATGTAATTTCTTCTTACCTGCCATGATGAGAGTCATGGTTTGGATGAGCGGGGGGGGGGTCCCCTTCAATAATCACAACAAGCGACTTCTTCGGGTGTTCTGGGTTCTTTCCAGAATCACAATAGGTGACTGTTGCTCAGGTGTTCTCTAGCCCTCTTCCAGAATCACTGTAGGTGACCCCTCTCCTGCCATTCCCTTGATTTTTTTCCACCACTGACACCTGGTTCAGACTCACTGGATCTTTTCCTCACTAAACATTTTTCAATTGACATTTGCTCTTTCCGATGTTTTAAAATTTGTCTAAAGTGAGACATAGCATTATCATTGAAAGTGTTAGTGGCTTGACTTACAGCAGCTTTATCAGGGTGATATTTTCCAACAAAAATTTGTACTTCAACCCATTTTGAGCACATTTCTTTGATCAGTGCAGTAAAAACACTTTCTCTTCCCTCCTCCCCCTCCAAAGACAATTCCTCAGTTGCCACCGGTTGCTGCTCCATCAGAATATTTTGAAGTTCTTCTATGGCAAGTTCAGTCCTGTGGTCCTCCACTGACTCTTCCACATCATCACTGCTCACCTCCAAGCCCATGGGGTTTCCCAGAGACACAATATCCTCAACAACAGGAGCATCCTCTTCAACACCCTCAAATACGCGTTTGGGGACAGCTTCTGGCCACAATTTCTCCCATGCTGATTTCATTGTTCTGTGAGACACATTTCTCCATGCCTTGTCTATGACATGTAAGCAATGTAGGATATTGAAATGATTCTTCCAGAACTCTCTGAGGGTTAGCTCTGTGTCCAAGGTCACCTCAAAGCACCTTTGGAACAGTGCTTTGGTGTAAAGCTTCTTAAAATTAGATATGAAAACTTATTGGGGAAGGAAAACCCTCTGCCTCTACATAATCTTTAAATTTCAAAACTAATTGGTTGCGTCTTTTTTGTTGGCACTGGCAGCTTCACCATCTCTCACCATACTGTGTATGCCACTTCTGTTAAACTTTTCAAACCACCCTGTACTTGCCTTGAAAATATCACTCTGAGCACTTGTTCCAGGAGTGTTTTTGATGAGTTCAGCATACAAATGTAAAGCTTTTTCACAAATCATGCTCTCAGAAATGCTGTCTCTAGCCAACTGTTTTTCCTTTATCCATATGAAAAGCAATTTTTCCACTTCTTCAATTGTTTGTGTTCTTTGTCTTGTGTTTTAACACCTCTAGCAACATTGACTCCTTTAATGGCTTCTTTATTGTTTAAGATGATAAAAATTGCCGATTTGGCCATACCAAGCTGCATTGCCAGGTCACATACACGGACACCACTTCCATGCTCGGAAATAATTTCCTTCTTCACCTCTATTGTTGTTCTATTAATGATTCTCTTGGCTTTGCAGCTTTTATCCATTTCTCACAGCAAGGGGTGATTGGCAGAGGGCTCCTGAGATGACATGAACACAGATTAATTGCACACAGTCACAAAAACAAATTGGTTGCAAGAGTGCTACTGAGATGAGATGAGCACAGATTGATAGCACACAGTTTCCAAATAAGCCCAAATATCACCTCCATGTTGCCCGGGTGCTCAGGACTCAACAGCCGACAGCTAGGCCTCAGGATCTTGCACTCAGCAGCAGCCACGTAGCATGTTCAACTTCCAAAGTGTGTTCGAAAACCGAAGCATTTACTTTGGTTTACGGTGTTCGTAAACCGAAATGTTCTTCAACGAAGACACTCTAAAACCAAGGTACCACTGTAATCATAGCAGCTGTTAATACTAGCAACCTAGACGTCACTGGGGATTATGATACAGATTTGGCACTCCCCCAAAATTTCTTATCCCAAAGAATTGTCATTATATGACTTGTCTGGCAGCTCTCTGGAGATCTCCATTCACAAAGCTTGTGTTTATTTGACCTAACTCAGCACTTGCTCAGTAGACTAGCCTTTTCCCCACAGTGCTTGTGAAAAACAACCCATGGTGCCCTGGCCAGGTGGCTCAGTTGGTAAGAGCATCGTCTCATACATCAAAAGGTTGCAGGTTTGATTCCAAGTCAGGGCACATACCTAGGCTACAGGTTTAATCCTCAGTTGGGGCATGTACGGGAGGCAACTGGTGAATGTTTCTCTTTCACATCAATGTTTTTCTCTCCCCCACCCTCTCTCCCTTCCTCTCTCTCTAAAAAAATCAATAAAAACATATCCTCAGGTAATGATTTTTTAAAACTCCATGGCAATTACAGCTGCTTAACATAGCAATACCAGTTGGGCAATTAAGAAGCTTACCAAAAATATTTTTTTAAAAAAGCTGATGAATAATAAGTCTATAGAGTACTTTGAAAAGCTCAAAATATTTCTAGAAATTTTAAGGGTCATGCACATGTACAGGGCTCTGAGTATGCCCAGGAAATATCTGAGAAGGTCCTAATTTTTTTCACCTCTGACTAGCCTTGAGATTTCTGCACAAGTATAAAGTGAAGGCTAAGGTAGAGTTGTAAATTGCCTGTCAACACATTGAAATTATGTCCCAACATTCACAAAGAAGCCTCTCTGCAAAGGCTGAAATACTTACTGGCTCAAGGAATTTAAGGACATGTCTATCCAATCACTCGCTGATTACTAAGTTAACTGATCAAAGACTTCAGGAGTCATACACAACAAAAAATATTGTTTTTATAGAGTTAGTTCAGAAAAGTTGCTAAACAAACAAACAGCAACAATAATGACAACCACAATCACAAACAGAACAACGACAAACTATGGCTGGAGAGGGTGATCTGATTTTCAAAGCTGCCACATTATATTATTTTAAATGTAGTATTTAACAACAAAAAATTATAAGACATGCAAAGAAACCAGAAAGTATGGCCCATTCTCAGGAGATAAAAAGCAGTTCATGAAAACTGTCCCTGAGGGGACTCAAATGTTGGACTTATTAGACAATAAGTTTAAATCAATTATCATAAATACAATCATGGAACCAAAGAAAATCACGTCTAAGAAACAAAAGAACATATGAGAACAATGTCTCATCAGGTAAATAATATCAATAAAGAGAAATTTAAAATAAATAAATAAACCAAACAGAAATTCTGAAGTTGAAAGGGACAATAACTGAAAGTAAAAATCAATAGAGGGGCTTAATAATATATTTGAGCTGGTTCAACAAAGAATCAACAAACTTGAAGAGAGGTTAATAGACATTATCCAGTCTGAGGAACAGAAAGAAGAATGAAGAAAAATGAGCAGTTCCTCAAAGACCTGTCAGACATAATTAAGTACAACAACATTCACACAATACAAGCCCCAGAGAAAGATAGAGAGGAGAAAAAAAAGAATATTTGAAGAATTAAATGAACAAAAACTTCCCAAATTTGATAAAAATCATCAAAAATCTACATACCCAAGAAGGAAAAACTCAAAGAGATCCACAATTGACACATCACAGTCAAACTATCAAAAGACAAATAGAGAGTGAGAGTCTTGAAACCAGAGAGGAGTGATTCATTACACACAAGGAATCTATAATAAGATTAATAGCTGACTCCTCATCAGAAAGCATGGAGGTTAGAAAACAACGGGATAACATATTCAAAGTGCTGAAGAAAAAAACCTTTCAACCAAGAATTTTATATCCGACACTACTGTCCTTCAAAAATAAGTTAAGAACATCTCCTGATGAACAAAAACTGAGAGAATATATCACTAGCAGACCTGTCCAATAATAAATAATAAAGACAGTCCTTCAGGCTGAAATGAAAGGATACTAGACAGTGATTAAAATTCACATAAAGATATAAAGAGCAGCAGAAGATGTAACTACATAAAGAAACATACAAGATAGCATAAATATATTTTTGGTGTGCAAAAGACAACTTCATAAAGCAAAATTTGGATGGTTCTATAATGTATAGAGATGTAATTTGTATGACAATAATAGCACAAAAGATGGGTGATAGAACAAACATATAAGAGCAAAGTTTTTATATATGATTAAAATTAAATTGGTATTAATCTAAACTGATTCATATAAGCTTCTCATTGTAACCTCTAAGAAAATAACTCAAAAAATGAAGTAAAAGTGGGGAGTGGATTTTAAAATGGTACTCTAGGAAATATTTACTTAACAAGAAGGCAGTAATGGAGGGATAGGCGAAGAAAAAAACATAAGAAATAAAGAAGACAAACAGCAAAATAGCAGATGTGAATCCTACCATATCAGTTATTACATTAAATGTAAATGAATTAAACATTCTAATTAAAAGGCAGAGATTGAAGAATAAATTTTTTAAAACCATGATCCTACTGTATGCTATCTACAAGAGATACACTTTAGATTCAAAGACAAAAATAAGTTGAAAATAAAAGGATAAGAAAAGAGACATAATACATAAAGTAACTTAAGAAAATCTGGAATGCCTATACTAATATCAGACAAAATAGACTTTAAGACAAAAGAACATTTTATAATAATAAAAGAGACCATCCATCAGAAACAAAAAACAATTATGGGCATATATGCCATAACTACAGAAACTAAAAATTCAAGAAGTAAAAACTGACATAATTGCAAAGAGAAATGGCCAATTCAACAATAATTGGAGACTTCTATATTTTACTTTCAATAATGGATAGAATAACTGGGCAGAAGAAATAGAAGACTTGAACACCACTATAAATTGACTAGATATAATAGACCTCTAAATAACACTCTACCTAACTGCAACAGAATATAAATTTTTTTCAAGTGCATGAATAAAATTCTCCAGGATGGGCAATTACTAGGCCATAAAACAAACCTCCATAATTAACAAAGATTTAAATTATACAAAGCATGTTCTCCAACAATAATGGACTAAAATTAGAAATAAATAAATGAAGAAAATTTGGGAAACTCACAAATATATGGAAATTAAGCATTGCAGTCTTATAGAAATTACAAGAGAAATTAAAAAGTACTCTGAGATGAATGAAAATGAAACATACCAAAAATGGGATGTAGTGAAGTCTGTGCTCAGGGGGAAATTTATAGCTGTAAATGACTGTTTTAAATCAACAACCTAATCTTTTAACTTAAAATAAAAGCAAACTAAGCCTAAGCAAGCAGAAATAAGGTAATGAAGAGTACTGTAGAAATAAATAAAATAGAGACTAGAAAAATAATTTTTAAAAATTTTGTTCATTGGGTCTTTTAAAAAACCCACAAAATTGACAAATCATTAGCTAGACTGATTTTAAAAAAAAGACTCAAATTAAATATTTAAATCTGGAATGAAATAGGGGACATTACTACCAACCTTATAAAAATAAAAGAATTATAAGGAATACTTTGAACAATTGTATGCCAATAAATTAGATAACCTAGATGAAATGAAAAATTCCTAGTAAGGCACAAATTACTGAAACTAATACAAGAAAAAAAAATAGAAAATCTGAATAGACCTATAAGAAGTAAAAAGATTGAATTTATAATCCAAAATCTTCCCACGAAGAAAAGCCCAGACTCAGATAGCTTCACTGGTTAGTTTCTCCCCAATGTTTAAAGAGGGATCAACACCAAACTTTCACAAACTCTTCTAAAAATAGAGGAAAGAAAACTTCTCAATTCAATCTAAAATATTGATATCTCAACCATAAAAAGACATGACGAAATAAGAAAACTACAAACCAATGTCCCTTATGAATATAGACATAAAAATTCTCAACAAAATACTATAAAACAGAATCCAAAAAGAATTATACACTATGACCAAGTGGGATTTATCACACATTTTTAAGGCCTGGGTTGACAGGCACAATGAAAATATAACTCTCTGGAGGTTGGTTCTGGGCTGAGACTATAAAACCAATATTAGTTCATCTTGTATTATTAATTCTGATGAAAATTGGATTGAGTTCCTCAGAGCATTCTTGACCCATTTTAAGCTTCTTAACCTGAAAGCCTCTCAGCTAAATGAAATCCAAGGTTCACAATTTTGTAAAAACACAAAAGCCTGTGGAAGTGGTACAAAAGCAGGGTTGTTTCTTTACCTACCAGCTCTATGATCTTGAGCAAGACACTTCCACTCTCAACTCCTCAGTTGCCCTTTCTGTAAAATGAAGACAACAAAAGTATTTACTTTGTAGGGTTGCTGTGATAATTAAATGAGATTTAAAAGGTTGGTATACAATTCTAGGCACATGGAAAGAATTTGATGGATGTGGGCTGCTACTGGCTGCTTTTGAAAATCTGTGTTAACTTTCTGCAAAGGGAAGGGGGGAGCTCAGGCATGCTAATGTCAGTCTTCCTTACATATCAGCCTGGTACTCATTAATAGGAGTAAATGGGGCCTCAGCTCCCCATAGAAGTATCCCTTGAGCTCCAGTTACTACCTACCACTTCCTCTGCCACCTACCTCCCTGTCAATCATTCTAGGGGCAGGTTGTAACTTTTTAGCTCTCCTACTGTCCTACAAGGAGGCCTTGCTCCCAGGCTTGCATCACCCACCACCATGTAACCAATGGCAATCTCTCCCGAACCTGTTTTGCATACTTTGGAGAATAGATTATTACATTGTTCTTTCTTAAATAAAATGAGAAATTTTAGCACAGGAAAACCAAGAGTCTTGACAAAGTTCTCAGTGTGTTCATTCCAATCACCCTGCCTCCCATTCAAAAGAGAGAAAAATGTGTTCAATTTTGAGTCAGTGAGGCTAGTGGCCAGACAGACCTGGCCATCCTGAACTGGACAAAGTGCTTCATCTCTCCGTGCCTTACTAATTCTCAACTTTGAAAAGACTGCTGTGAGAATTTAATAAAATGGTTAAGATAAAATGTCAACCACAGGACTTGCCACATAGAAGGCCCTCCTAAAATGCTTGCCTTTCTTATAATTTAAAAAATGTACGCATTAGCCCAGTCACATGGCTCAGTGGTTGAGTGTCAACCTATGAACTAGGAAGTCCAGTTTGATTCCCGGTAAGGGCATTATGCCCAGGTTTCAGGCTCAATCCCCCATGAGAGGCGGGCAGGAGGTAGCCAATCAATGAATCTCTCTCATCATTGATGTTTCTGTCTCTCCCTCTCCCTTTCTCTCTCTGAATTCAATAAAAACATATATTTTTAAATGTATGTATTATTTGTATTTTTTCTTTAAAAACATAGCAGTAAGTATGTACCTATTTTTTTTTTCCTCACACAAATGGTTACATTCTTCCAAATTTCAGGATTTCTGATTGGGGGGGGGGGGAAGAGGGCATTACAGAGCAAAAGGCAACTTTGCTTAGAAACATGAATTGGAGCATTACTAATTAGAACAATAACATGAAAAAAACTCCAGAGGCATTGTGAAGACAACCTTCAACCTGATAAAATGCCCAAGAAACCCATCCCTGTGGAAAGCAAGGCAGTGACTCAAAGGTTGCAATAAGAATGCAAAAACATTTAGTAACCTTTCGAGTCGAAATCCAAAGGTATAGCTGAGCCAGGAGTTGGCCAGGACTGTTTTTGGAGCACTGGATTCCTGATCCTGCCTCCAAGACAAGTGTAATTCTCGATTTTCTGCAAGAGCTTTGAGGCAGCCTAACCTGTAAAGTTTTTTTTAAATAATTGAGCCTATTATAAAGAGTTTAAATTTGCTAGGCAGCATGGCCCACATGTGTTCTTGGGATAGCACAGCACTCTGTGACTCTCTTCCTTGTAAAGATTTCTCATAATGTCCCAGCACAATGATACAAGCTTTCTGAAATCACCTGTTTCTACTGAGGGAAAGCCTAGAAACAGTTCTGTCAAACATGTGCTGTTGGAGAAAAAACTTTTTTTTTTAACATTTGGAAGCGTACTGTTGAAAACTTGGCAACCTCAAGTTTTCCCTTCAGCAGGCGGCTGGTGGAAACTACAGGCCATCTCCTAAAAATAGCCATCTCCTTGTTTTGTTCATTATGTGCTTGTTGACGCCCTCAAAGAAAAATTCTTATACTTTTTTTAGTCCTTTTTAAACTACAAAGACTGCATGTTTTTGAATTGATTTTTTAAATAAAGAAAAGAAGAAAATTTGCCAAACAGAACTTTGTCTGAAAAGAAACACGCCCTACTCTTTGCACAGGTGGAACGCTGCCACACTGTCATACATCTTTTTCCACTTTCATGAAGAAGGAACCTCCTTGAGTCACCATCACTCACTGCTTGCTACACAGACAGGCACTGTAACAAAGACTCCTCATGTAACCCTGGACAAGTTTATATATAGCCATAGAGGCAACACCATCAGCAGCAGCAGATCCCTGAAGCATGGCTTTTTTTTAATAATTCTCACTCAAGGATATGATTTTTTATTGATTTTCTAGAAATACAGGAAGGCAGAAGGAGAGAAAGAAAGAGAGAGAAAGACAGAGGGAAACATCGATGTGAGAGAGAAATATCAATCAGTTGCCTCTAGTATTGCCCTGACCGGGAATTGAACCCACAACCTTTTGGTGTATGGAACAATGCTCCAGCCAAGTAGGCCACCTGTCAGGGCTAAAGCTTGGCAGTTTTTAAAATTCTTGTCAAAAAATGGGAACATCATGCAGAGCACTTCTTACTGCTTTTAAAGGGGAAAATCTTTAAAAACATGGAATTATGAGCAGAAGTTTCACTTTTTCTAAGAGGAAAAAGAAAACCCGTTCTTGTTCCACTTTAGAAATATTTATATATCTTTTAGTTGTATTACCTGCCAGTTATTCATACTTACATTAATAAAATAAGTCTTTCTATTAAAAATCCTACAATTGGAGAGATTAAAGATGGCAGCAGACTAAGTAGAAGCTACACTTACAGTCTCCGGGACCAAACTGGAATTATAACTAAAATATAGCAAAACCATCCTGAATAATCAAGTGCAACTGAAGATAAATTGGAGAGCACCCTTGTAACCAAGGAGGAAAAGTGGAGACTGCATAGAGACTGGTGGGAAGCGCGGAGGCACGAGAGGGCTGGCTGGGCTCCCACAGGCAGCAGCTGAAGGTATGGAGGGATATCTCAGCTGGGGGGGGAGGGACTCCCTCTGAGGACTCTGGGGCCTAAACCCCAGGCTGGGCTTCCCAACCAAGAGCACCAGATCTGAGAAAGGCTTCCACTTAACATCTGGATGTGAAAAGCAGCAGGGTTTCTGTCTGCCACAGAGACAAAGCTGGAAATGCAGGCACCTTCTTAAAGAGCCAATGCACAAAGTTTCATATTCACCCACCCACCTTGGGCTCTGGCAGAAGGGGAGCAGAATGGACTGGAGCTGTGTGAGGAGAATCTAGGGTTGTGGGCTCTGGAGATAGAGCTCAGAGGGCACCCCTCTGGATTCCTGTGCCAAGTCATTCCCCCATACTGCAAAGGACATCTTTCTCAGACAGACAATTTGCTGCTTTTTTGCTGGTGGGGGAAGCAAGTGCCCCACCCTGCTGGAAAACCTCTTCCCCTACCCAGAGGAGTTTCTACAGCCTGAGGCTCATTAACAGAATCAAATTAATCAGCCTGCACCAGAGGCAGACCTCAGAGTGCTTTGAGTCTTTGCCTGATCTGCTTCTGGACCCAGGCCTTAGAAAAGCAGACTTTGGTGCACATCTTGGTCCTGTCTAAATGCACCCAGCCCCAGCAGAGGAGACTCCAAGCTAAGGGTTCTTGATAGCTCCAAACAGGGTACTCAGGGCCAGTCACAAACTACATCTGACATTAGCCTTAACTGGAGACCTTCCAAAAAGACTGAGAGTCCTAACAGATCTACCTAATACATAGAAACAAACCTAAATAGGCAGCCAAAATGAGGAGACAAAAAAACAAGCCCCACATGAAAGAACAAGAGAAGTCTCCAGAAAAAGAGCTAAATGAAATGGGGATAAGCAATCTACCAGATATAGAGTTCAGAATACTGATTGTAAGGATGCTCAACAGCATGAAAAAAGATATAGAAACCATGAAAGAAATTAAGAATGACATAGCACAAATAAAGAATACACTGGAAGGAACGAACAGCAGATTAGAGGAAGCTGAGAATTAGATCAGTGAATAAGGAGACAGGGTAGAAAATCACTCAATCAGAGACCCAAAAAGAAAAGACTATTTAAAACTGGAGGACAGTCTACGGAAGCTGTAGGACAACATGAAACATAACAATATTCACATCATAGGAATGCCAGAGGAGGTCAAAAATAAACAAGGGTTAGAGAGTCTGTTTGAAGAAATATTGGCAAAAAACTTCCCTAACCTGGTCAAGGAAAAAGTCACACAAGTTCAAGAGGCACAGAGAATCCCAAGCAAGAAGAATCTAAAGAGGCCCACACCCAGACACATCATAATTAAAATGTCAAAAGTACAAGACAAAGAGAGAATATTAAAGACAGCAAGAGAAAAGCAATTTGTTTCCTACAAAGGAGCTCCCATAATGTCAGCTAACTTCTTATCAGAAACTCTACAGGCCAGAAGGGAATGACATGAAGTATTCAAGGTAATGCAAAACAAGGATCTGAAACCAAGACTATTCTATCCAGCAAGGCTATCATTCAAAATAGATGGTGAAATTAAGAGCTTCCCAGATTTTAAAAAAAGGCTAAAGGAGTGTATCATCACCAAATCAGTATTGCAGGAAATGTTAAAGGGACTGCTGTAATAATAAAAAGAAATAGAGAGAGAAACATAGGCATAAAGAATTATAGTGGCAATAAACAAGGACCTATCAATAATAACCTTAAGGACTTTAAGGGAGAGATCAACAACAATACTGTCATAGTCATGGACTTTAACACCCCAGTGACTTCACTGGATAGATCTTCCAGACAAAAAGTCAACACAGAAACAGTGACTAAATGGCACACTAGATCAGGTGGATTTAATTGATATTTATAGAACATTTCACTCGAAAGCTGCAGAATATACATTCCTCTCAAGTGCACATGAGACATTCTCAAAGATAGACCACATGTTAGGACACAAAACAAGTCTCTACAAGTTCAAGAAGAGTGAAATCATATCAAGCATCTCAGATCACAAGGGCATGAAATTAGAAATCAACTATAGTAAAAATACTCAAAAACATTCAAACACATGGAGGCTAAATAGCATGTTGTTAAACAATGAAGGGTCACCAATAAGATCAAGAAAGAAATCAAAAACTTCTTGGAAACAAATAAAAATGAACACACAACAACCCCAAATCTATGGAACACAGTGAAAGCAGTCCTAAGAGGGAAGTTCATAGCACTGCAGGCCTACCTCAAAAAGCAAGAAAAATTTTAGTAAACTATCTACCCCTACAACTTAAAGAATTAGAAAGCTCCCCTGTGAAGCCATCTGGACCAGGGCTTTTGTTTGCTGGGAGTTTTTTTATTACTGCTGTGATTTCATCAGTTGTTATTGGCCTATTCAGGTTTTCTGATTCTTCCTGATTCAGTTTTACATGATCTCACTCATATGTGGAATCTAATAAACAAAATAGACTGAGGAATGAAATAGATCCAGAGACATAGAAGCGTGGAACAGGCTGATGAATCTCAGTGAGAAGGCGGGGGTGGGGGAGTGGATGGGGAGAGATTAATCAAAGAACTTACATGCATATATGAATAACTCATGGACACAGACAATAGCGTGGTGAAGGGGGGGTGCTGGGTGGAGGGGATCAATGGGGGTAAAAAAGGGGTGATATATGTAATATTTTCAAAAATAAAGATAATTTTTTTTTTTTAAATCCTACAATCACCATTACACATACTATTGAAAAATAACATGCTTTATTGGCTAACTTTCCAAGATTTTAAAAGATAACAGGACTGGCATCTTTCTAACATTTTTTTTTTAAAAAAAAAACAAAACACAGACTTTATTTTTTAGAGCAATTTTAGGTACACAGCAAAATTCATCATAAGGTACAGAGATTTCCCATATCCCCCCTACACACACTCCACACATTTATAATTTGCCCCACTATCAACATCCAGTACCAGAGTGGTACACTAGTTATAATAAATTTAACTACTATAATCAATGACACATCATTATCACCCAAAGTCCATTCTCTACATTAGGGTTCACTCATGGTGGTGTACATTCTATAGATTTTGACAAATGTATGATAACATATATCTATTACTATAGTATACAGAGTACTTTCACTGCCCTAAAAGTCCTCTCTGCTCCACCTATTTGTCCCTCCCTCCCCTATAACCCATGACAATAACTGATTCTATTACTGTCTTCAAATTTTGTCTTCTCCAGAACGTCACATAATTGGAATCATACAGTATGTAGCCTTTTTAGATTAGCTTCTTTCACTTAGTAATGTACACTGAAAGTTCCTCCATGTCTTTTTATGATTTCATAGCTCATTTCTTTTTAGCACTTAATATTACATTGTCTGAATGTACCAAAGTCTATTTATCCATTTACCTACTGAAGGACATCCTTGTTGCTTCTAAGTTTTGGCAATTCTGAATAAAGCTGCTATAAATATATCGATGTACAGGTTTTTGTGTGCATATAAGTTTTCAACTCATTTGTGTAAATATCAAGTAATGAGATTTCTGGATCTTGTGGTTAAGAATACATTTATTTTTATAAGAAACTGCCAAACTGTCTTTCAAAGTGACTGTACCATTTCACATTCCCACCAGCAATGAATGAGAGTTCCCATTTCTACACATCCTTGTCAGCATTTGCCGTTGGCAGGATTCTAGATATTTGCCCATTCTAATAGGTGCGTAGTAGTATTTCATTGTTGCTTTAATTCACATTTCCCTGATGATATATGATATTCATGTGTTTATTTGCCATCTGCATATCTTCTTTGATGAGGCATAGGTCCAGGTCATTTGCCCATTTCTTAATCAGATTGTTTTCTTATTGTTGACTTCTTTGTACGTTTTGCATAGCAGTCCTTTATCAGATGTCTTTTACAATTATTTTCCTCCAGTCTGTGGTGTCCACGTATTTTCTTGAGAGTGTTTTGCAGAGCAGAAGTTTTTAATTTTAATAAAGTCCAGCTTGTGAATTATTTTTTTCATGAACCACATCTTTGGTGTTATATCTAAAATGGTATCACCATACCCCAAAACCTAGATTTTCCTCTGTGTTTTCTTCAAGGAGTTTTACAGTTTTGTGTTTTACAGTTATGTTTATGACTCCTTTTGAGTTAATTTTGGGGGAAGGTATAAGGTCTGTGTCTAGGTTTATTGTTTGCATGTGGATGTCTGTTTGTTCCAGCATCAATTGTTGAAAACACTTCCTTTTCTCTATTTGTATTGTCTTTGTTTTTGTGTCAAAGATCAGTTTACTAATCAGTTTATATCTTTGTGTGTCATTTCTGGGCTCTATATTCTATTCCACTGATCTATGTATATATTCTTTGTCAATACTATACTGTCTTTATTACTGTAGCTTTACAGTAAGTCTCAAAGTAGTGTAGTGTCAGTCCTCCAACTTTCTTCTTTTTGTTCAATATTGTCTTGGCAGTTTTAGGTCTTTCCCTCTCCATATGCACTCTACAATAAGTTTGTCAATATCTGCAAAATAACTTGCTGGGATTTTGATTGGGATTGCATTGAATCTATAGACCAAGTTGGGAAGAACTCACATATGGACAACACTGATTCTCCCTATCCATGAAAATCCAATATCTCTCCATTTATTTAGTTCTTTAACTTCTTTCATCAGTTTTGTCAGTTCCCTCATATAGACCTTGTACATATTTGGTTAGATTTATACCTGAGTTTTAATTTATGAAGGTGTTAGTGTAAATGGTATTGTATTTTTACTTTCAAAGTCTGCTTATTCATTGCCAATATACAGAAAAGCAATGGACATTTTTTTCTTTCTTTTTTTTTTATTGAGGTATAATTGACATAACATATATAAAACATAGATAATGATTTAATGTTAGTATATATTGAGAAATGATCACCACAGTAGGTCAAATTACCACCTGTCACCCCACATAGTTGCAAAAATTTTTTTCTTGTGATGAGAACTTTAAAGATTTACTCTCTTATCAACTTTCAAATATGCAATACGGTATTAACTATAGTTACCATGTTGTATATTATGTCTTCATGACTTATTTATTTTATAACTGGGAGTTTGTACATTTTGACCGCCTTCACTCATTTTGCCCAACCCCCACCCTGCTCCCCTCTGACAGCCCACCAACTGTTTTCTCAATTTATGGGCTTGGTTTTTTGTTGTTGTTGGTTTGCTTGTTTGTTTTTTAGAGTCCACATATAAGTGAAATCATAGAATATTTTTCTTTCTCTGTCTGACTTATTTCACTTAGCATAATGCCCTCAGGTTTCATCTATGTTGTTGTAAAGTTGCAAATGACAGGACTGCATTCTTTTTATGGATGAATAGTATTCCATTTACACTTAATGTTGTTTCCATATTGTGGCTATTGTAAATAAGACTGCAATGAACATGGGAGTGCATATATCTTTTTGAATTAGTGTTTTCATTTTCTTTAGATAAATACTCAGAAATGGAATTGCTGGATCCCGTGGTAATTCTAGTTTTTAATTTTTTTTCAGTACCCTGCATGCTGTTTTCACAGTAGCTGTACCAATTTACATTCCCACCAACAATACACAAGAGTTCCCTTTCCTTCATATCCTCGCCAACACTTATTTCTTGTCTTTTTTATGATAGCCATTCCTACAGGTGTGAGGTGATACCTCATTGTAGTTTTGATTTGCATCTCCCTGATGATTAGTGATGTTGAGCATCTTTTCATGTGTCTGTTGGTCATCTGTTTGTCTCCTTTGGGAAAATGTCTGTTCAGGTCCTTTGCCCATTTGTTAATCGAATTGCTTACTTTTTTGCTATTGAGTTTTATGAGTGATTTTAATTACAACTGAAATATCATGTTTTATCATATTTGCATAGAATCTAGCCATTTTTGTTTTTATACAGAATGAAATACAAAATTATATTCTTTAAAATCAAGGTAAATCCACACATTTTTCAGTTTTATTGCATATTAGGCAATGTTTTAAAGATCATCTTTTGAAATTTAAAACTCATTTAATACAAAATTCCCCAAATTTAGAAAACATATTTTTGGAAAAATAGAAATATCATTTAAAAATGAGCCTATTGCTGCCCCACCAGTGTGGCTCAGTTGGTTGGAGCATCCTCCTGATACACCAAGGTTGTGGATTCGATCCCCTGTGAGGGCTCATTGGAGAATCAACCGGTGAATACATAAATAAGTGGAACAACAACAACAAAATATCTCTCTCTCTTTAAGATCAACAAATAAAAATTAAAGGAGGAGGAGGAAGAGAAGAAGGAGAAGAAGAAAAGGTCCGTTCACACTTTCTGCCACTTTTCAGAATCTAGACATTTTGTCTGTGAAAGGCCCCAGTCTCCAGCCAAGCTTCTTATCAATTCCTTGGCTTCTTCTTATCAGCCCAAATACAAATTTCCTTCTTGGTCTTTCAACTCTGCTAGTGAGAAAAAAAAAAGAAATTATTGCTTTTAAAAACAGTTTAATTCACATAATATTTATAATTTCATTCAGACATTCTGGCTAAAAATCAGCAAGTGGATGAAATCAAAATGGCCTGTCCCCGGTCTCCCCACAGCAGTTCTGTGGAGCCTGGGTGGCACCTGGAGCAAAACCAGAGGGACGGCAGCAGGACAAGGCCGGGCGCTCAGTACACGACCCCTCCACAGGCAGCTTTCGCAGCCCATCTTCCCTCAGGGAGGCTTTGCTCCAACTAGACGCTGTTTCCATTTGAGAAAGCTCTACCCTGGCAAGAAAAAAGAAAAAAAATGGGAAGAGGAAGAGTGTGTCTTCTTCTCTGGTTTAAAAACATAAAAATAAGCTCTCTGTGCCTCCTGCCAGCTGGTACGGGCCTCCTGTCTTGTCTCTCCAACATCTTCCCTCCTTTGACCCAGGGGCAAATCTCAACTCCTTACATGGAGTTTAGTAGCCCATAAAGTGGCTTCTGCTCACCCTTTCAGCATCATATACATGCCCCATACAGCAGGTCCTCAAATAATGTCATTTTGCTCAGTGACATTTCATGATCATGCTGTTGGAGAAAAAAAATTAATTTCCAGCCAAGGCCACTGTCTATGTTGACTCTGCAGGTTTTTTCCATGTCTGTGTAGGTTTTCTCTGGATACTCAGGTATCCTACCACATCCCAAAGATATATATATATATAGACACACACACACACACACACACACACACACACACGAGATGAACTGGCATAGCTAAACCGTCCCAGCCTGAGGGAGTGTGGGTGTGGGTATGAGTGGCCCTGCGTTGGAATGGTGGTCTGTCCAGGGTGGGTCTCTTCTTGTGCCCTGAGCTGCCAGGATAGGCTCCAGTCACCTACAACCCTGAACTGGAATAAGTAGTTTGGAAAAGAATTATCTTACTTGTTTATATTAGCCTTTCTTAAATGTATACATTGGTCACATTTATTTCAATGTTCAATATTAAAAGTACTTTAGGTCATTATTTAGAAGTTTTGTGATCATTTTGTAACCAGAAATATGCCAAAGGAACTTAAATCTTGTTTATATAAGTGAGCCTATGAGGCAATTGTACATCACTTAGCTTAAAGTTGGTTTCCAAGAACCTATGGACAAGGTTAAGTGAGGGCTTACTGTATATGTCATGTCACACAGCCTTGTGATGGCTTCAGTTTGCCTTCATCTATTCGTTTCCTAGGGCTGCCACAATAAAATACCACGAACTATGCGGCTTAAATAACAAATTTACTGGCTCAAGGGTCTGGAGGACAGAAGAAGGGGATTAGGTTTCAGCAGGGTTGGGTCTAAGGGCTGTGATGGAAAAATTTGTTCCCTGCCTCTCTCCTAGCTTCTGATGGTTTGCTTACAATTTTTGGCATTCCTTGATATCTACCTTTGAGTTACATGGTGTTCTCCCTGAGGGTGTCTTATTAAAAAACAAAGTTCAACTGAGTAAATTTTAAAGATCTTAGTGGCTTTATTCAAACATTCATGGACCAGGCAGCATCCAGTCTAGCAGCTAGAAAGGAGCCCCGGAGCGATATACAAAGCAAGAGATTTTATAGGCAAAAGAGAGCAAGAACAAAGAAGCTATACGAGGCAAAAAAGCAGACTGGTTATTGCAAGGTTACTTTCTTTGTAGGGGCTGGCAGAGGTCTCTCAGCTTATCGCCGGATGCTGATCAGGTGATTCCCATTGGTGTAAGACTGCATTTCTGGGAGAGTAGAAACTATAAATTAAGTCTCAGTTGGGTGACATGGGCTTGGCATAAGCAGCTCCCTTTGGGGCCTGTTCTCTTGTTTCTGACAGTCTTCACATAGTCTTCCTTCTATGTTTGCCTGACTGTGTCCAAATTTCCCTTTATAAATACACCAGTCATACTGGAGGAGGGCCCACTCTAATGATTTCATTTTATCTTGTTTACCTCTGTAAAGACCCTATTTCTAAATAAGGTCACATTCTGAAGCACCACGTGTTAGGACTTCAACATATCTTATTGATGGGACACAGTTCAACCCATAACACTTTGGCCTCCTCTAAATGGTTAGGAGCTTTAAGAACAGGCCTATCCTGTCATCCACTTTAGCCCCAGAGCCTTACTGAATGCCCTTCATATAGTAAGTGTTCAATAAATATTTGCTGAATAAGTGAATAGGTGACAATCCCAATTCCCTTGGATTTTCCTCAAGTGACATAGAATATGAACTGTGTGCATCCTACGGGCAAATCGCTAAACGGTTTTGTTATTCAATGATATTCACAATTTGGAATTCTCCCTAATTCTAAAGCATGAGTGCCTGCATACTTGGAAAACAGACACCAACATATATTAAAGAATTTGGAGCAAAAATCAGTTTTTACTCCAGCATGTTAAGGATTTCATATGAAAGTAAACACCTTAGAAATTTTTCTGAAGAGCTAGGACATAAATATCTAGGACTCATGGTAAATGGAAACTGCTGAGCAAAAGCAGTTCTTAAGTTGTCCCCTGCTAACTAGACAACAAGGCTTTCAGAGTTTTCCCTTTAAGGATTACAAAAGTGCTCTGGCTGGTGTGGCTCACTTGGTTGGACCATCATCCCATGCACCAAAAGTCATGGGTTCGATTCCCAGGCAGGGCACTTACGGAGGTTGCAGATTCAATCCCCAGTCAGGAAGCATGCAGGAGACAACTGATGTTTCTCTTTCCCATTGATGTTTTTCTCCCTCTCCCTTCCTCTCTCTCTAAAATCAGTTAAAAAATAAAAATAAAAAATAAACTGAAGTAAGGACTTGTATTTTTCTGTGCACCTTTCTTTTTCTTTCTGGTGATTGATGGGATCTAACAGAATGATGTATTTGAATTCTTTGGACTTAAAATCCAGCAACATGGCTCCAATATGCGATGGCAAAGGGGAGCTTAGAGGTAACAGTGATTATCAAACCTGTCCACTCAGGGGAGAGAGGACTCTGTCCCAGGAGTGTCACAGGCCCTCCTGCCTGTGCCAGAAGCATCACCATCTCACCTGGGGAGGGAGACCCAAACTCCATGTCATTTATGTTGGAGGCTGAGAGGAGGGAGGAACTCCACTGTGTGAAGGGGGCAAGGCCTGATTTGCGTGGGAGGGGAGATGCTGCTGCTACTTCTGCTGAGGGGGTGGGGTGGCTGTGACACAGGCTACAGACTGAGCTTCTGCGTGCCCCCAGAGTGGTGGAGAGATGGGTCTGAGCAGAGGAACCAGAGTGGATGAGTGCGCAGGAGGGCCGGTCTCCTCGCACCTACACATCCTATGTGTCCCAGCTGACGCAGACCCAACCCACCCTGTTAGGTCTGGTTTATGAAAGGGGCGGATATACACACTGTTCTTCTGTAGCCACAAGACTGTGGCAAAGCTGTTATTATAAAAAAAAAACAGAAAAGTGTTGAGAAAGATGTGGAGAAATTAGAACCCTTGTGCGTTGCTGATGGGAGTGTTAAATGGTCCAGCCATTATAGAAGGTAGTATGGCAAAAAAGTAAACATGGGATGACTATATGAGCCAGCAATCCCACTTCTGAGTATGTATCTAAAAGAATTGTGTTAACCTAAAAATAAAGGCCAAAGTGAGAGGCAACAGCACATATTTCAGACCCAAAAGAATAGCTATTCTACAAGCACTGATTTAGGCAGAAACCCAAGATAGTGTTCCAATTAGGAGGTGAAGGTAAGGTATATTACAAGAAAGGGAAAGGAAATAATTTTATCAATAGAGGGAAAGCATTTCTACCAGTGCAGATAAACTAGCTTAGTGATGCTAATTCTAAAGGAAGTTTTTAATCTTCCGTTCAGTAGTCATAATATTGGTTTCTTGTTATCTTTGCAAACAGTGGTTTGAGATACAAGGCTGCTTTAGGCCCAGTCTGAAGGTTTTTGTGCCCAGTTTTAACATTCCGAAGACTGGAGGAGTAAGACCTACAAGGCAGTCCCTATGGGGTGGAAGCTCCGACTCCATTTTAGAGCGGCTTTGTTTATACTATTTTTCACAATTGAAAGCACAGGCTTTGTAACCAAGCAGGAACTACATTTCTTTAACAGGACCTTTTCTCCCTTATATCCATCCCCTCCCTTCCTTAATCATTCAGCCCTTAGGACATCAGATTCTGGTCAGCACCAGTCTGAAAAACAAAGCCTCAGGTCTGTTGATCACAGAAACAGGGTTTTGGTGAAACTAAAGATAACATCTGGACCTCAGCTGTGTTCCAGCCACAGGCCTACATTGACCTTATCAGCCACACCCTCCCGAACTAGACAGAATGACTCCATGGTTGACATCAGGACCGGATACCATGATCAACTACTCTCTATCCTGCTCCCACCAATCAGTAGAGCCCAGGACCTCAGCTTGTTTAATCACCATGTATAATCTGTCCGTGGGTGGGCCATCCCGGAGCCAATTCTTTGAGAACAAGCTCACCTGTGACTCTGGGCTTGCCGCCATTTCCTTAAAAATAAGCCTGGCCCCGCCAGGAGTGGCTCTGGTTGAGCATCGACCTAGGATCCAGAAGATTGTGGTTCATTCCTGGACAGGGCTCATGCCCTGGTTTTGGACTCCATCCGCAGTAGGGGGCATGCAGGGGGAAGCCCATCAATGACTCATCATTGATGTTTCTATCTCTCTCTCTCTCCCTCTCCCTTCCTCTCTCTGAAATCAATAAAGATATATTTTAAAAAAGAAGAAAAAATACTTGACCAATTTAAAATATATAATAAAATAAAATAAACCTTTATTTTCTTTGCTGTAAACTTCTGTTCACATTTGATTGGGCTTTGACAAATGCAGGCAAATGAACAGCTTTCGTTTGGTAACAACTTAAAAAGATACTTGTACATCACGTTGAAGCAGCATTATTCACAGTAGCCAAAAGGTGGAAACAATCCAATGTCCGTGGATGAATGAATGGACAAACAAGATGTGACATATACATACAAAGGAATATTACTTGGCCTTAAAAAGGAAGGAACTTCTGCCCTGGCCAACGCTGTAGGTTCAGTTCAACCCCCAGTCAGGGTGCATACAAGAAGCAACCAGTGAATGCATAAATAAGTGGAAGAACAAATCAACATTTCTCTCTCTCTGTCCCTCTCTTCCTCCCTCCTTTCCTCTCTCTAAAATCAATCAATAAATACAAATTTTAAAAAATACTGCTGTTTGACTTGAATAAAAAAGAAAAGGTAGGAACTTCTGACCTTCTACAACATGGATGAATCATGAAGACATTATACAAAATGAAGTCAGTCAGTCACCAACAAATATTGTATGAGTTCACTTATATGAGAAACCTAAAGTACTCAAATTCATAGAGACAGAGAGTAGAATGGTGGTTGCCAAGGTCTGAGGGAAAGGGGGAATGGAGAGTTATTGTTTAATGGCTACAGAGTTTCAGTTTGGGAAGATGAAAAAGTTCTGGAGATGGATGGTGGTGACAGTTGTAAAACAGTATGAATACACTTAATGCCACCGAGTTGTCCCCTTAAAAATGGTAAATCTTATGTATATTCCATCCCAAAATGCTAAAAATAAGGACTGGCTTGATGCATTTTTGAAGACGTGTGAGGACTACATCAGCTGTTCTGTAAAGTATAAATCATGGGACGCCTAGCAGGGACTCCAAACTAATTCCCTCCTTCCCTTCCCAAAGTGGCTAGATTATTTTTTTTAATTATAGTTGGTACTCAATATTATATTAGTATACAATATAGCAATTAGACATTTATATACCTTGCCAAGTGATGACCACAATACAGTTAGCGCACATCTGACACCATACAGAGTGGTTACAATATTATTGACTATATTCCCTATGCTGTACTTTACATCCCCCTCACTAATTTTATAACTGCAGTTTGCACTTCTTAATCCCCTTCACCTTTTTTGACCCACCCACCCCAATCGGGCAACCTAGGGGACTAGATTGATTGCACTAAAAAATCAATCTGTCCAACAGAGGGAAATACTGCCCTTTGAAATTCTGTTATAGTGATGATTAGCTTATTGCATGCATTCCTATTACCTTCCTTGCAAAAAGCTTTGCCTTAAAACACAAAGGCGCCGAACACATTCAACCCTCAAAAATAGGAGAGAGAGAGAAAAAAAATGCCTAAAGCAGCAGAAAAAGGCAGCACCAGTCCCCCACAGCTGCTACTGTTGCTCCTCCCGGTGTTGCGAGCTTCCCGTCGCTGTCTATGCACCGCTGCTGTCCATCGCTAAGGTTTTAAGGATAAATAACCGCAGGCTGGATTCGAATGATTTCTTAGCTTCTGAGAGGCTCCGTCTGAGGGGCTTAGGGAGTTCTGGCGAAGACGGGAAAGAGCGCTGGTCGTCTCACAAGCCGGTTTGGGTTCCCAGGGTCCAAAAAGCAAATCGCTCCTCTGTCCCGCGTCTCGCTCTCTCTGCACTCTTCTCCCCCACCCTCCACGTCGCCCATCTTTCTTTTCACCTCCTTTCTTCACTTTTTCGCTTCTTCCAGGGACGAGCTCGCGGAGCCACAAGTCCAACACAAACCGTGCCATTTCCCTTCAGAAAAATTAGTGCCTCGAAAGAGGCGAGAATCAGCGAGCACGTCGGGGCGCGGTGGACCCTCCAGCCCCACCGGCAGTGGGGCTGCGGGCGCCCAGCTCTCGCGTCTGGTCGGGATCGCGGCCGGCGCTCGTTCCTCGCCAGGAACAACCTCCCCACTGTTAATGCCGGAGCGGGTGCCAGCCGCCAGCGCCGCCCGGGCGCCCCGGGTGCCAGGGTCGGATCGGGTGACCGTGCGGGCGCGCGCCTGGCCACGGGCTGGCCTCCCGGCTAAACGTGGGCCCGCCTCGGTCCCGCCCCGGTCCCGCCCCGCTCTCGCCCCGGTCTCCAAAGAGCCAAACTCGAGCGTCTGCCAGCACTCGCCGCCGCTCGCCCGGCTCGGCTGCACTCGCGCCCGCTCCCCGCGCCGCAGCCATGGGTCCCCGAACCGCGCGGGCGCGGGCGCTGGCGCTGCGGCTCCTCGCGCTGGGCGCGCTGCTGCGGCCCGAGGCTGGCGCCTGGAAACTCACCATCCTGCACACCAACGACATCCACAGCCGGCTGGAACAGACCAGCGAGGACTCCAGCAAGTGCGTGAACCCCAGCCGCTGCGTGGGCGGCATGGCCAGGCTCGCCACCCAGGTGCAGCGCATCCGCAGCGCCGAGCCCCACGTGCTGCTGCTCGACGCGGGCGACCAGTACCAGGGCACCATCTGGTTCACTGTGTACAAGGGAGCCGAGGTGGCGCACTTCATGAACGCCCTGGGCTACGATGCCATGGTAAGCCGGTGGGAGACTCGGGAGACTCGGGAGCCCGGGTAGGAGTGGGGGGCGGACCCAGGGAGAACCCGGGGTGGGGAGGGGCCGGTGGCGGGGCGCGGAGTGGCAAGGCTCGCGCTGGGAGCGAGGCGGGGAGAGGGAGACCGGTCAGTGTGCCAGGTAGATGCAGACGCAGAAGTCTCTCGGAGGATACGTCTTAAACGTATTGAAGGTGGGCCCCCACCGTGAGATTTGGGTATTTAGAAGAGCAGGACCCAGCCCTGCCTATCAGAGGGTTCAGCTGGGGTGCGTTGGAGTTTGACCACTTTCCAGGGCCAGGGACCCAAGTAGACCTGTCACGAATCCCTCTCATTTACTGCTTCAGCTATCAAAGAATGCTTTATCTCGATTTCGTTGGAAGGAAAACTCGGGGTCAAAGACTTTGAGTGCATTATCCAGGGCGCTAGCATCGAAAGAGGGAGATGAGATTAGTGGATTCTAGAGCCCTTTGACCCTGGAGCTTGACCTTAAGTTCACAGCCTTGGGGTAGATTCCCTGCTCAGCTACTTTATGGGTGCAAGCTGTTGGCTTTCTCCGTGCCTCTGTTCCAGCCTCTATAAAGTGGGGGTAAGAACTGTGTCTACCTCGGGGGTTGCCTGGCACATAGTACTTGCAGCCTCTATAAATGTTAGGTTCTGACTATTACCAAACACTGCTGTGTAAATTTAAGAAAAGAAAGAAACTCCCCGAGAGGACCAAAATGCTGGAAACACTGGGGTTTCAAAGGATTTCAATAAAATCAGTTTGGCAGCAAAGATACAGGAAGAGTCCCGCTTTAGAGATGAGGAACTCCTAGAACATGTGCAAGAGTTTAAGTCCAAGCTCCCAAGTGCTCTGTTAAAGATGATGCCTTATTTGCTGGACTGATTTTTAGAAAAGGAGCGGAGCGGGGTTACACAGTAATAAATAAGTGTAACCAAAACATATATACTATCTGTTTTTGTTTGTTTGTTTGTTTACGCAAACCACCGCCACCCAAGTTTAACCCCGTGTAAAATCCTAGAGTAAGAAACTAGGAACTAGGAGAAACTAGGAACAAGAAATCTTAGGAGCTTCGGAAGAGAAAGAACAGAGCAAGGAGCCAGGAAAATCCACGCATGGGGAAGGGAAGGAGAGGTGTGGTCCAGTCTGGGACACAGAGGCCCAACAATATACTTTGTATGAGAAGAGCACAGGGGTCAGCAAAGCACAACGCTGTATTTTTTCCTGGAAACTTGGAGTAAGGAGGACAGGAAAAGATGATAGGACGGTAGAGCTGTTTGGTTTTTTTGTTTTTTTCTTCAACGAGAAAGCTCATTTTAGGGAGATGAGAGAAGGGCAGAGAGCTCCTCTCCATTCTGATTGTTAGTTTTAAGGTTATCAGAACCGCTCAAAGCAGCAGCAATTCAAAGGGATCCCTAAGTTGCAGGGTTTACCTGAGGGGCTCACTAGCCTGGACTCCACAGAAGAACTGAGGGTCTCAGGAACTCTGTGTGGTCTCAGCTTTGGTGTCTCCACAGCTCCACCTGCCTGATGCTTTGTATACAGTAATGGCAGGATAAATATTTATCTAATTGAATTGTTATTAGCCTACTTCTCCATTTCCCCTCCAGAAGAGTAGAATAAACCTTACGTGAGTTTGTTTTGATTTCACATATAAACCACAACTTTGTAAACTTCTCTTTCTGTGACACCCTTTTCTCCCCTGTTGTGTAAACGCCTTTTGATTGGGGGGGGAAGGGGAGAGGATTCATAGTTTTCTCTAATGATACTATTTTCTTCTTTAAGTCAAATTGAGCTCGTGGTGTTAATCATCTTATCAGGTGTTTATGATAGGACTCTGGGTGAGGCTGGGGCAGTCTGCAAGCTCCAGCTTATTACCACCAGGAATGTTTAGAATGCTTTCAGTTGGATGGAATTATTTTCTTTTAAATATCACCCAAAGTGAGTGTACTGGGGCTTGAGGGAAAATAACCTACATACATAGTTGGCAAGATGGAAAGAGGGTGCGGAGCTCCAACAGTAAGGCTGGCTGAAAGCCACTTTCCTGATAACATCACATTGGAACTTTGTGTAATTTTGGGGTTTGATGAACATAATTTGATCTGCATAAAATCCTAGTTTTTGTAATGCTTTCACGTGTGCTAAAACTCTGTCCTATTCTTGTTTTACAGAGATTTTTCACTGCCATTTTGTTTATACTGCTCTCGGGGAACTTATTAATGTTCTGCTATAAAGGTTCCCCACCCACCCAACTACCCGCCACATAATGAATCTCAGGAAGCTGGAGATTCTGATCAGAGTGGAAAACATTTGTGGAGGGGTAATCTCCACTTCTCTAAAAGCCCGATCTAGTTAGAGGAGCCACAGATCAAGACTCAGGGGTGTGGGAGGCAAAGAGGAAGTTACTAGAACCCAGCCAAACCCTAGGAGTTTCCCTCCAGCAGAGTCTTTGAGGAGGTGTGGACTTCCTAGACCTGCTGCATCCTGGTGAGAGCTGCTGGAGCAGTTCTGATAGCCCTGCAGGTCCCAGGGTGAGACCTCCTGGACCCACTGCTAGACAGACGGCTCTAGAGGGAGGACGTCAGAAGCAGTGGAAGGACTGGTGTCCCCAGGCAGCAGGAGGACAACATGGATGCGCTCATAGTGTGAGCGAGGCCTGGTTAGTTTCTCTGACCTCATGTTCCCTAACTGTAAAACAGCAGAGATAACCCCACCATGCGCAGAGAATTTTTGTGAACAATACAAGTGATAATTAATATGAAACTTCCCAGCACCTTTGCTGGCTTATAGTAAGTGCTCAATAGACGTTCACTCCATGTGCTCTGCAAAAAAGAAAACAAAAGAAAATAAACAGTTGATAGGAAGGAAAGACTTGGGTTTTGCAACTATCAGTTTATCTGATTCTGACAGCCTGGCACGGTCTGCCTCCCTCCACCATCTTTTCTGGGTCTCATTTTCTAAACTATCCTTAATGTTTACTCATTGAGCAGACAGGAAATCCACCCTACCGCCCAAGCACAAAGCCAAATGAATTCATCTGTACAAGTGAGATCATCTCTACAAGTTAGATTCTCGCCATCGAGGTAGGTGGGCTGTGAGGAAAATAGAGCTTCAGTAGAGAAGGGCAGCCCCCTTTCTAGCTGCCTTTGATTCTGAGGCCCTGGCCCCTGAGCCCACTTTCTGTCCAAAAGACTGCAGCCTTAGCCTTAAATTGCTCCAAGGTGCCTGAGCCAGTTGCTGGGGTGGGGACCATCACCCCTGTCTTTAACTCACCCAGAGGATCACTAGTCAGGTACCTATGTCCCACATAGGCAACCATTCTGATGTGTTAGATATTTATATTTTGTTTCTGTGTGTACTTGCAGAACCTTTGTTATTGTTTCAGGTGCTTGTATTTTTCAATTATGTTACTCAACTCATTCTGGTCCTTACTTTTGTCCTAAACTGGATGTACAATTTATCCCTGTCACTCTGTGTCTGCCATGCACACACATATACTGTGCATCGTGCTCCACGGAGATCCCCACAGACTTTACCATCCCCCCCCAGTAATGGGCCCACTTGGAGATCACAGATTATGCTGCAATTCCACAAGCATGCTGTTCCAAATAGCCTCCTGCAGGTCCCGCTGTGAGGATTTCTTTGGGATCCATGCACAAGGGCAGGATTTTGGGCCACAGGCATGTACATACTGACTCTGACTAAAGCCTGCCAGATTGCTTTCCTGAGTGACTATTTGATCCTTGTCCCCAGTTCCTGAGAGTGTCTTTTATATGCTAATAAGATGACTGATGGCTGGGGACCCCTAGATAGCTTTAGAATGAGGGCTGGTGGCCAGAAAGACCAAACCATGATTAGAGGGTTGGAACTTTCAGCCTTCCTTCAATCTGCTGGGATGGGAGAGGGACCAGAGATTGAGCTGGTCACCAATCGCCAATGATTTAATCAGTTGTGCCTTTGTAATAAACCCTCCATTAAAAAACTCTTAAGTGATGGGACTCAGAAAGCTGCTGGGTTAGTGAACACATCAAGGTGCTGAGAGGGTGGTGTGCCCAGAGAGGTCATGGAAACCCTACACACACCCTCTTGCCTCCTGCATACCTTGTCCTATGTACATCTTCCATTGGCTGTTCCTGAGTTGTATCCTTTATAATACACCAGTGACAGTAACTAAAGCACTCTCGAGTTCTGTGAGTCATTCTAGCGGACCATTAAACCTGTGGAGGTTTGATAGCTGATCAATCAGAAGTACAGGACTGGCAACTGGCATCTAAGCGGGGGCAGTCTTGTAGGACTGAGCCCTTACCTGTGGGATCTGATGCCCATTCCAGGTAGATAGTGTCAGGATTGAATTGAATTGTCAGACACCCAGTTGGTGTCTGCAGAAAATTGGTTGATGTGAGAAACACCTCTCAGCAACATAGAAGAATCAGAGTTTTGGAAAATGAGCATAAATGGTTGGAAGGAGAAGACACCTCAGAAGAGGCTGAGAGAAGAGATGGGGCAGTCGTGTAGGTGTGAGATGCTGCGAACTGAACTGCAGCGATGGGGAAAGAAAGGCTGAATGGAGGGGAGCCAGTTTCAATAGGCAGGCAGTATGGCCTATAGCTAAAAGGATGAATTCCCTGGTGATTCTGTCTGGAATCAAGTCCTCTCTCTGCCCCTTAGAGTCTATGGTCTGTGAGCAGGTCATTTAATCTCCGGAAGCCTCCATTTCCACATGTGTAAGGTGGGTGTGATGATAGTCTTCACCCCAGAGGTTGTTGTGGGGTTTAAAGGAGATGATGAAGCACGTTAAGTGCTGGGCACTGTGTGGGCCACAGTAAGGGGTCATTAAGTGCTGGCCATGCTCACCTTCTTTAGGCAGGTGTGGCTCAGGAGAGGGTGTAATCAGGAGATGACTAAGAGGGGTTAAGCCAGAGGGACGGGGAGAGTCAGCAGACTATGACACTGCTACACAGGCACTCAGGTTCTTCTACCCCCTGACAGCCAAAGCCTGCTATTTGCAGCACAGAGAAGCAATCTAAAGGCTTTCCTGAGCTTACTGGACATGACTGGATACCTGTGTGGCTGTGACAGATGGGGGCAGTGGAGAGGGATTTGGATGGGGTGTCAAGACATCCAGGTTTATGGCTTGCCTCTTCCAACTTATTAGCTGTGTGAGTTTGGGCATCGGATTCCTCATCTATAAAATGGAGAAGCTGGAGAAAGTGGTCTGTTGCATGTCATTTCTCAGCACATCCGCCCCTGCCCAGCCCTCTGCCTTGCTTCTGATCTGCCAGCATAACTTGGTTTGCCCTGGGACTTAATTTTTCACACAGGTTTCAGTTTGCTTGACAAGTCTCTTATCTCTCCCTCACAGTTACGTTCATGACAGCTATTTCCTTATGGAGAGATGCTTTGGGTCTTCTCCCACTGTTTCCAGATAAAGAGGGTCCCAGGATGCTGGATGGAGTGTTACTCTATTAGTGATAGAAAATGATGGCCTAAGGAATGGGAGGAGGGTGAGCCTAGTTTCAAACCTGTTGTCTTTGTGGATCATTTATTCGTTCAGTCCACAAATATTCACTAAGCACCACCCCATGCTAAGTACTGAGGACAGTGGGTGAGACCTGCTGGGGTGAAACTTCCTGTTCAGTGGATGGAGGGGGCAGTACCCGTGCGAGCTCTTCTTAACCGGAGAGAGGCTGGGCAAGACCTATGAGGCAGGATAAGCAAAGCAACGCAAAACTGAAGTTCCGACACCCGTGCCTAGGGATTGTGCCAGTGAGCACGGTTCCTCTCCTCCCCAGAAAACGAATCCCTAAAGTAAAGAGAAGTCACCTTATATTCAAGTGCTCACAAAAGAAATTCTTACAGAAGAGTATGATATTCTCCTATCAAGGAAACTCTCCCAGTTACTTTATCTTCAGTAACAAAGCCGGGTTCGAGGAAGACAGATTAGCAATGCTGGTTTGGGAAGCCTGAAAGAGATACCCCAGTGGCAGTGGTATTCTTTCACAGGCAAAGGAGGTGGAAAGTGTTTCTAAAGCTCAGGCCTCAGGGGTTGCAGGCGTCGTTGTGGAGGCCCAAGCCTCGGTGGCGTGATCCATACTTCTGTGGCTGCTGCGGCTGTGCCATTCTGAGCTCCGCGCCAGGGCCGGGCTGGGCGAGACCCACCTCAGGGAAGCAAAGGCAGCCCGGCCGGGTGGCTCAGCCGGTTGGAGCACCGTCCCTTACACCAAAAAGTTCGCAAGTTTGATCCCGGGTCAGGGCGGGTATGGGAGGCAACCGATCCATGTTTCTCTCTCTCTCATCAATGTTTCTTTCTCCCTTCTCTCTCTCTTAAAAAAAAAAAAAAAAAAAAAAAGTCAATAAAAACATCCTCGGGGGAGGATTAAAAAGAAGGAAGGCAAAGGCAGCTTCTTAGCTCATCTTGTCCTTGTTCTAGCACCTGTGTTTACTTCACTCACCAGTACATCTGCATGTTGTGCAAATCTCTTCCTCTGTTTTCTTCAACTGCATCACTAGAATTTGAAAATCCCCATGGCACTTCTTTTTTCTTCCTTGAATCGTTACTTGGATACATAATACAAACATTAGCTGGAGCCCTCTAGCCCCTCAGAGATGTAGTTAAACCTGGGAGAACCTCAATTCCTTCAGCAGGTAATTCTAAATGTAACACTGATATGCATATTTTGCATGTATGGTGAGTTTGTAAAATTTTCCATCTGATAGGGAAAGTGCGAAATGCTGTCTGTTGAATACTCATTCAGTTACTCATTCAACAAACTTTGAAGTGCAGATGAGCTGGATTGAGCCCTGGGATTGTTTCTGCCATTCAATTAGAAGCCACCTTTACCTGCGAGGGCCAACGCCCTGGCCACCCAGGTCTAGAAGATGGAGCACATCCCAAAGCTAGGAGTGGCCAGGAATGTATCAGCCAAACCAAACATAGCTCGTAGTCCTCCCCTCCTAAGGTTAGTGTGGAGCCTAATGAGTGATTGGGAACTGAGCCTCATTGTGTAATAGACCAGGCTCTTCCTGAACGCTCAGATTACAGGGTGGACTGTAACCTCCAGGCCTTAATGGGTGAACTAGTATGGAAATGACTAAATTCATGTGTTGCGAATTTCTGACAGATGTCTTTTGACATTGTTATAATCAGTCTCTGTGGATTAAAACAAATTCTTTTCTTCTGCATCATGCAAACTGCACTGCTTTTAAATCAGTTCTTTCCTTTGTTTTTCATCTAACATTGTGTTTAAGCCTTTAAGCCTCTTGTCGTCACTTGGAGCATTTTTGACTGCCTCAGTGCTCGTGTTTTCGTCTCCTCATTTGTTTATACAGGTGAATCATTTGCCGGTGAGCTTCCCCTGCCTGGCTCCATGGAGGTGAAGCTCACACTCTGAGCCCCTCGGGTCCCTAACGGGCAGGGTGTGCCTGCATCTTTGCCAGGCTGCCTCACACGCGTTCCTCTCTGTGGTTCCCACATGTTTGATGCGTGCATGGATGGATGCATGTGCTGTGTCTTGCTCTCTCCCTGTCTACCCTGTTAGCTTCCTGAGAACAGGGACTGTTGCCTCCTTACCTGGCACTCTATGATCCTGCAAGAAACTAGTGTTGAATGATACCCATCCCTTCTGGGTGTTTACATCAGCGGCAGTTTTGCAGAGTGGTTAAGGCCCTACACACTGAAGCCTCACTTCCCTTGTTCACTACCTTGCTCTGCCACATGCTAGTGGTGTAAGCTCTGTGCCCAGTTTCCCCATCTCTGAAAAGGACAAATAACAGCACCTACCTCATTGCATCATAAGAATTAACTGAGTTAATATGTCAACAGGCCCTGGCCATGTAGCATGAAAGTCTTAACTATTAATGTTTCTTTTTGTCATGTATTTTGTCTTAAAAGAAAATTTTTCTCACCTTGGCAGTGTGGCTCAGTTGGTTGAGTGCTGTCCTGTGCATCAAAAGGTCACTGGTTCGATTCCCAGGCATGACACATGCCCAGGTTGCGAGTTCCGTCCTCAGTCAGGGTGCGCGAAGGAGGCATCCATATAATCAATATTCAATAATCAATATTTCTCTCTAATATTGATGTATCTCTCACCCTCAGTCTCCCTTCCTCTCTCTCTAAAATCAATAAAAACATATATTTTCTTTAAATTCTTCTCTTTCTTTCCCAGCCGGGTGTGGCTCAGCGGTCGACCTAGGATCCAGGGGATTGGGGTTTGATTCCCAGTCAGGGCACATGCCCGAGCTGCAGCAGATCAATGACTCTCTCATCATTGATGTTTCTCTCTCTCTCTCTTCCTCTTCCTTCCTCTCTCTGAAATCAGTAAAGATATATTTAAAAAATAATAAAATAATAATAATAAAACTTCTCTTTCTTGACATTCTATGTCAAGTTCACTGGTGATTTTTACAGTCTTCTGTGAACAAAGCTGACAGTATGAAACGCCCCCTTTCTAATTCTGATACAGGTGTCCTTTGATAGACCAAATAGTCGGTCTCCTTAGCAGATTTCCAACCGAAAGAGACTTTTCAAAATGTTCCTTTTTCTCCCTAACTGCCATCATGAAATCTAGATAATCTGCACATGCCCACACACAAGACACACACAGAACAAGTCAACAGACTTTGTTTTTAAAAAAGTACCTATTCCATTCATAAACAAGTGTCAATGAAATAGAAATAAAAATACAAGAAATGAAGAGAGCCAGGCCAGTTGCCCTGTGAGAAGCTGCTTCCAGTCAACTTGGTTTCCTCTCATTTTACAACTAAGTTATTGCATAACTACTTTATCAAGTTTGGTTTATATCCTGCCTTCTTTTGAAAAGTTTTAATAGCTCACATATCATATCATAGAGTAAAATGGAGCCCAATTAAAAGGAGCAGTGGAGTGGGTGGTTTTATTATCTGTTCCTTAAACTTCTGCTGGGCACTGGTGCCAAGCACTCATTTGGTGTCACCGAGGCTACAGGGACAGTCGACACCACCCCAGCCTCTGAGAGAAAGATATGAAGACAGACGACCACAGGGAAGGCAAACGCTCTCAGAGACGAGTGTGCCAGGTATGAAGGCGCACAGAGAGGCAGGCATCTACGGTGGAGCTGGCACGGAGCGTTCCCTAGGAAGGCACACTTGGGCTGCATCTAAGGCAGCTCATTGCACGAGAGTGGCTTAGTGTTCCTGGAACTCAGAGCCCCTGAAGTTCGGCAGAAAAAATGAGGCAGCTCAGGGAGAGCAGGGAAGGGCTGTCAAGAAGTCAGGACTGAGATTTTGGTGGGATGTGGGAAGCCTTGGAGAGACTCCAAGCAGGAAGCAGGCTGGTGTTTGGGGGAGGGCAGCCTGGAGGCCTGCGGTGAGTGGCTAGGAAGTGTGTGGGTCTGATGGCCAGGAGACCGGCTAGAAGACTCTGGAAAGGGCCAGGTGAGCAGTGATGAGTCAGAGTGGGGCAGTGGAGTGTGGTGAAGGAGGAGACCACTGGGGGGATGGGGCAGGAGCAGAAGCAACAGGACTTCAAGGCTGATTGGCCAAGAGGGAGGGCCAAGGGAGAGGGCAGAGCTACCGGCTGTTTCACTGCTTCTCTGGGTGTTTCTCTGTGGTGATAGAGGCTCTTGCCCAACACCTGGGACCACAGGCATCTGCACAAGTGTCTCATTCATAAGTGACTGGGAATAAGTGCCCTTCTCTGGGTGTTCTACCCAGCAGGGGCCTCACGGGCCAGCAGAGAGGGAGGAATGGGGAGCCACAGGGAGGGGTGGGGAGAAAGGGCCAGTCACCACCAACTTCCAGACAACTCCATGTAGTGTCTCCTGAAACAGACGGGAAAGTGGTTCTGTCTCACCAGCCTCCTCCTGGGCCTGTGCACTTTCACAGTGTCTTTAACTTACCTGGCCTGGTTTCAAGCTGAGTAGGCCTGAAATGGAGAGGGGGAGGGGAACTTTCAGAACTTGGAATAAAAATTCTGCAGCATGTCGAGGCAAACTAACCAAGGAGCTGCATCAGGAGCTCATCAGAACTGCTTCACTGTGACTTCCTCACAGCTTTATTTATTTGGGGACACATTTCTCAGTGAGAACCAGGCTCTGTCTTCGGTAAGGTCTAACAGGTTGTTGGCCTGTGAGGCTTTTTCAGCTTTCAGGACTTGGCGGCTTGTTTGCATTTTGTGGCCCAGTTTCCTGATGAAATTATCATTCTGTGGCTTCTGTGTTCATTCATTATAGGTTCTCAAAACAGAACTCTTCACCAGTTTGGTGCCAGAGGCCAGAGAGCCTGTGTCTTGTGGCCTTTTTCCCATTGCAGCTCTCAGATGCGGCGACACGGGGACAGGATTCCAGGTTCCATGGAAGAGGCTGTGGAGGCGATTGGCCGGGGGCTGAGGACCCGAAACTCCAGCCCTGGGATTAATTCTCTCTTTTATTCTCCTGCTCACCAATTATTTATTGATTTGTTCATTCATTTGGTAAATATTTACCGATTATTTCCCCTGCGTTAGGTACATTTTAAATGGGTATGGGAGGCCAATTAATGCATATTATTTAATAACAGGGAGAAAGATTGCCTTGATCAATCAGCTGTAACTAGAGAAATCAGAAAGTGAAGATCTCTCCATGGAAACAAAATACCCCAGATCATGAGAGGCCTTCATGGAGGCCATCGGAGGGCCACTGTGTTCCCTTCTGCAGACCATGAGCAAGCATCAGGGTCAAGGCGCAGGCCTCAGGCCCTGCGTTAGCCACGACCACTGACCCTCCTCACACCGCGTGCTTTGTTTCCCTCACTGTTTCTTCTGTTTACTCAATACCAATGGGAGCATTTGTTTATGGGTAAAAGCAGGAAAAGAATTAAATGGAAGCTCCTCCTAGGAAGAGGTTTGAGAGTGAAAAAAAACATGAAGTTGGCAGTAGCCTCAGAGGACGCGTGGTCAGGCAGCAGACTGGCTGAGCAACTGCTGCAATGGGTTGCAGAACCCATCCGCTCTATTCCTGGAACAGACATGGAGAAGACAGAAGAGGCAGGAGGGATTCTTTCTTCTTTATTCGAAAGTATTGCCTCCAGCATTTGTTACTCACTGGAGACATATTTTACTGTTGCTAAAAGTTAATAAAGAGATTCCACACTTATAATTATTATCATAGCGTAAGCATGAAAAACAATTTCATCTCAAGTGTCAGTGTCTAGTTGATTAACAGTAACTCCCTGCAGGGACAGGATAAGCAGGATCCCGAGGCTCAGTCCACACTCAGCGGGAAAGACTGACTCAATCAGTGCATTAGCAGCTGCCATGGGCATTATATTTCTACGATTCCGGTGCTGGAGATACTGAAGGCGTTGGGGAGAGTGGCAGTGTGACATGCATTTGTTTGCACTACAATTTGGCTGTATTTAGGAACCTTTTACTCAATTTGGTATCCAAAAGGTGGTAACTGAATGTTAGGTTAAATTCTTTTTAGCGTACAATGCATTGATAAAAATGATTAGATATGCGATCACCTCATAATTACCTGGAAATTTGTCTGAGTAAGGAAACTGCTTATCCCCCAAGGGAAGGTAGACTTTGGCCTGTGTCCAGAATTCATGAGAATTTCAAACCAAAGTTTAGACGCAAGCTCTTCCTCCTGACAGCAGGGTGTTTTTAATAATTAAAACAAGAAATTTGGAGTGAGAAGTCTTACATCTTCATTCTTCCACTGATGATTCATCTGATCTCAGAAGCCTCTGGGCCTTGTCCTTAGTCAACAGAGAGTGTCTCCAACATCACTGGGCTTTCACAAACCACCCACATCAGATGTAAATATTGACAGATACCTCGGAAGGCGTTAAATATCAGACTATCCCTCAGAGTTCATTTAACAACAGCAACAGCAGGATCTTGAGTCACAGAAGAAACGGATCTCTTGTCCTTACCTTTTCTTTTGTTTTTAGCTTTAAATAGCAGGCAGCGTCTGGGGAGGGGGGCGTCCAATATCCTAGATGAAGAGTGAAAAGTTTCTTTCATATAAAATCATCAAGTTTGGGGGTTTTTTTAGTAATATTTTAGGCTTCTCCTGCACAAAGGAAGCGGTGAGGGTGAGCAGCTGGGTCTAGACCAGATGCTTACATTATATTTCTATGCTTCTGGTATCCAAAAGATGTTAAGTTAAATTCTCTTTAGCACACAGTGCCATGGAAATAAATGATTAGAGATGTGATCACCTCATAATTACCTGAAAATTTGTCTAAGTAAGGAAATTGCTTGGAGATACTGAAGAAGGCAATTTACTGGGCTCAACTGTCTTAAATTACAGAAAAGTGCATTGGCATCTGCCATGGACAGGGGAAGGGGTAGGGCAGTGAAATTTAGTGTTAGTAAAAATATACAAGGTTGTCATTAGGATGAATTAGTGAGTGAAAAGGGTTAGTGAACAAATTAATCCAACAGTAGAAACGAAATGTTTGGAAAGCAAAAAACAGAAGAGAGAAAGAGAGAGCATAATATGATTTAGGGTCAGGGAAATCACTTGCCTGATGTGAGGATTACAGCAGAAAGTGGCAAATAACAGTTCAGATCAGGTCAGGATTAGTGGCCAAAGGCACAAGGGAAGCTGTGGGCAGAGCAGCAATAAATTGGCAAGCACACACATAAGGCAATTCTCAGAAGGCACAAAAAAGGGCAGAGTGACACAGGTGTGAATTTTTAAATCCTCTCATGTTTGTGCTGCAGATGCTCTATAAGATATAAAAGAACACGGAACAATGATCTGCTCGTTTATTCTATTTTTTTATTGTTCGAGTTCTTCAACACATTTTCCTGAGCTCCTGCTGTATGTCAGCAGCATGGTGGGAGCCCGGTGTGCAAGCGGCACTGTCCTCAGGAATCGTGAGGTTCTAATAGGGGCCAAGGAAGAGAAACGAACAGGAGAGAGAAGATGAAACGGTGGGGAAATGAAAATATGAGTTTCTAAAGAAAATGAGTATGTACAAAGGGATTTTCTGCATGAATTTTTGTAGGAAACATTAGCTGTGTGTAGAAGAGAGAAATCTGTTAGAGATACTCCTGCTTATTGATTTATTCATTTGATGGTGTGTACAAGGAACACATGAAGTGTTCTTAGGAAGTCTGTCTTCTGGAAGGATCATCAGACTTAAGGTGCTGAAGCCACAGTTGAGTAAGGTAGTAAAGGCATGGCATGAAAAAAGGATATCCTGTTCCACCTATCTATGTATTGCTCAATCTCTCATCATTTGTCATATTCAAAGGGACAAAGGTAAGTGAGAGCATGAAAAATGACAAGCAGTTAGGATTTGATTTTGAGAGCTCACAATATACTAGGCCTTATGCATGCTCTTCACATCCATGCATCCAGGTTGAGAAGGTTGGAGTCCATCAGAAGGGGCCCTAGCCCCAGCTCCAGCATTTACTAGTTGTGTGACCTTGAATGATTCATGCCATGCCTCCAGACCTCTGTTTTTCTCATCTGTAAAGTGAGGATAGTTATAATAAACCAGGTTTTCCATACAAAATCACTATGTGGGATGTGGGTGCTTGGCAAGTGCTTAGTAAATGCTGGCTCATTTTTATCACGACTTTTGTTTATTCAGTGCCCTTCCAGAGGGCGCTCTGGTTTAGGGGGTAGGTGTCTGAAATGAGACTGGAGGGAAGCAAGAGGCCAGATAACCAAAGAGCCTTGCCGTTTAAAGTGCTCAGGATGTTGAATTTGATCACAAAGGGAGTGGAGAGCCTCTGTAGGGCCTTAAGGTTAAGATTGACAAGATCCAATTTGCATTTCAGAAAGATTGTTCTGGCAGCAATATGCAGGAGGGTTTAGAGATGGGAATGGCTGACGCTGAGAACCCAGTTAGGAAGCTATAGCAGCAGTCCAGAGAGAAAGGCGAGGACTGCACACAGGCAGTGGCAATGGGGTGGACTGGGATGGAGCACCTAGGTCAAGAGGGGAGATACTGTGGAAAGGGAGCGGGGGGGGGGGGCGGTGAGAGGGAAGAAGTCGGTAACTGCAGGGTTTCTGGCTTTATTGACTGGGTAGACGGTGGCAGCTTGGGCCAGATGGAATAAATGAAAAATATAATGCCAACTATTGCTGAATTCCAGCCATGTAATGCTGGCTGGTAAACTGCAAGGTGGCTGACACATTGGATAGCCTTTCATGAACTGGAAACATGCATTTAAAAAAACTTTATAGTTATGCAAGATACCTACTGGAATCTCGTAACAGACATTTCACCATAGGGAGAAACCTTTAAAAAGACAGTTACCCAAGACCGGAGGAAACTTTAAGACCAGCTTTTAAAGAAGGAAGTTGTTAGGTAAGAAGAGGTAAGAATTAGTAGGTACTTGGAGATGGGGGGAAAGGCAAATTCAGAAATTCTGAGTTTAACTGGGGAGACAGGTAGTGGGAATGTGAAGGCACTGTGTTGCTTTCTCTGTGTAACTGTATTTGCTTTAGGACATAACACACAATCGTCTGAGCAGACGCTCAGGGAGTGCCCGTGTGGCAGGCGAGGGGCTACAGCGTGGAACAGGGTGGAGGTGGCAGCCCCCACGAAGAGAACACGGGGAGGGGTGCTAATTTAGACTGAAGGGTCACCAGCCAGCACTCCCAGGCCTGTTGCCAGATGACCTGCAAAGTGAAACAAAATCAGGTGTGGTATTGAGAAAGTTTGAGGCTCACTGGTTTAAATACTAGGTTAGCAAAACAGCCTTGGCAGCCAGAGCAAATAGGTAGGTGCCTAAAGGAGACAGACTAATCCCAGGAGGCCAGTGGAGAAAGGGGTGTAGGCCTTTCAGGGGAGGTGGCCAGCATGTCGTGTTTTGCCAGGATTATTCCAGGGGGGAGCTGCCGGATGTCAAAATGGTTGTCTTGTATCCAGTAGCCACTCCGAGAGCTGTAAGGCTTGGCAGAGAGCAGAGAAGGTGGGAGCAAGGGTGTGGTAAGCCAGGCCAGCTCTCACAAAGCCCTGTGCCCACAGCGGTCGGAAACCCAACGGGGCGCGATCATTTCACCCGTTCTTTCTCAGGCAGAAACTGCAGGGAATGAACACGGGGGGGCCCGGGCGGAAAGAAGGAAGAAACCAGGGCCACCCTGTAAAATGCAGTCAGTGCTTTCTCCTGCTTGCCTTTGGGGATCTTCATTTCCCCAGAAGAATTAGAGGACCACAGAGTCCTTGGCAAGAAACTATTGTGGAATTGCCACCAAGGAGATGTGGAGATACGATGAGCAAGAGAGGCCTCTGGTCTCTGTCAACAGTACTTTTTCAGTCTCCTTTTGCTCAAGTCCCGTTGACTTGAACAGCTCTCCCTGGCAGATGGAGGCTGGAATGATTGGATTGGTGGGCTGAAATGTGGGTTTCTGAGAGAAAACAGAAGGTAAAAGGCTGGGCAGCACCTGGTGAATGCAGACCCTGCCCCGATCTGGGAAGGCAGGACATGGACACCCAGCCAGCTTTCCCGGCAACCCTTGTGCTGATGCCACCTTCAGTCTCGTAGGTGGTGTGGGACCCAGGGAGGGGTTCTCAGACCAGCCTGATGACTTGGATGTCCCTGGGCCCCACTCCAGTACAACTGAGTAAACTTGGGGCGTGGGGAGAAGAAAGACCATATGATCGGCCTCCTGCAGCTCTGCTGGGTTTGGGAGCCACGAGACTAATGGAATATTCTTTAGTATGCTTTTATTGGAAATCCCAGAGTACTTAATTCTTTTTCTCTTTTCTTCTTCTACTAGGCACTGGGAAATCACGAATTTGATAATGGTCCAGAAGGTCTGATTGATCCACTCCTCAAACAGGCCAAATTTCCAATTCTGAGTGCAAACATTAAAGCACAGGGGCCGCTCGCATCTCAAATAGCAAATCTTTACTTGCCGTACAAAATCCTTTCTGTTGATGGTGAAATGGTGGGAATTGTCGGATACACTTCAAAGGAAACTCCTATTCTCTCAAATCCAGGTATTTCCTACTTTTATAGCACTCCTTGCTTGAAAATAGATGCACCAGATCAGAGCTCGGCATGACTCTCGTGGACTGTAGGTGAGAGGAGGAACAACATGTGGCATTGGGCAAGTGGTGTCCTTGGGATGGCATCGACCAAACCAGTCTGGTGGCTCCCACATTGTTCTGAGTTACTTCTTAAAGACATTGGCTCTTCTGCTCAGTCACTTTTTTGTTGACAGTAGCTTTGTTTAATTCAGTGCATTAAAAATGGGAGGAGAAGCCCATTTAAATCCAGGGCTGAACAGCACAGAGGCATTTACTAGAGGATGAGCCACATAATCACTGTTCTTGTCCTGTGGAGTCAGGGTGCCCCAAGCCAGAGCTCTACTTCATTTACCTTCTTGCCTTTTCTAGTATGGTTATCACACATCTAGTTAACTCTCCTTTCTCCCTTTGCCTTAGTCATCGCTTGTAGTTTCAATGACTTTGCTGTATCTGGCTTTCTGGGAAATACGTATACATTCTTGAATGGTCTGATGAGATAGATAGATAGCTATATCCATATATATTATAGAAGATATATATCTGCTATATCTATATCTATATATTTATATACATGCACTTACATATAATCCTAAGACCATTCAAGAAACAATTCCTGAGCCACTTTTACAGGAAGGAACACTTTCACTGAAACACTGTCAGTGAGAAATTACATTTTTTCTAAAGTATTCAAATTAATTTCTTTCCATAGTTGAAGAAAAAGGAGAAACTTAGGAGCTATCAGAAATAAGAATTTACATCAAGAATTAACTGATACATCTGTCAGAATGTCTACCATCAATAAACCAACAAATGACAAGTGCTGGCAAGGATGTGGAGGAAAGAGAACCCTTGTGCATTGTTGGTGGGAATGCAGATCGGTGTAGTCACTGTAGAAAACTCAAAAAATTAAAAATGGACCTGCCTTTTGCCCAGTGATCACACTTCTGGAAATATATCCTAAGAATCCCAAAACACGGATCAGAAAGAATATAGGCACCCCTATGTTCATTGCAGCATTATTTACAATAGCTAAGGTTTCGAAGCAGCCCAAGTGCCCACCAGTAGATGAGTGGATAAAAAAGCGGTGCTACATTTATACCATGGAAAACTACTCTGCCATAAAAAATGGAAATCTTCCCTTTTGTGACAGCATGGATGAACCTGGAGAGCATTATGCTAAGTGAGATAAGCCAGTCAGAGAAAAACAAATACCATATGATTTCACTTACATGTGGAATGTAATGAACAGAATAAACGAACAAACAAAGTAGAAACAGACTCATAGATACAGAGAACAGACTGACAGCTGTCAGAGAGGAGGGGCGTTGGGGGGCTGGATGAAAAAGGTGAAGGGATTAAGTAAAAAAACCACCAAAACTCAGACACAGACTTCAGTATGGTGATTACCAGAGGGAAAGGGGATGGGGGAAGTAGAACAGGGTAAAGGAGGGATAAATGGTGATGGAAGGAGACTTGACTTTGGGTGGTGAACACACACTATGGTATACAGATGATGTACTATAGAATTGTACACCTGAAACCTATATACTTTTAGTAACCAATGTCACCCCAATAAATTCAGTAAACATAAAATTTTAAAATAAGAATTAACTGATAAAGGAGACATAATTATTTAACCATTAGAAAAGCAATATATTTATTGTTGTTAAAATAGGTTCAGGCCAATGGAAACAACAAAAAAGTCAGCTGTACTTGACCCTGAGCAGCATGGCTGATCCTGAGGGGAGAGGGCCCTGCAGCCAGCTTGGGGCAGAGCAAGCTTGGGGCTTGGCTGCAATCTACCGAGGGGAGGTGGGAGTTGTCAGGTACTCCATGCAGCAGGTAGAGAGCTGGTCCACGGCTGACCAAGCCTTTGCACACCATGTGACACACAGTTACTAGCTGTTGTTGAGGTCATTGTGGAGCCAGAAGGTGGCATACAAGTCCCTGGCTTTTGAAAGGTTTTAGAAGTCCCCTTATGATTAAAAAGTATGTGGCCCCACCAGATGGCCTGACCAACAGTCTCAAGCTGCTCCCATCACAAGGGACAGGTTTCAGTCTTGTTGGTGTTTGAAGAGATGACTACTTTTTCTAACTGGAGCTGTCAGGCTCCTGGGTTTTGAAAGTTCTATACAAGATATTATTGATGTTTCAGCAATTTTATTTTAGTGAAGGTTTATAGAAATTTTGCATAAAGGAGTCTATGTCCTCTGGAGGACTCCCTTATCACCGAATACTGGATATGACTTCAGGGCAGTGTGTCTGTCTGTGTTTGCGGTCACCTCTGTGCCAATAAAAGTCATTACACCTCCAGGCTTTCTAAGGCTCAGCTACAGAGATAGAGACTGGTGGTCTCGCCATACTTAGTAGCACATGCTGGCAGCCCCCAGAGCACCCGGGCTGTGCAGTCACACTCACACTCACACTCACACTCGCCAGCCCCGCCGTACCTACAAGCAGTGATCTGTTACCACCTTGTGGGGAGTGAGCAGCTGGGGGGATGTGTGTACCCCAGGGCAGCAGTGTTCAGACGGGACCCCTGTCTGCTGCGGGGCTCAGTGATACACACTCCCGTGCTGGCCTTAGCAAGCGAGCAAAGCAGAGTTGTCAGCTGGCGTACTAAGATTGTCATTCAAGAACTAGTTGCTGACAGAGTTTTAAATTTAAGATTGATTATCCTGAACTTGCAAACAAAGTCTTAGAATTATTCATCTGTTTTGTACTCTGTGCTTATGTGCCCAGGCATTTTCTGCTTTGGTGCAATGGAAGTCTAAATATACAAATAGAATAGAAAACAATAGGCTTGCAGGTCTGAAGTTTCCTCATAGTTTGAGCTTGAATTTGAGCAACAGAATATCATCCACAACCTTAAACTAATGAATGCAACATTAAGTGGATGTAACTGAGAATCAATAACCTCCGGGGGGAGGGGCCTTTGTAGCGATTTTATATTTAATTTAAAAATATGTGTTGGCCTTAGTCATTTAAGAGCTTTAACAGATCAAGGTGTTTTTACTTGGTATGTTAGTGTGTGCAATAGCAGTATAGTAAAAAGCATTGTCAACAAATATTCATTTCATTTGTTTTGTTCCTTTTAGGACCAAATTTAGTATTTGAAGATGAAATCACTGCATTGCAACTTCAAGTAGATAAGCTGACAACTCTAAATGTGAACAAAATTATTGCCCTGGGACACTCTGGCTTTGAAATGGATAAACTCATTGCTCAGAAAGTGAAGGGTGTGGATGTCGTGGTGGGAGGACACACCAACACATTTCTTTACACAGGTAATTGTTTCAGAGGATTATACCACACAGGTAATTGTTTCAGAGGATTATACCAGCCAGGATGTCTGTTTATCTTAGTCTCTTTTGCCTTTGCAACTATTATTATTGCTTTTACTACTATTTAACATATTACATAAATTATATAATATTTAACATATTATATATAGGTAACACATATTGAGAGGTAATATGTGTAAATCTTACTCAAAGAGTAATTTATAGCCCTAGCCAGTTTTGCTCAGTGGTTAGAGCACTGGTTCACAGACTGAAGGGTCCCTAGTTGTAGAATGATATGAAAAGAAGATGTTTAGTAAATAGAAGTTTGCCCTGCTATATAAGTGTATCAAAAAGGTTATCACTGCTATTATGGGCAAGGTCCCTAATTCAAGTTTTTCTAAGTAGTTAAAGAAGGGGCAGAAGTTTCTCTTGAGACTGAACCTAAAATTGCCTTTAGCTTAAACTAATCTGCACACCACTGAAACACATCTTGGGGTGGCTCGTTCTAAACCCCCCCCCCACCAGAGCATATGGATAATTTTTATTTCCCTAGAACTTTTGAGTATTTTTTAAAAATGAGTGCATGTTGCTCCTGCAATCAAAAAGAGAGAGACGCAAATTATAAAAAGAAAAGAAACACGATACTGGGTCAGAAGTTCTTATTTCTAATTCACTTCAAAGAACTTGAGCAGATCACTCCCCCTCTCTGAACCTGTCAGCTTGGTTTCAAAATACGGCTGATGATGTTGAAAGCCCCACATTGTTGTGAAAATTATGTGAGATGGTGCATGGGTAAGAGGGAGGAAGAAACTGTCTCCTACCCTCAAGGTTCTTTCAGTTGGTCTAATAATGAAATCTACATGAGAGATGAACAAGAGAAAGTAACTAAATTTAATTACGTATGTACGTATGGGAAACCCGCACACCTGAAAGTCAGAGATAGAGTGTTAAAATGTGGTATCTGTGAGCTAAGGATGAGGTAAGGCCCCTGAGGCTCCAGAGGGGAGGAAGGTCATTGAAGACCAAGCGTTCAGCAGTGAGAAGTATGCCTGCCCTATAGATAGGTAATAAAAAAAACGTTATTTCTGGTGATAACTATTATTATGGGCAAGACTTCTAATTTAAAATATTTAAGGGAGAGATAAAAGTTTTTCCCGAGCCCTCAGGATCTTGATTGTCTTCAACAGAAAATGACCCATAGGCCATAGTGGCACATTGTGGGGAGGCCTGACCGACCCCCTTCAGTGGAGACACTTTATAAACAGCTATATCCTGTGTGCAGTGGTGTAGAGGTTGCCCACTGGTAAAAATATGCCATTCAAAATGGTGACACTGGTGAACTATTTCACTGGTGGGACTGGCTTTCATGTAAGAAAATTGTCAACGTAAGAAACATTCCAAACCAGTGGAGAACTTTTGTGAGTTTATTTGAGCTAAACTGTCGACAATTGCCAGGAAGCAGAATCTCAACGGATTAAGGTAATGCTTCGGAGAATGGCAGTTTTGCACCTTATTTTATAGGTTACAATCAAAAGAGGAAATATACGTGGGTTACATGAAATCCATTGGTGATAGATTAGGGAGTCGGGAGAAAGCAAAGCAAGGAAACCTCTGGGATTGGATAAAAATAAAATGATAGACACACACTTCTTTTACATAGATGGGTATAGGATAGCTAACAGTCAACAATGAACTCAGTAACAATGAGGGGACCTGTGACCTCTACAGAGCCGTGCCTGTGCTTTGAGGGGTCCAGAAAAAGGAAAATTTATTTGACATTCAGAGATATGTTAGCTTAGATGCAAAAAGACAACAGACAGGCTAAGTTAGGGCAAAGATTGAACTTTTTCAGGAAAGATACTGGTCTAGGACATGACTACCCACCATAAAGTACTTTTAGTTTAAAAGTTGCAATTTCAGACCATCTTTTGTGGTCACTTTAGGTCTCTGAGTTTGCAAGCCCACCATGCAGGCCTTCCCTGAACTAAGTCAGGTTAGCATGTGGCCCCTTTTCGTGCACAAAATGATGCCAGAATTTACATGAGCTACTTCAACTCCTTCACAAGTCTTTTACCTGTTGGTAGATAGAATTTCAAACTGGATTATATCCACTAATGACTGTTAAGGCAATGTTGTAAATTAAAAAAAACAGTAGGGTTTTGGGGGTTTTTCCAACAGACTAGACTGAAACAGATTAGGCACTCAAGCATTGCCCCTTCGTTTAATTTTCCATTGTTTAATGGGAAAAGATGTATATAAAATGGTGAAAACAGCTCCAGGCACATAGCAGGCAATGGGTGAGTGTGACAAGAATGGTGATGGACAGACAGTGATGTGAACTTCCTCAGTGTAAGTAATGGTGCCGTCAAACATCAGAGTGCCACTGAAGCGACTTGGGAGAGTTACATGGACTGACTGCCAAGACCAGGGAAAATCCAGAGCTGCACCAGGTCGAGCGCTCTGGGGTCTGACTCTGGCTGTGCCACTAACTGGTGCTTCCATCCTACCTCTGCCTGATTTCCCTCGCTGCAGAACGAGGGTGGTAACAACAGAAACTATTATAAAAGGTCACCGTGACTTCGTACATGTAGAGGGGATGTAGGGGAGGAGCCTCGGAACAGGCCTAGTACTTCAGCCATTCTCTCAGTCACGTCCCAGCTCTGTGGGGAAGACCCACGAAAAACCCTTCCCTGGAGCCTTTTCTTAGCTTTTCTCTGAGGCGCGGTCAGGACCCTAGACACACCATGGGAGCTGGATATGTGCTTCCCACCCCCGCACTCTTGAGAGCAGTGATTTTGACCTTTTTTTACTATGATCCATAGTGAGAAAGGCATTGTATGTGTGTGTGTGCATTCTCTCTCACACAAACGGAAACTTTTACAGAGCACCCAGATGCACTCTGACACCTCCTGTTCTGCTGTTCCATTTTTCTAAGCCCCAGTTACCACCCATTAATCTTTTCATATGGTAGCTAGCCCATATTTTGAAAAACAGCTTTAAATGAGGCCGGACCAAAATGGTGCACAAACCATCACAGGACTCGAACCCCACCTCGGGCCTTGCCTTTACGTTATTACCTAATTGATCCCTCTTACAGCACCGCGGGTCTCCTGCCGCCTTGGCATGTGGCCATCAATTAGTGTGCCTGCTGGGTCGGAAAGGGGTGGTGGCTGTGCTCGGCTTCCTTTAATTCTGCAGCCTGTCCTTTTGTTCTTGTCGCTTTGTTCCAGCCAGTGAAGTCCTGCAGAATAATATGTGCCTTTGGCTAAGTAGTCGAATTTAGTTAATGATGAATGACTGGATGAAAGAAAGACGTGTGGATGAAAAGTATAACTTGCTTTTCCATATATGTGAAGTAGATCATTACAATCTTCGAAAAATAAATGCCTCTAGAGTCTTAGTCATCTATTCCAGATTCCCTGATTGCTTACCAAGATTAAACTTGTTCTTGTGAAAATATTCAATTTTGATACTCATGATTTTGAGGAATGAGCTGACAAAGGTAATAAGCTAATTCCAGGACACAATAGGGGAAGTGATATATTTGCTTATTTAAATATTTTTCTCCAACCTTAAAACAAACAAACAAACAAATAAAACACCGCCTTCACTAAATTGTGTGAATTGAATTAGCATAAAGTTAAGTTAAAGTTAAATATTACTAGTTAATAAAAATACAGTTAAATAAAATATACATCCCTTGGAATTTTAAGCCTTGCTGAGAATCATTTTGGCACACACGCAAGACCTGCCCCCCTCCCGGCACACACACATACATACAGACACACACACCTGAAAGAGAATTTCACAAATCATCTGGATTGCACCCAATATTGTTTCTGTTTTGTTACTTAGTTTTTTTAATGCTGGTTACCACCTGTTAAATTAGTTTTATTGTATTATAACTGGCCTATATTTTTGAAAACTCAGCTTTAGGGGGGTCAGTGAAGCCTGGAAGTGTCCATTTGACCCCTTAAGAGATCAAATACATGGTGATGGCAGGAGACTAGACTTTGGATGATGAATACACATGCAACACATCTTTCTTTCATCCAGGAGGATAGTTCTGAGGTCTTTTCTGGGGCCCCTCTGTCTGGTCTCATGGGCAAGTAGCCAGGAGGTCATTCCACTTTAGGGCTCAGGAGCTGAAAAGTAACAGGTCAAGATGTTATCTTTAGCCTGCCAGAGGCTAGACCTTGTGACCGGTAGTCAGCTCCAGGCTACAGTCCCCTGCTGCCTCGGGGGGTTGCTGATTACCCAGGGAAAATGTTAAGTCTCTGAGGTTTAAGGGTGGAGGGGATGCTTCAGGGGGAGGATATGATTTCTAGAGCTGATTTAAACCTAAATTTTATCAAAGTCATAAGGAACCTCAGTCTCAGGATGACTGTGTTTCTTTAATTTTTGTTTTGATTTTTTCATTTGTTCTATAAAACCCTATTTCTATAATGTAAAAAGTGAATAGGAAGTCTGATATCTGGAAGGATAGTAAGCCACAGGGATGACTTGATCCTATAGAAGAGAAGAGGGTGACAGACAGCAAGGGTATCACTCCTTCCCTGCTCTATTTTCATTGTTCAGACTCTCCTAGCCCCTTAAAGACGTAGCAAAGACCTTAGGCCTGGCCCCACCAGGCAGTGGACATCCAAAACACTGGGCACTTGTTGGAGCTCTGTACATGTTTGCTGAGTGAGTGAATGATGTGTGGTAACCCATTCCCTGTACGGCTCCCTGATTTGCCCAAACTAGTCATGGCTGAGTACAACATGGATTGTATTTCAGGCCAGCTTCACCTAGACTAGTAATTTTCAAACAGTATGCCACCAGAATTTTTAAAACATGAAATACCTGACTATTTAGTCAGGGGCACTGACCTCTTTTCCCTTAGACTGTCAAAAAATGACAATAGCAGTCACAACAATAGCCGTCTGGTGTAAATAAATCAAAATTATACCTAAGTTTTTTGTCAGATCAGCAAAAAATATTTTTTGGTGTGGCACAGAATTTTAGTAATTAATTTACCTGTGCCCTGAGATGAAAAAGGTGGAAAATTGCTGATCTACTTCCAAGACAAAAGAAAGCAAAAGGGGTTCATTACCACCAAACCAGTATTGCAAGAAATGTTAAAGGGTCTGCTTTAAAAAGAAGAAATAGAGAGAGGAACATAGGTATAAAGAATAAAATGGCAATAAGTAACCTATCAATAATAATCTTAAGTGTAAATGGATTAAATACTCCAATCAAAAGACACAGGGTAACTGAATGAATAAGAAAATATGACCCATATATATGCTGTCTACAAGAGACTCACCTCAGAACAAAACACACGCAAAGTGAAGGGATGGGAAAAAATATTCCATGCAAATGGAAATGAAAAAGAAACTAAGGTATCAATGCTTATATCAGACAAAATATACTTCAAAACAAAGAGCATACCAGAGGCAAAGAAGGTCACTACATAATACTAAAGAGATTGATCCAACAAGAGGATATAACCCTTGTAAACATATATGCATCCAACATAGGAGCACCTAAATATGTACAGCAAATCTAATACATTAAGGGAGAGATCGACAGCAATACAGTCGTAGTAGGGGATTTTAACACCCCACTGACATCACTGGATAGATCTTCCAGATGATAAATCAACAAGGTAACAGCCACCTTAAATGACACACTGATCAGATGGATTTAATTGATATTTACAGAACATTTCATCTCAAAGCAGAAGATGACACATTCCTCTCAAGTGTACATGGAGCATTCTCAAAGACAGACCACATGTTAGGACACAAAATAAATCTTAATAAATTCAAGAAGACTGAAATAATCTCAAGCATCTTCTCTGACCACAATGGTATGAAACTAGAAATCAACCACAATAAAAAACTGAAAAACTTTCAAACACATGGAGGCTAAATAACATGTTATTAAACAATGAATGGGTTAACAATGAGATCAAGGAAGACATCAAGTTACCTGGAAACAAATGAAAATGAACACATAACAACACAAAATCTACGGGACACAGAGAAAGCAACCCTCAGAAGGAAGTTTGTAGCATTACGGGCTTACCTCGAGAAGCAAGAAAAATCTTAAATAATCTAACCCTACACCTAAAAGAACTAGAAAAGGAACAACAAACAAAGCCCAGAGGAAGTAGAAGGAAGGAAATAATAAAGATCAAAGCAGAGTGGAAATAAATGACATAGAGACTAAAAAAACAATACAAAAGATCAAAGAAACCAAGAGCCGGTTCTTTGAAAAGATAAACAAGATTGATGAACCTTTAACCAGACTCATCAACAAAAAACAGAGGACCCTCCCCTCAAAAAAAATCAGAAATGAAAGAGGAGAAGTAACAACTGACACCACAGAATTACAAAGGATTGTAAGAAAATACTATGAACAACCATATGCCAACAAACTGGACAACCTGGGTGAAATGGACAAATTCTTAGAAATACACAATCTTCCAAAACTCAATCAGGAGGAATCAGAAAACCTGAATAGACTGATTACAACTAATGACATCGAAACAGTAATAAAAAATTCCTAGCAAACAAAAGTCCTAGAATGGATGGCTTCACAGGCAAATTTTACCAAACATTCAAAGATTTACTAACACCTCTCCTTCTCAAACTATTCTAAAAAATTCAAGAGGGAAGACTTTCAAGCTCTTTGTATGAGACCAGCATTATTTTAATTCCAAAACCACATAAAGACACTACAAAGAAAGAAAATTATAGGCCAGTAGCCCTGATGAACATAGATGCTAAAATCTTGAACAAAATATTAGCAAACCAGATCCAGCAATATGTTAAAAAGATCATACACCACGATCAAGTGGGATTTATTTGGGGATATAAGCTTGGTAGAATATTCACAAATCAATAAACATGATACAGACCTGGCTGGTGCATTGGCCTGTGCATCAAAGGGTCTCAGGTTTGATTCCCAGTCAAGGGCACATGCCTGGGTTGCAGGTTCAATGCTGGGGTGGAGGGGTGGGTGGGGGAGTCAACCAATCGATGTGTCTCTCTCAAGTGTCTCTCTCACATTGATGTTTCTCTCTCTCTCTCAGTGTCTCCCCCCTTCCATGCTCTCTAAAAATAAATAAATGAACAAATAAATAAACATGATATATCACATAAACAAAATGAAGGACAAAAATCATATAATCATATCAATAGATGCAGGAAAAGCATTTGATAAAATCTAGCACCCATTTATGATAAAAACTCTCAAAAAAGTGGGAATAGAGGGATCATACCTGAACATAATAAATGCCATATATGGCAAACTCACAGCCAACATCATACTCAATGGGCAAAAACTAAAAACATTTCCCCTAAGAACAGGAACAAGACAGGGTTGTCCACTCTCACCACTCTTATTCAACATAATACTGGAAGTCCTAGCCACAGCGATCAGACAAGAAGAAGAAATAAAAGGCATTCAAATTGGAAAGGAGGAAGTAAAACTGTCATTATTTGTAGATGACATGATACTGAACCTAAAAAACCCTAATGACTCCACACACAAAAAACTACTAGATCTAATAAATGAATTCAGGAAAGTACAGGATACAAAATTAATACTGGTGGCATTTTTATACATTAATAATGAACTATCAGAAAGAGAAACTAAGAAAACAACCCCATTTACTATTGCAACAACAAAGAAATAAGGTACCTAGGAATAAATTTAACCAAGGAGGTAAAAGATCTGTACTCGTATAATTACAGGACACTGAAGAAAGAAATTAAGGACTGTACAAAAAAAAGAAGCATATATTGGGTTCATGGATTGGAAGAATTAATATCATTAAAATATCCATACGACCCAATGCAATTCCTATTAAAATATCAATCACATATTTCACAGATCTAGAACAAATATTCCAAAAATTTACATTCCAAAAGACCTCAAATAGCCTCAGCAATCTTGAGAAAGAAGAACACAGTTGGAAGTTCCACACTACCTGATATCAAACAATACTACAAGGCCTTTGTAATCAGAATAGCCTGGTAATGGCACAAGAACAGGCATATAAATCAATAGAACAGAACAGAGAGCCCAGAAATAAACTCATGTCTTTATAGTCCATTAATATTTGACAAAGGAGGCAAGAGCATATAATAGAATGGTGTGGAAAATGTGAAGCCTGGGATTGTTCTCTCTGCCCATGGCTTTTTGGGGTTGCCAAGTTGAGGAGGAGCAGAAAGCGCTCAGCTGTGGAGGAGGCAGAGATTAGTCACATGGGCAGTGTCCTCCCGGTATCTGATTAAGTCCACTTAAGACACAGAGGACCCGTCTTTTGTTCTAAGAAAAGGAACATCACAGAGTTCCTGTCCTAGAGAGTGTTTCCTGCCAGATGGGAGCTGGGATTCATAGCTCCTGTTTCTACAGGGCGTGCTAATCGGATGAGGCATCTAACCGATCGTCAGATTTCTAACTTCTACATTCTGTTCAAGTTCAGATATGTCTGTGGAAGGCAGGAGAATACAGGCTTTAAAAAGTCAGGCTTGTCCCTTTCTTGGGTTTCCAGGAAACTGCGACTTCGCTTCTGAAACTGATTTAGTGCTGCTTCCTCCTGGACGTGTGTTCTGCGCCACCTTGTGGGTACATTGGGAACTGCACCCCCCAGCTTCCCAGGGCTCAGAGAACCACCTACTGTACCCTCTCCAGCTGAGAAGGTGGGAGGGGGCTGCCACACCCCCTGATCCTTGAAGTAAAAAGCAGATTCCAGGCTTGCCCAAAGGAGGACCAGCACAGAACAGAATGATGATGATGAGAGTGGTACTCTTCCCTGCTACTGTGCACTGCTTCATGTCACCTATAACTGTCATAGCCCATAAAACTGCACACTGCAAATGGAGATGGGACAAGGCCTGCACTGCATCTCAGATCAGGTGCTTTTATAAGAATAAAATACCAAGACTATTTTTCTTTTCTTTTTTTCCCCAGAGGGAGCAAGAAAATGGGAAATTAAGGTTGGCAGCAGCTCCTTCCTGACTTTGCAGCACTTCTGCTCTGTGGTTACTGAGCTGGAGGGGGGGGCTCTTGGCACAGGAGCAGAGCAGGGGCAGGTTTTCCATAACATTCACTGCAGCTCATCTTAGATGTAAAGACAAGCCCAGAAACAGCTTAAGGCACAGAGGTGCCGCCCCTGGGCTTGCATCTGGCTTGGTAAGTCGCCTTAGGCATCCAGCTTTTGCAGGCTGTGTGAGAACAGCTCACTGAAGGTTGTGTTGGGTGTGGATAGAACAGGAGCTGCAGTTTCTCACAGCCCTGCTTTCCAATGTGCCTTTCTTCACATACCAGCTGTGTGACCTTGGGCACCTGCCTGTGACAATCAATCTTCTAGTCTATGAATTGGGGATAAGAATAGGACCTGCCTCCTGAGCGTCTTGGAGTATTTAATGAGATATAGCCCCAGGCTTGGCTCTTGGCTGACTCTCATAACTGGTCCATGAGAATGAGCAGTGTGTGCTGAAGTTCCCTGGGCCCTCTAACATCTGATAGGAAGGACTGCATGTGGCTGTGGTCATGGAGGTGATTAAAATAGTAGCTGGTCAAGGGTATCTGTTCAATCAAAACAAGCCAAACTAAGTCACTGTGTCTGAGGAGGTAAGATATGAACCACAGCATGCCTGAAGGAGGGGTGCAGTTACAGAAACGTGCCTAGCGGTGTGAGGCCAGGGACCAGGGTCTGGTGGCCTTGCCCTCAGCTCTCATGCAGGCACATGTCCAGGAGGCAGTGGTGGGGCGGGCCTCTCAGCCTCCAGTGATGAGTGGCTCTGACAGTCTCCCCTTTAAGAGAGAAGTCAGCAGAACCACTGCGTGCTGTCTGGCTGGGATGGGTACTGTGTGTGCAGGTTAGCCAGCGGGGTGAATGTGGCTCTTCCAAAAGTCACCTTAGGGGACACAGGATTTAACAGCAAAACCTGAAGACAGCCGTTTGTCATTTCTGTTCATGTTCCATTAAAGATCCTAAGATTTGGAGTGTGTGTCTAGCATTTCTAGAGGTTGCCATCACCTCATAAGAGAAGAAAATATACATTTATTGAGTATCTACCATGTGCCAGGCACTGTGCTAGGGAGTTTTAGACACTTAATCCTCTCAGCAGCCTTGTGAAGTAGGAATTATTTCACCCATTTTACAGGTGAGGAAACTAAAGTACAGTGAGGTGACTAGTGAGAAAGCGGCCAGGGTCAGGGTGGAGGCAGGATCATCTCAGCAGTCTTGCATCTTTGCGTCCCCGCAGCACCAGGCCCAGTGCCCTGGACTGAGCAAGAGCTTAGCAAATGCCTGTGAGTCAGGAATGGAAGGATTTGTGTGCTAAAGAGGCATTCGGACACACGGGCAGGCACCGCAGCGGGCTCTGTAAGACCAGCTGTGTAGAGCAGTGGCTGGCAAGTCATCAGCTCAGAATTCACTGTCATCTGGCCAGTGGCCTGCTGGCCTGCAGCCAGTCATGTACAAGGGCTGATTTGATCAGCTTTGGCCCTTTTATTCTAGGCAACCCACCTTCCAAAGAGGTGCCGGCTGGGAACTACCCATTCATAGTCACCTCCGATGACGGACGGAAGGTTCCCGTGGTCCAGGCCTACGCATTTGGCAAATACTTAGGCTATCTGAAGGTTGAGTTTGATGCAAAAGGAAATGTCATCACTTCGCACGGAAACCCCATTCTTCTCAACAGCAGCATTCCTGAAGGTAATTGGAACTCAGGGTGGTGTCCCACTAATCCAAACATTAGATGGCTGAATCTTTTCCTCCCTTTTTTTATTAATATTTCAGGACAAGACTATAATACTTTTTAAGAACTGGGCTTCTCCCTGAGTTTATCATTTTCATGGATAAAGAGATTTAAAACACACCCAAATGCCACAAGTCCCCATTTGCATCTTCAAGTCCTTTTAGCATCAGACACTGTCACTCACTACCTCTCGTGCTTTTTCAAGCTTTGCCCTGGCATGGGAAAGCCACTGTCAGCTCGTGTGCACAGGAGAGCTGACGACTGAAGCAGAGGGGTTCACACTGTGCAGAGCTGGGCTCCAGCCCTGGCCCCAATCCCAGCAGCAGTGTGCCTGGGGCAAGTGGCCCAGTCTCCTGGGCTTCAGTTTCTTTATTTATCAAATGAGGGAATGTCTTTCTCCCTTTTTTGTCTGGGATACAGAGTAAAAATACATTTTATGTCACCCATTTTCATATAGTATATACATGAACACATGCCTACGCTTCTCCTCACCTGCATCTACCGCTTAACGTGATCAGATCAGGGAAGGATGGGCAGTGAGGGGCCACAGTGTCCTGAAGGGCGATGGTCACAGCACAGACCTCTCAATAGCCAGAGGGAGGGGCCGGCACTGCACAGAGAGCAGGGCCTCAGCAGGCCTTTGTACTTGCCCTTGGGCCTTTCATCACCCACCAGAACCACCAGCACTATCCCAGGTGGGACAACAGGTACTTACAGAGATGTGAACTGATGTTCAGATACTCAGCATGTCTTCAAATTATGATTCATTCTGGGTTTTAGTATCAGGAAAGAGAATAGAGGGCTCCTAAGGAAATGTCATAGTCAAAACAAAATGTACATAAATACAGTAAAGAAGTGTATACTCACACAGGTAGGCGAAATGATGTTTGATTCCTTCCTCAAAATTTAGGCCAGTGTGAGATGGGCTTTAACTACAGACTGATTTTTTTTTTTGGTTATCTATGTATTTTGCTTTCTTCTAGATAAAAACATAAAAGCAGACATTAACAAATGGCGGATAAAATTAGATAATTATTCTTCCCAGGAATTGGGGAAAACAGTTGTCTACCTGGATGGCTCCAGTCAGTCATGCCGCTTCAGAGAGTGCAACATGGGCAACCTGATTTGTGACGCTATGGTGAGTGGTCCACAGGAGGCAAGGCCTGGGCCAGGGGAGGGGCAGGAGGGGGAAGAATGGAGGGAGGAAAGATGCAAGGAGGACAACCTGACAGTTACAGAAATGAGCATTTAAAACAAAATTAGTGCCCAGACAAAAGCTGGGCATGGATTCGTACCAAGCACCTTGGGAAGGTGTGGAACTAGACCAGCTGACCATCATTTTGACTGGCAAGAACCGAAGCCTTTATTGTAAGGTATTCATTTTCGGGTGTCTGAATTTTGGGTGTTGCTTTTCCTGTAAGATCTGAATACACAAACTCTCCTGCTCTGAAGATGTAGACATAGCAGATAAAACACATCTGCCTGGGCCTAACTTGGCCAGACTGTATTTCCTTGGTCTGAGCTCTTGACTCCAGAGAACTAGATCTCGTGGGACTGGAACCTCCTTCACAAGTAGAAAATGACAACACACATGTATAGTGATGATAAATCTTGCGGCTGAGCAAGATCACCCATGAAAAGCACCCCTCTGTCCATCTGTCTGTGGGCAGACTGCGACAGCAGCCTTCTGGGCCTATGCTGAGCCAACGTCTCCCCGGTCAGACTCAGAGCCCACCCCCAGGGGGCCCTTTCTTGGTCTGTGCTCTGCATGGTGCCTTGGACATAGCCACACCCAATAAACGTCTGCCAAATAAATGACAGTGTTCACACTTTCCAAGGTAAGATCCATGCTGCAGGGGAAGAGGAAGGTCCTGGGGGAAAAGCCCCCGACTGTAAGCAGTGCTTACCTCTCCGTTAGGAGACTGGGGCAAGAGTAAGAAAACGTGAGGTTTTGCACTAATTTTTTTTTCCAAATGAGAATGTACTAATTTTATTTCTTGTAACTTAACATATATTTTGTAAAAGAAAAGTAAGAATGCAGCGGGTTCTCCCCAGTTTCAGGAGGCTGTCTCTGGGCCTTCAAAATGGCCAGTGTGTGAATTGGCTGGGGATGCAGACCTGCAGGCCAGGGTTCTTGTTGGTCCCAGGCCTGGAGTTAAAAGGCTTTCAGGTCCCACCTTCAGGAGCCAGGGTGGGGCCTTCCCTGGAGCAGCAGCACCCAGGCCAGTCTGCATGGAGGCCCCATCCTGACACCATAAGCGCCAGTTTCAATGAGGCCCACTGAGAGCACAGGACTGGCCACTACATGTTATTTTTGCTTCTCAGAGCATAAAGCTAGTTCTGATCATACTTGAGAGATCTCTGGGAACACGGGAGCAGGGGAGAAGCAGCTTTGTTTCCTCAGTAAATCCAACCACATTCCTGGAACTGATCCTAAGGAAGAAGACCCAGAATAACTAATGGAAACTCATGCTACCATTGCAGATTAACAACAACCTTAGACACTTGGATGAAATGTCCTGGAGCCACGTGTCCATGTGCATTTTGAATGGTGGTGGCATTCGGTCTCCCATTGATGAGCGGAACAACGGTATGCCCCCCAGGCTCGGGGTCCTCGGGCCGGTGTTCTCTCCCTGACCTGCCCACAGCAGCCTCAGCTGAGCTCTGCTGCCAGCCATGTACCACAGGGTCAGTCCCTTCAGCTGAAGTTAACTGCTACTCAAGTCAGTGCCTACCCAGAGGGCATGTGCACACACACACACACGCACGCACGCACGTGCGTTCTCATATGTATTTGCACACAGAGGCAATAGGCTAGGGTTAGTGGAACCCAAGCTTGATCTAAACTTCTGACTCACAAAGTTTGCCAATTTCTGGAAAATATTGACAGCCTCCATGCTGATATCTGGAAAGGGGAAGGCAAAATTGTCTTCTGTGCTGGAAAATGTACCACTGGATTAAGTCTTTGTAGTGCATTTACAGATATCCAGGGTTATATTATAGGGTGAAATAAAGCAGCTAGACAGCTACTCAAGACACTCTGGCTGTCTTCCCTGATATACAGTCAAAACCAGTCGGTTATGGTGTAAGCCCCAAGTTCATGTCATTGTTTCAATCAGGGATGGGCGGCAGGGAATACTGCCCCTCTGGAGGACCTAAGCAGTGCTTAACACTCACTGCAGATTCAGCCTCAAGCCAGGAGACCCAGGGCAAAGCACAGGTGATTGCGGAGCCACAGCCTTTCATAATCTCCTGCCATCTTGCTCAGCGGTGGAGGGCACAGCCAAAGGCCTCTTGAATCTATTCCCTCCCTAAGTGTCAGGAACCCCTTAGACAGAGCTGACGCTGACCTGCATCCCCCTCACCTCCTCCACCAGTCCGAAAGAAAACTGGTCTTGGGGTAAGCTCATTCTCAAGATATTTTCCTTCTTGCCTCATCTGTGACTACCCTCAGGCACGATCACTTGGGAGAGCCTGGCTGCTGTGTTACCCTTTGGAGGCACCTTTGACTTGGTCGACTTAAAAGGCTCCACCCTGAAGAAGGCCTTTGAGCACAGTGTGCACCGCTACGGCCAGTCCACTGGAGAGTTCCTGCAGGTGGGCGGTAAGTCACCTCCGGGTGAGGTGAGATATCCTACTGGTTGGCTTAGCTCCCTCTTCATCAGGACCTCTTGGCCAGGCTTGTTCAGGTTTCCACAAGCCAACACTGGTGCAGTCTTTTAATGCACATGGACTCCTAGACCACGAAGATCAGGTCAGTGTCAAAGCCCCAAGGGCCTGGCAGTGGGCAGTATTTACCGAGTCTGATTGGGACATCAGATGGACCCTCTGCAGGAGCAGGCCCTCCAACCTCTAAGCAGATCAGCTCTGTGAAATATTTTCTATTAAAATCTTAGTCTAAACATTCCATACTCCTTGTAAAATAAAAAAATCCCTTCTGTGTTCTAGTCATAAGCGTCTGGAACCTTCAGAGGTTCAAAGGCATGCAGCATCCAATCAGTTATTAACAGGGATCATTTCTGTGGGGGGCAGCCTGCTGCACAGACACACTTGATCATTGAAGCTAAGGGGTTCAAACTGGGCATGTGTTCTGGTAGGGCTCCAACCCTGGCCTCACCCCCACAGTGGTTATGGTTCCACTGTGACTGGGGACAAGTCTTCAAAGTCTCTGAATGAAGAAAACCTACCCTGCTCATTGCACAAATTCCAGTGAACATTGAATGAAAAGAAATGCTCTCGAAATTGCCAAGGACTTCTGAAATACTTTTATCAAGAATTCCACAGTCCAATGAATTAACCTTTAAATTAATATTCTTATTTGATCTTGAAACCACATCCTGGCGTTTTTTTTAACTGCAGCTGGTGGGCCCCCGCTCGATGGGCGTGACTGCTTTGTGGCATTCTCCCTCTACTGTTGGGGTTGACGGGCTGCAGAAGGTGGTGGGGCCTGGGCCTGCTGTCTGTGGGGTGACCCAAACATTCTGCATGTTTCCAGGAGAGTATAGAGGCAACAGCAGGCTTTGATGCTCTAGCATGGTGCCTGATAGTTGTATGTTTTGTGGAAGTCGCCCAAGGCCAAATTATTACCATTTTGTAGTCTTCAAAATTGTAACAAATGTCCTGTGCCTTTTTCTATTTCTCATTTTCCAAAGCTGTTGAACCAAGTTGCTGTATCAATTCATTCGGAATTTTAAAAAGATGTGGTTTTTCCCCGCAGAGTCACTCCTTGCCCATTCTGAGCCAGAGCCAATTTTCCTCCCCGTGGTTCTCAGCTCTCCCAGAGGACTCACCCTAACCAGGAAACGGTAGCTGCAATGTCACTTCAACTTCCTTGCTGAAATTTCACTCAGGCTCAAACTAAATGAAAACCAAGCCGTGTCCCAATTCTAGATTTTGGCCAACATCTCTTTTTTAGAAAACAGAAATTTCCCTTTGGATCCAGTGAAAACAGACTCATTTCTTTTCTAGGAATTCACGTGGTGTATGACCTTTCCCGAAAACCCTGGGACAGAGTGGTCAAACTAGATGTTCTTTGCACCCGGTGTCGAGTGCCCAGTTACGAGCCTCTCAGAATGGATGAGGTATATAAGGTAGTCCTCCCAAACTTCCTTGCCAATGGTGGCGATGGATACCAGATGTTAAAAGAAGAGGCACTACAATATAACTCAGGTAAGCACAAGTGCCTGTTCTTCTCCATATCCCAAAGGTACTTGAGAACAGTGCTGGCCCGAAGAGGGGAGCTACTCATGATGCCAGGACGGTGAAGGCAGAAGCCAGATCTTGTCCCCTGTTGCCAACTCCCTGCCCTGTGTGCAGGATACAGCCACACAGCACTGGGGATACATATGCCTGTCCCTTCCCAGTACATGTACCCAGCCACCCAAGGCCAGGGAAAATGCATTTTTAAATCAAAAATGTTTTAAAACTCTTTTATGGACATATAAACATCTATTTAAATTGTAAAAAATGAATTTTGCACTTTTAGAAAAAAATGTACCTCTAGAACTTTAGGTCGGACATGGAAAATCATCACAGTAAATCATCTCAACTTTCTAAAAGAAGCGTTTAGTGTGAATGGGTCAAGGAGTGCATGGGATACGACCCTGCCATTTCAGCACAGTGCGTAGGTGGAGCACGATGTTATGGGAGCCACACTTGATCCAGTCAGTATTTTTGTCAGCATTTAGGGCCATGGTACACCAAAAATCCTTTTGAGAACCACCTCATGTGCATAAAGTCCACTGAGAGATACACTGCCCCGTCCTCTCTCCAGGGCAGAAGTCAGTGTGCTCACAAGACACACACGCAGCTTCTCTGAATCTTCAGGATGGAGCTCAGCCAGCTTCCTCCTCAGCCTTGCCGTGGTAGACCTGCCAGTCCAGCTGACTGTTCCAAGGCGGGTGGAGCACAGAGTCAGGGCAAAGGAGGCCGCTCTTTCTGGGGAAAAAGGCACTGGCTACTTCTGTCCATTCCATGACATAAGGTATAAAGGCAAGTTTAGAAAGGCGTTCTCTTTAGCCCACAGCCATCAGCCCCCCGTGAGACAAAGAGGCCAATGGCTGTGCAGAACCAGGCCCAGACTGATGGGTGCTGGAAAGAAGGAACTCACACAGAAGGCCGAGGAAGCCTTGGCCCTAACGGCTCTCAACCCTGCCTGTACCTTAGAACCACTAGGGGAGCATTTTAAATTCAATACCAATACCTTGTCCCCAACTTTCAAGAGATTATAATTTAATTGGGTTGGGAGAAAACTCTCTTCCAGTGATTCTAATGTCTTCCCAGAGGTGAGACTCAGAGAGGGGTTCTTTTTTAAGTATTAGAGTGATTTTTTTAACTGAGATTTTATTGACATATAACATTTGTTTCAGGTGTATAATGATTTGATTTTATTATACACTGTGAAATCACCACAGTAAGTCTAGTTAATATCCATCACCACACAGTTATAAAAAACTATTTTTCTTGTGATGAGGACTTCTAAGATCTACTCTCATTGCAATGCAGCATTAACTAGTCACCGTACTGGATTGTACATTCCCAAGACTTATTTTATAACTGGACATTTGTACATTTTGATCCCCTTCACCCATCTCTCCCACCCCTCACCCCCCTGCCTCTGGTAACCGCCAATCTGTTCTCAGTACTTATTGGGTTGGTTTTGTTGTTGTTCGAGTACCACATACAAGTGAAATCATACAGTATTTGTCTTTTTTGACTTATTTCATGCAGCATAATGCCCTCAAGATCACCTGTGTTGTCCCAAACAGCAAGATTTCATTTTTTATTTTTTTTATGGCTGAATAGTGTATATACACAGAGTGGGGCAAAAGTAGGTTTACAGTTGTATCCTTTGAAACGCAGTTTATTCTTGTATTATTGTAATATTTTTCATACAAACAACTGTAAACCTACTTTTGCCCCACCTGTATATACATTTGTCATAATTTCTCTAATCATTCATCCATTGATGGATACTTAGATTGCTTCTTTTTCATGGCTACTGGAAATAATACTGTAACCCCTTTCTGTTTTTCACCTCTGGGATGCATATTTTTTAAATTAGTGTTCTCATTTTCTTTGGATAAATACTCAGAAGTGGAACTGCTGGATCATATTGTAGTTCCATTTTTAATATTTTGAGGAACAGCAATAAGGTTTTCCATTAGTGGCTCTGCCAATTATATTCCCACCAACAATGCACAAGGCTTCCCTTTTCCACATTCTCACCAACACATTTCTTGTCTTTTTGATAGTAGCCATTCTAATAGGTGTGAGGTGATACCTCATTGTGGTTTTGATTTGCATTTCTGTGATGATTAGTGATGTTGAGCATCTTTTCTTGTGCCCGTTGGCCATCCATGTATATTTGGAAAAATGTCTATTCAAATCCTCTGCCCAATTTTAATCAGATTTTTTTTCCAATGAGTTGTATGAGTTCTATATATATTTTTACTATTAACCCCTTAGCAGATATATGATTTATAGAGTGGTATTTTTAAAATAAAAGTTTGTCAGGTTCCTATGGGTTTGTCCTAGTAGGCAATTCGTATTTCCTTATCAGTTCTCCTCTTTTGAAAATGAAGTCTCCATTGCCTCTCTAGCAATTATGTGAAAATGACTCTGGAGGAAGCAAGCAAAAGGAAGCCACTTGTATGTCTCAACTAATTTCTCTTGACCCAGTTCCCTACAGCCCTCGTTCTAGAGTGGTTTAAAGGCAATGATGTCAACACCTCTTTCCTGAGTCATCTTGAGCTGAGATGACTCTGTTCCCCCAATTATCCAGTATTGAACAATGGGCACATTCACACCCGGAACACAAAAAAACAACCAAATTCTTGGCACTTATGATCACCACTCTTCTTGTTTTCTGTGACACTACCTTTGCTGATGAAATTAGTATCTTCCCAATTGTAACTACAAAGGACTTTGGAGAAATGCATCTTGTCCCCTCTCTATTAATTGATACCTTTTCTGTAATTAAAATAATGTCCATATTTTTCTAGGTGACCAAGATATCAGCGTGGTTTCTCAGTACATCTCAAAAATGAAAGTAATTTATCCAGCAATTGAAGGTCGGATCATGTTTTCTGCAGGAACTCGTTTCCATGGAAACCTTTCTCTAATGTTTCTCTCAATTTTGGCAATAATCATTGTTTTATACCAATAGCCCAAAACTCTCCTTGCCATAAATGTGTGAAACTGTGTTTTTTCTCAAGTGAGATTCAAGTCTGCCTTTTAGGAACTTTCTTTGTAATGGCACAGACCATCTTCAGAGGCTCCTAGAAGCTGAGCTTAGAAGATCACAAATGAAGACACTGACATCACCATTCAGAATCGACAACTTAGTGAACACACAGGAAAAGAATTTAAAATGAGCCCTAAGAGAGGAAGGCCAACCATCTTTAGTTTACATATTCAAATTTTAAGCTGTTCAGAATACTTAATGGTCTCCTCTATTCCTGGATGACAAATCTCTGCTTTATTTCTGGTCTCTATTTTTTCCCTTTTTAGCCCTGTCGTTATAGCAAGTTGAAAGGACTAAGCCACAGGGTAGTATCCTTTCCTGTGCCACCTATGTTCCTTGGATGAGTCAAGGAACAAATGATGTAGCAGATAATGGGACAGATCAAGTCAAGGGGCAGGGAGGAAGGGAAAGGAAGGACAGGGCACCCAGGACCAATTTTCATTAGAGAACTAAAGGACATAGATTTGTTAAACAAATATTTCCTTAGAGTAGCAGCATAGTGCCTGACACATGGTATTAACTGTTAATAATTTATGAGATTCCATCAGTTCTGCTTCTATGTTCTTTCCTCTCTTCTTAACTTTAAGGTGCCATGAGAAGAGAACCTTCTAAGACAATGTGTAAGTCCAAACTTGCAACCGTCCCTCCCCAGCAAGTGCAAGCACGGCACTTATTCTAGTCATACCATAAACACACACACACACACACTCCCTCCCCTAGTTATGGAAAACCTAGAGGGGAGACAAGGGTTGATTTTTAAAAACAGTATACAACAGAAATTTGAAGTCAGCTCTGCCTCCAAATGAGAACAGTCACTTTTAAGTCAGTCTCAAGTCTGGATATGAGAACTCCTACCTAGGAGTGAGCCCCTCTGAGCAGGTGCTCAGGAAATACCCAGACAGATGAGATGATTCGTGCCCAAAGGCGGTTGTGGGAGCATGTGAAACTGCTCAGCATTGATGAGCCAATGAAAAGTAAAACCTTCACCTTAAAAAATAGTGAGCACCTAAAAGAGAATCTACGGCCACAAAATAAAACCAAACAGAAACTTATGTGGACCATATGGGAGTATGGGAGGAGTTTCTGAGGTGCTATAATATTCCATGTCTGTGTCTGGTCGTTGATCACTCAGGCTTGTTCAGTATGTGAAATCCACTGAGCTATACTTTGTGATATATACACATTTCCAAAAAATTTATACTTATTAAAAAGTTAAAATAGGCCCTAGCCAGTTTGGATCAGTGGTTAGAGCATCAGCCCATGCACTGAAGGGTCCTGGGTTCGATTCTGGACAAGGGCACTTACCTTTGGTTACAGGCTTGATCCCCAGCCCTGGTCAGGACATGTGCAGGAGGCAACCAATCAATGTTTCTCTCTCACATTGATGTCTCTCTCCTCTCTCCCCCACTTTCTCCCTTCCACTGTCTCTGAAAAGCAATGGAAAAAATATCCTCAGGTGAGGATTTATAAATAAATAAAACATTTAAAAAATAGTAAGCAAACAGCAGCTAGAGGTTTGGAGAGGGAATATGTTTCTTAATGTTTACAAATATTAAGTACTCTTGACAGAAAATATACTTTTCATAAGCTCTTTATAAAGGCTGCTGCAGTAAAATAATGTCCTTAGTTCTATGTATATACACATTAGCTATAAATAATGTCAATAAGATTGTAGGGAAAATCAGAAGTGCATTTGGGGTATATTTTTTACACTTAGTCCATTAAAATAGGATAAATTCTACTGGAGCACAAACTTTAAAGAACATTTTTAAAAGTTTCCTAAATATGTGTGCGTGTATCGTGCAGTGGTTTAAGAAATGACCTCAAAATACTTTGCAATTGCAGATTCCAAACAATAAAATTAAAGATAAGCTCTTTGTCTTTGGTAGTTATTTCTTCTATAGGTATTTCTACACCTATAACCCAAGACAATACGACTAAAGGAAAACTCTGACAATTTATTACAGATATCATTTCCCTTGATCACAGGCCACTTGCTGTCCAATCACCCTCCCCATCCCCCTTCTCACCCCAAAACTGTAAAAAAAAAAAAAAGCATGTAATTTTTAGGGAGGTGGGAGGTGAGAAAAGTAAGAATATTCCAAATAAGACTACTATTTTTTCTGGCTTTCATACACAGAATCTGATATAGAAACTGTTTTGAGCCCTATAATGGTTTCTTAAATATAAAAAATGTCCAAGTTAGTGTCGGGGATTTTAATTAATTTATCTGAACTGGTTGTGCAGCTAAGAATCTTCAAGCATACAGATGACACAATAGGCTTTGATCCATCAGACACATTAAATACATTTGGTGGCAGAGCTGCCTTCAGCAGTCTGGAACAGTAAGCTGGGTTTCTTAGAAGAAAGCTTAGGCTGCTAATAGCTGTCCACTAGAAGAAGTTGCTACCTCAGGGTATATGTAGTCCCATAGATGTATGGCTGGGCTTGCCATAATTAGGAAAGGTCCTGGGTTCATTTCATAGGGCTACTGTAACAAAGTGCCACAAGCTGGGTTGCTTAAACAGCAGATATTTACCTCATTTCTGGAGGTTTGAAGTCTGAGAGCAAGTTGACAGGGTTAGTTCCTTCCAAGGGCTTGAGGGAAAATCTGTTGCAGGCATCTCTTCTAGTAAGCTCAGGCACTCCTTGCCTTATAGATGGTATTCTCCCTGTGCTTTTACACGTTGGTTTCTCTCTGTATATGTCTGATTCTGTGTCTAAATTTCCACTTTTTATACGGACAATCATTGAATAAGGCCCACTCTAATGATTTCACTTGAATCATCTTGTAAAAACTCTATTTCCAAATAAAGTCACATTCATAGGTACTGAGGGTTTAGGACTGAAACCCTGCCACAGTGATGCAGGCATTCCCTGGTCCAGGGACTCAAGGGTCTGCAACCTGGTATGCAACCCACTGTAGGCTCTTGGCTTCATGCAGGAAAGAATTCAAATACAAGCCAGCATAGAGTTTAAAGTAAAAATGAGTTTATTAGTGAAGCAGTGAGACAGAGAATGAGCTGCTTTGCTTCCTTTATTGAGGTTCACTTAACTGAGGGCTAGGGCATTCAATAAAGGAGAGGAATATTCAGGATCTTTCTGGGAAAGGGGTGAAGATTTCTCAGAACTCCATACTGTCTCCTTATGTGGGCTTTCTGTTTCCGATCATGGCAGCTCAAGATGTGTTGTTTAGCATGCTAATAATGTATTACAATGAGCATATAATGAGGCTAGGGTTACCATGAGGTGAAATTAGTTACTATGTTGGATTGAGCTGGTCTCTGCCAGTTTTAAGCCATAAATCTGGTGAGGGGTTGTCTTACTATCTTCGGTAGCTTTTATTGATTGCAGCTGTTTCACCACATACCCTATCTCAACAGGATCTCAACATATTTTCAAGAGACAGGAATCAACCCATAACAGTTCCCTGGTACGATCTACATAATTAGCTGGGTAGCCCTGAGACAACCAGCATCTTCTGTGTCCTCTATTATTTTGAAAATGAAAGATTATAATTAATCTAATTTTTATGATGATAAAACAGGACTACAGCAAATCAAAAGGAATCAGTTTTCCTCTCTAATGCAGTCAAAAGGAGAAGCTTTAAACTTTTATAACAAATTGGGAGATCTCAAATCTCCAGTGAGTAGTACTAAGACCTCTAAGAACCTGAATAAAATACTTCATGAAAGTTAGCAAGTAAGTTAGTCAACAAATAAGCTAGTTAGGGTACAAAAACAATTTAACTCTGACCCATGATGAGGATGGTTAGCATATTAAAAGCAACAAAGGAAATTACAGGCTCATTATTCATTAGGATTCTTGGTTACAAAACAAACAAAATGTCTGTAAGCACAGATATATCAGGACATTAGCTAGTTCCCAGAACCATCAAGAAGCATGGAAAGCCAGGCCTGGAAAATGGAGAACAAGTAAGGAAAGTGAGGCCTGGCTAAAATCCTGCCTCAGGGACAGTCTTCCTACAGCCTGCTTGCTGGATTCACCTCCACTGCAGCTACATACACAGGGGCCTCTCGCTGTGCTTGTGCCTCCATTCTGAAGGGAGCAACTAGGGAGCTGAGCTCAACTATCTTTCATAAAGATAGAGGCTGAGTGAGGATTTAACCCCAGCCATTTGACTTCCATCATGAAAATCAATGCCCTCTCTCCAAATAACCTCGGAATTCCTCCAAATAAAGATGTTCCAATTCTGGACAATCAAAAATGGGAAATGGCACCTATGAAAACTCTGAGAAATTTCAAGTAAACAAACATATATGAAATAATGTTAAGAACAAAAACACTACCTTCTAAGGCTGTTCTGAAAACTACACTGAGCTCTTAACTTTCTCTCCAACAATGTTCATTCACATGTGTGATATCCAGATTTTTCTGCCATTATCTCACCTCACTCACCATGTCTAGCCACACTGATCTTGCTATTCTTCCTACAAAACAGGCATACTCCAAGTCAAACCTTTGCACTTGCTTATTTCTCTTCTTGGAACACGGGCCACCAAATATCTGCATGGTCCTGATTTCTCACCTCCTTCAGGTTTTTTCTTCAATGTCTCATACTACACTATTTAAAATTGCAACCCTCTACTTATACCACCCTATTTCCTTTCTCAGTTTATTTTTCTCTGAACACTTACTTTCTAATATACTGTACTATTTATTTATTTATTTTGTTTATTGTGTCTCCCTCAGTTTGAATGTACACTTATAAAGGCACAAATGTATCCCTATCATCTAAAACTGGCACATAGTGAGTGCTCAATACACATTTGTTGAACTGAATGAACTGTGCATAATTCCCTCTCATACCTCTGTGCCACTCTCCTCACTCAGATGAAAAGCAACACAGTCCTTTTCTCCAGCATCATCTCCTCCAGAGAAAACAAAATAATTTCTCTATCTAAACACAAAACAAACAAACAAAAACATCCTTTTTATTTTGCAGAGCAGTTGGAATCCTTTATTCTAACCCTTATAAAACCAAAAGACCAATTAACTCTTCCCCAAGAAGGATGGTTGCCTTTCTCCAAAGATTAAATTTTGTAGCTTCCTTCCCCTACTCCCTAACATGAAGGTGATTACAAGTCTTCTAACAGTATCCCCCCTTCTCTTCCCCTTTTGTCCTACACCAGGATTAACAAACTATAGCCTGAGGGCCAAATCCTGCTTGCCACTGCTTAATGTAAATAAGGTTTTGTTGGAATACAGTCACATCCATTACCTGGAGTGAAACAATACTTTAATATAATTTTATAGAAAAAAATAATACATATCAAATTAATAAAAATTAGTGAAACAAAAACACTATTTTTCACTGGATTCAACAATCTTCTAGGAGCCCATAGGCCTCAGGTTAAAGATTTCTCCTCTTGTGTGCCCAGCACTGTTAAAGATATTCCTAAATACATAAAAGAGAACATACACTGAAATGGAAGTACAGTACAGTGGACTAGCAAGACTTACTTATTTGCTCATTCAGTCATTTTTATTCTAATGTTGACTATATCTGAAATTACAACTTGTATATATAGCATTATACAGTCTGCTAAGAGTGTCAAAACAGACTTCTGTTTACATTCTATTATAAAATCTAATGGTTTTTAGTAAGTCAATAAGTGATAATTTAAGTGCTTGCTTTCAACCATTTCTCAGAATCTTCTGATATCTATAACTAAATGATTATAACACAATGTTATGTTTTTTATAAATTTCAAAGTGTTTTCCATATGTTTAACGTCATTTTATGCCCCCAATCAGAAATACTGATAGCTGCTTCTATAAACACATTTCAAAATGTGAAAGCTCAAGCAGTAGAGGATACTCTTTACATAAAGACAGATAGAAAGGAATGTGCAAAGTAAAATCTTTAAAATACACCAGGGATCCAAAAAGTGACTACTTTTGGAAATAGAAGCTCCTTTCATGGGGAAACACTGACAAGGACATGAAGACTACAGAAACAGATCCAAGTTTGAATTCTAACTTCATCACTCTCTGGCTGCAATACCCTCTCCTATAAAATAGGAATAACACTATCTCACAGTTACTGTGATGGATGATAAAATGTGATAATGTATATTAAATGCCTGGCCAACAGATATTGCATCTAGTTCCTTTCTCTTTTGTAATGTGAATGATTAATTTTATATGTGCAGACTTTTATAAAAGTCTACATCACATTTTCTTTAAATAGAGCTCATCAACTGCTATGGACTGAACTGTGTCCTCTTAAAATTCCTATGTTGAAACCTTAACCTCCAATGTGACTATATCTGGAGATGTGGCCTTTAGGAAGTAATTAAAGTTCAATAAGGTTATAAGGGTGGAGCCATAATCCAATAGGATTGGTGGAAGTAGAAGGAGGGAGGGGAGAAAAAAGAAAGGAGGAGGAAGGGGAGGGTACGAGGAAGAAAGATCTCTCTCTCTCTCTGCTCATGCACTGGCACACAGAAGTCATGCAAGCACACCTACCGTGCTAGCACCCCGATCTTGGACTTCCCAATCTCCAGAAATGTAAAATTAAATTTCTATTATTTAAGAAACCCACAGTCTATGGTATTTTGTAATGGCAGCCCAAGCAGACTTACATACTCATAACTTTCTTCTCATCTAAATAAACAAAATATCACAATTTAGAGGTGAGCAGGTGAAGATGGCAGGAAAAGGGCCATAAAATATTTTATTTTTCCAGTTCATAGTGACATTTTAAATAATGTTAAAAATGTTATGCATTTAAAATGTGAAGAGGGAGCCTGATTAATTTTCTACCTGTCCCTGAGAAATTACTAAATGTTTAAGACTTAATATTAAAGCCTTCTATATTCTATAATTTTCTATATTCTAAAATTATATTGTATACTTTTCAAGCAATTAAAAATATAATAGGGCCCTGGACAGGTAGCTGAGTTGGTTAGAGTGTCAGCTGGATATGCCAAGGATGTGGCTTTGATCCCAGTCAGGGCACATACAAGAATTAAGCAATGAATGCATAAGTAAGTCGAACAACAAGTCCATGTTTCTCTCTCTCCCTTCCTCTCTCTCTCTAAAAAAACCATCAATCAATAAAATATATATTTAGTAGAACTACCGACAAAACCTTTTCAAAAATTTACAACACCTAATGACCATTTTTTTAAAACCTTAGAAAAATAAGTGAATAATATCATTAAATGGGTTATTTTTCCAAATTATATTTTAGAGTTCCCACAAACCCAGTTTAGTACCTAATACATGGCTAAAACTCAATAAATATATTCTGAATGAACACTACAACCAATAACCAAAGACAAAATGCTCGATTTTGAAAGACAAATTTGTTTCAAGGAGAAATGCATAGAATGGGAAGGAATTGTAAGTAGAATTCAAAACACTGAATTTTTAAAAGTAATCATTTAAATTAACTTTCCTCAAGGAATACAGTGAATTCCACATTTTTCTTTTGGAGGGACAACTGACAACATAAACCAAAAATCTTCTTCACTAAATTGTTTACCTATAAGCTTTTGGAATATAGTTACATACATTCAGTGAAATCTACTTGCAACCACACAGTTACAAATATCTGTAAGTACTCAGTTTTCATACCTAAAAGGGCCCTATCAAGCATTCAACAAAATCAAAGGTAAGTCCCTTGTTCTGAAAAACTCATAAAATATGTCTTCTTTATAGATAAACAGTTAACTATGTAGAAAATTAAGGAAAAGGAAAAATAAATCTCCTAAAATGTATTAACTCTAAATAAGAAAGCAAGTAAGATCTTACTCCTATTTTTCCACACTAAACATAATTATTTTCAAAATGATACAATAAGAGATTAAAGATGGCAGCAGACTGAGTGGAAGCTACACTGACACTCTCTTGGGATCAAACTGGAATTACAACTAAAATATAGAAAAACCATCCTGAACAATCAACTGCAACTGAAGAAGAGCTGGAGAGCACCCTCACAACCAAGGAGGAAAAGCAGAGATCACATAGAGACTAGAGGCACAAGAGGACTGGCTAGGCTCCCACAGACAGCAGTTGAAGGTCTGGAGGGATATCTCAGCTGGGGGCAGTTCCCACTGAGGACTCTGGGGTCTAAACCCCAGGTTGGGTTTCCCAGCCAAGAGCACCAGAACTGAGAAAGGTGCCCACATAACATCTGGCTGTGAAAAGCAGCAGGGTTTCTGTCTGCCACAGAGACAAAGCTGGAAATGCAGGCACCTTCTTAAAAGAGCCAAAGCACAAAGTTTCGTATTCAGCCACTTACCTTGGGCTCTGGCAGAAGGGGGGCAGAGTGGACTGGAGCTGTGTGAGGAGAATCTAGGGTTGTGGGCTCTAGAGATAGAGCTCAGAGGGCACCCCTCTGGATTCCTGTGCCAAGTCATTCCCCCATACTGCAGAGGACATCTTTCTCAGACAGACAGTTTTGTTGCTTTTGCCTGGTGGGGGAAGCAATTGCCCCACCCTCTGGAAAACCTCTTCCCCTACCCAGAGGAGTTTCTACAGCCTGAGGCTCATTAACAGAATCAAATTAATCAGCCTGCACCAGAGGCAGACCTCAGAGTGCTTTGAGTCTTTGCCTGATCTGCTTCTGGACCCGGGCCTTAGAAAAGCAGACTTTGGTGCACATCTTGGTCCTGTCTAAATGCACCCAGCCCCAGCAGAGGAGACTTCAAGCCAAGGGTTGTTGATAGCTCCAAACAGGGTACTCAGAGCCAGTCACAAACTGCATCTGATATTGGCCTTAACCAGAAACCCTCCAAAAAGACTGAGAGTCCTAACAGATCTATCTAATACATAGAAACAAACCTAAATAGGCAGCCAAAATGGGGAGACAAAAAAAGCCCCACATGAAAGAACAAGAGAAGTCTCCAGAAAAAGAGCTAAATGAAATGGAGATAAGCAATCTATCAGATATAGAGTTCAGAATACTGACAGCAAGGATGCTCAACAGCATGAAAAAAGACATAAAAACTATGAAGGAAATTAAGAATGAATAGCACAAATAAAGAATACATTGGAAGGAATAAACAACAGATTAGAGGAAGCTGAGGATTGGATCAGCAAATTAGAAGGCAGGGTAGAAAATCACTCAATCAGAGATCCAAAAAGAAAAAACAATTTAAAAATAGGAGGACAGTCAAGGGAGCTGTGGGACAACATGAAACATAACAATATTCACATCATAGGAATGCCAGAGGAGGTCTAAAGTAAGCAAGGGTTAGAGAACCTGTTTGAAGAAATAATGGCAGAAAACTTCCCTAACCTGGTCAAGGAAAAAGTCACACAAGTTCAGGAGGCACAGAGAATCCCAAGCAAGAATAATCCAAAGAAGTCCACGTCCAGACACATCATAATTAAAATGCCAAGAATTCAAGACAGAGAGAATATTAAAGGCAGCAAGAGAAAAGCAATCTGTTACCTACAAAGAAGCTCCCATAATGTCAGCTGACTTCTCATCAGAAACACTACAGGACAGAAGGGAATGTCATGAAGTATTCAAGGTAATGCAAAACAAGGATCTGAAACCAAGACTATTCTATCCAGCAAGACTATCATTCAAGATAGATGGTAAAATAAAGAGCTTTCCAGACAAAAAAAGGCTAAAGGAGTTTATCACCACCAAACCAGCATTGCAGAAAATGTTAAAGAAAATGTTGTAATTAGAAGTAAAAATAGAGGGAAAAAAACATAGGCATAAAGAATTAAAATGGCAATAGATAAGTATCCATCAATAATAACCTTAAATGTAAATGGAATAAATGCTTCAATAAAAAGGCATAGGGTGGCTGAATGGATAAGAAAACATGACCCAAATATATGCTGTCTACAAGAGACCCACCTCAAAACAAAAGACTCACACAAGATGAGAGTGAAGGGATGGAAAAAAATTTTCCATGCAAATGGAAGTGAAAAAAGAAGCTAGGGTAGCAATACTCATATCAGATAAAATAGACTTCAAAATGAAGACTATAACTAGAAATAATAACGGTCACTACTTAATACTAAAGGGATTGATCCAATAAGAGGACATAAACCTGATAAACATATATGCACCCAATATAGGAGCACCTAAATCTATTTTAAAAACTTCTAGAAGACTTAAATGAGAGATCGACAGCAAGACAATCATACTACGGGACTTTAACACCCCACTGATTTCACTTCCAGACAAAAAATCAACAAGGAAACAGTGACCCTAAATAACACACTAGATCAGATGTATTTAATTTACATTTACAGAACATTCCACCCCAAAACTGCAGAATATACATTCTTCTCAAGTGCACATCACTAGATGAGTAGATAAAAAAGCTGTGGTACATTAACACTATGGAATACTATGCAGCTGTGAAAAGGGATCACTTATCCTTTGGGACAGCATGGAGGGAACTGGAAAGTATTATGCTTAGTGAAATAAGCCAATTAGAGAAAGACAAGTACCACATGATCTCACTCATATGTGGAATGTAATAAACAAAATAAACTGATGAACAAAATAGATTCAGAGACATAGAAGCATGGAATAGACTGAGGGATCTCAGAGGGAATGTGGGGTGGGGGAGTGGGTGGGGAGAGATTAATCAAAGAACTTATATGTCTATAAGCATAACCCATGGACACAAACATTGTTATAGGGAAGGCCTGGAAGTGGGGTGGATGCGGGGTGGAGGGGTTCAATGGGGTAAAAAAGAGGCCATCTGTAATACTTTCAACAATAAAGATAAATTAAAAACAAACAACAAAAAATGATACAATAAAAAGGTTGTCGGCCTTATTTGTTTGTCCTAGGGGGATTATGAATTATCTCTTAAAAAATGGTAGTAACAAGTGACATATTTTAATAAGATTTAGATAACAGGTGTAAAATGAAAGGCTATAAACCCAATCACTTTCATCATAATTAAGTTTGTGTCAGTCTTTATTAAAACAAAAAAATCAAAATCTCAGGCACAGAATTACATGATATATACAAGAATATACAAAAGTAAAAGAAAACAGTATAAATCTACTACATTAGCACAGCAGAAATTTCAACTGGTTATTCTACCCCAAATCCAAATGTTTACATCCAGGATGTCGCAGAGGTAACTTCCTTTTGTACCTAAAGTAAAAGTAAATCTATTTAATCAAAGACAATAAAATAGGGTTTATTTATGAATTACCTAACAGTTCCATAGTTCCAGTGTATTAAAATTCTACCTAAGACATATATATATACATACATATGTGTATATATATATATAAATTATAAATATATATAAATTATAGATATAAATTAAACCAAAAGAAATTAGCTGGCATATGCCTCAGGTAATATTTATGTTTTAGAAATGAGAAAAATGGCAAGGTAAATAGGGACAGACTTTATAAAGTCTCAAACAGAGAGCTGAAGGTTTTCTGTACTGATTCCCATGTAAATTGAACATAAAATTTCTGTAACTGCCACCCTGTTTTAATATACATATAATAGTACTATTAATGAAAACTTATAATTAATAGGCAAATAGTCCAAATCTGAATTCTTCTACTCTATGAAACTGGTATTTCACTGCTATACCACAATCTTGAAGAGCAGTTATTTCATCTGATCAAAGGGATTAGTCAGAAAAATAAAAACAGTAAAAAACAATGACTTAAATCTTTGCTCAAACCTCCAAATCCTCAAGAGTCAATATAATAATAATATTACCATCCTCTTTTAAAATTCATTTTGTGCTCTTGGGTTAATATAAGTTCAGCTGCTTCAAAAATACTCAAATCTGATTTACACAGTATTCAGTGTTGCAGATGACGGCCTGGAGAACTTGGCCCATTCAAGCGCTAGGATTTAACCTCACACCTTCCTCTGGAAAGACTCTACAGGGTATAGGGTCCCTTTCTGCTTTTAGAAGGGATGAAGTCAAGGCAAAGGCTATTCAGTTCCTGACACCAAAATCCATTCTATGTTTGAGCATGTTGAATAAAGAAAACATAAAGAGCTATTTGTTAACGTTGTTCATTTTTAAAAGGATCATAGCCCCAAAGATTTCCTTAGTTTTTATGTCCCTATTAAAATAAATGTCAGCATATGATTAAAAACATAAATAATAAAATTGCTGCTTTTCAGTTACCTTATTGAGCTCTGGAAACAGTTCTTGTATCACAATGTCCAATAAAACATAAGTCAGCTGAAGCACAAAAATTTTTTTTAAACATTAGACAAAGAAACCCATAAAAATGATAAACATAATTCAGGACTATGGTTACTTCTAAATGGGTAGGCAGGGAATAGAACTGACAGTACAAAACAAGCACAAAAATAGCTTCAATTGTATCAATAATGCTCTGTTCTTAAGATGAGTGTTAGATACTCATGTGTTCACCTGTGGACATTTTATTATGCCTCATAATTCATTTTATGTTAGGTATTTTATAAATAACAAAAACTTTAAAGAAACAAACAGGATACAAAACTGTAACTGTATTAAGATCTCAACAGATATGTATGGACTCTAAATGTTAAAATGTTAATTGTGGTTATTCTATGTTATTTGAAGTAGAAATTCTCAATTTCTCAATTTTTACATTATTTCATGAATTTTCTGTATTTTCCAAGTTTTCTACAATGAATGTTTATTTTAAATGAAAACAATTCATGTTATAAAGAAAAAAAATCACCTAAAAAGAGTAACACAAATAAAACACACTTTTTTCTATTTGAATGTTTGAATTACACCACCTCGATTTAGTACAGTGTCACTTCACAATTAATAATATACCACACCCCCTACTGTGTCACTCACCAAACCTAGCAATCTCTAGTCAACCTGCTTTAATGAGTTTTACCTGCTTGTTGAGAACTGGCTGCTGTAAGCCATCAAATAGGAGCCTGATGCTTTCATACTTGGCTTCTTCACCAATACACTTGACAATCACATCTAAACAAGAAAGCCACATGTGAAACAATTTTACATTATAATGTGACTCATCATTAACTGCATCATAAAAGAAAATCTCCACCCTGTTTCCCAGATATTATGCAAAAACTGTAAATCAGAATTTTCTAAACCTGGGTTTCTGCAAGGGTTCTACAGTCAAGTTGAGAAATGCACTATCAGGCATGCTCTTTTTGGATATTCACAAAGCACAAAGCATACTACAAGCATACAGGAATGTCGCAGTAAAGAAATATGCCTATACTATTAAGGGAGAAAAGGTAGTTCAAAAATAATACATACTGTATTATTCCATTCAGGGAAAACAAAATAAAATCCTAAAATTATGTCTACACTTGTACATACATGTATAGAAATGCACAGAAAAATGTCTGTGAGGATTAACACCAACTGGTGCACATAGCTATTTCTGCACAGTGGGAAGAGGATGGCACCTACTTTTTACTCTACATATTTTCATGTTTGAATATCTTAATATAAAAAAAAAACTTTAACTGAATTTTTAACACAGACTTTCCTAAATGAATATGACCACTTTGTTTCTGTACTATTTGCATAATTACTATTAACCATCTTGCAGAACAATCCTTTTAGGAAATGTTTAAACACTAATTTAGGGTCCAGAAAGTGTCAAGTATCACTTGTTACCAAAAAGAATCAGTCTTTATTAAAATTTCTGCTGAATGTTTTCCCCCAAACAAGAAAAGAAAAATCATTCATAAATAAATAAGGTACTCAGATATTTGTCCCTTCTGCCCAATCATCATTAATGATGTTCACAGAAAATCCTCACTTTATGTTTGCTTCTATGAGATCAATCTAACCCTAAGAGGCAAAGGCCAAATTTAATTTACAATATGCATAGCAGATCCTTGGTATTTTCAAGCTAAGTAACTCAATATGGATCTTTTTGAATCCTCTAATTCACTAATATTACATAGACTTTCCTAATTAATATGCACGGAACATAACGAACAAACAAAAGTGATCCTTTCAGATCCTTCAGGAGTCACTAAGAAACGAGGAGTAAAGGACAACAGAATGACATGCCAAGTTTACTCACTAGCTAAATTACTCCTTCCCAAACAAAAGGCTTAAAGTAGATATGATTCAAATTTATGCCTCAGTAAAATAACAAATTTTTATATTCATTGGCTTTCCATGTTGTTCCTGAATATCAAGATCAAGACTGTTGCCTGGCTGGTGTTGCTCAGTGGTTGTGCGTCAACCCATGAACCAAGAGGTCACCAGTTCGATTAGTCAGGGCACATGCCCAGGTCTCAGGCTCAGTCCTCAGTAGGGGGTGTGCAGAAGGCAGCCGATCAATGACTTTCATCAATGTTTCTATCTCTATCCTCTCCCTTCTCCCTTTCCCTTCCTCTCCCTAAAATCAATAAAAACATATTTAAAAAAACAAAATAAAACCTGACTGTTAAAACTGTGAATGCTCTATCATATTATAAAACAGGTAAGAAATTATTTCATCATTTACCTACAGAAGACTTACTCAAAAATAGCTTTTGTTCACTTTTACATTCAGACCAGGAATTTAACTTGTCTTCACACAGAGCTGCAATACCCTTCCTCTGGGACTAGTTTTTCAATGATGAGAATTCTGTAAGTTATAGTTCTAAGCCCTCTTCAATTCTTACTCTATATTTTCTCTCTGGGCATTATTATCCACTCACATGTGACTCCCAATATCTCTATCCTGTACCATCATTCCTTCAATTTCCAAACCTGGACAGCTAAATGCTTACTAGACATTTCCTACTGAATAATGTATAGGCCCTTTACACTCAAAATGTCCTAAACTGCTTTGACACCCCTGACATTTTTCCCTTCTATTTCCCATCTTAGTAAGAGGTTACTACCATTCATTTACTTAGTGGCCTGAGCCTATCTCCTTACAAGAGGTGATCATCCTCTTCCTTTGAGATACTCTGTGACTTGAAAATAACTCTATTATCACATGTATGTTTTGACTGCATGTCTGTCTTCTTGCTAGACTTTAGCTACCAAGTAGACTTTTTTTATCCCTTGCACTCTGCATAGTGCCTGGCACATAGAAGGTGCTCAATACATTTGGAATGAATTTTGATCTTTTAGTCATACATACTAGTATAGCTCTTCTCATGGTAAAGTAGGCAGCAGGATTCCAATTGCCCCACAAACATGTCACTTTGATTGATTACAAGTTACTGTTAAAAGAATCAGTTTGTGTGCATAGAAATAGCCTTGTCTTAAAGTTCTTAGTGCTATCACTATAAAACCAAATTTTATTTAACTGAGTTAATTTTAATTGGCCCTTAAAACTATTTCTAAAATGAAAACTCACAGTAAAAATTAGCTCCAATAATTACTATACACTGTGACCTCAAAGTAGTGTAAATCTACATTAAACTACTTCTTAAATATTATACCTGGAATGTAATTCATCATTTCTTCAAAAGTCTGTTTTGCTCGTTTTTGCTTATCTTGGAGAGAGCAAGGTTCAGTGTTTTCACAGAATACAGCATCTAAAAAGAGAAAATGAAGTGTTTACTGGAATTTTCAAGTATTATGCAAAAAGTATTTATTTTCTCATAGAAAAACTAATAAGCCAAATTAAAAAAAGACTTCTTACTGTTTTAGATCCAATTAAAATCATTAAAAGTACACAAAATATGAAACAAATACATGAGAAAATACAAACCTCTGAGAAGTGTTATAAGTGAGACCAAACGGTGCTCCTGAAATAACTTTTCTAGTTTACAGTGAAGATAGTAGTCAGTGTACATTTCCAGGGTGTTTTTAAAGAGAATTCGAGTTCCCATTAAGAGATGATGAAGCCAGTCAGGAAGTTGGAAAACCACTCGTCCTGAAAGGATCACATGGAATACTTTGTTTAAGATAAATATATATTTTAACATTTTCCAATATAAAAAAACACAAAGGGAAGATAGACTACAGAGAGAACAAAATTGAAAGAGTAAGGTGAGAGGAGGAACCAAGATGGCGCCATAGGTAAATGCAATACTCGCCTCCTCCCACAACCACATCAAAATTAAAACTAAAGTACAGAACCACCATCATTAAGAACCGACTGAAATCTGGCTGAATGGAAGAGCTACAAGTAGAGAATTAAAGAATAAATCACACTGAGACAGGTAGGAGGGGCAAAGGCACTAAGGGGCAGGTATGATACCACGTGTGGTGGTTTAAAATCAAGAGGGGTATCTTGGCTGTAGAGGCCTCCCGTGAGGAGCAACTGGTCCCAGCCCCACACCAGACCCCTCAGCCCAGGGTTCCAGTGCCAGGAAGAGAAGTCCCTATAACTTCAGGCTATAAAAACCAGCAGGAATTGTGGCTGAGTAACAGAGAGGGTTCCTGGAGTCCCAGGCAGATCCTCTTAAAGGGCTGGTGCATGGACTTACTTGGAGTCACTCCCTCTGAGTTCCAGCACTGGGGCAGGAGCTTGAAAGGATCCAGGAACATAAGGGGAGGAACTAACTTGTCTGGCATCAAGGAAAGAACTGAGGGGGAGTTTCCTCTCAAACAAAAAGTAAAGGCAGAGGTCACTGGTACTCTTCTGAGACTTCCCCAGCCAGAGCCAACTGACAGGTGCCATATCTGAGTCTCCATTAACCTGGACCACACTGTTTGCTGGCCCTGGTGATTCCCTGAGACCCCACCCCACTCAAGCTGTTTGCATTGGCTTTTCCATATGAATGGCCTGTCATGGCTCAGGCTGCAGACTTTCCTAAAATCTCTCAAACAAGCAGCAGCTGGCCTCAGTGTGCCCCATACCTCCTGATAAATGGCCCCAGGCCCGGCACTAGCTGCAGCTTGCCAAGGTTCACAGCTTGATCTCTTCCAAGACCAACACGAGTAGCAGGTATTTGCAGATCACTCTGTAGCTCATGCCAGAGAGCCCCAGGCAGGGAACAGGCAAAAGATGACTCTGTACCTCCTAGGAGGCCCCAGAGCCAGTGGACAGCTTCAGACTACGCCAGATTACAACCCTACCACATCCATGAGTGACACACAGTACAGCAGAGGACACTGAGAATCAAATCAGCAATTTGGAATATAAGGAAGCAAAAAACACCCAATCAGAAGAACAAAAAGAAAAAAGAATCCAACAAAAATATGAAAATAGCATAAGGAGCCTCTGAGACAACTTCAAGCATACCAACATTCATATCATGGGGATACTGGAAGGAGAAGAGATGGAGCAAAAAAAACCTGAAAACCTATTTGAAAAAGTAACTACAGAAAACTTCCCCCATGGTGAAAGAAATACACTTAGAAGTCCAGGAAGCACAGGAAGTCTCAAACAAGAGGAACCCAAAGAGGCCCACACATCATAATTAAAATGCCAAAAGTTAAAGTCAAATCTTAAAAGCAGCAAGAGAAAAGCAATCAGTTACCTACAAGGGAGCACCCATACAACTGTCAGCTGATTTCTCAACAGAAACTTTGCAGGCTAGAAGGGAGTGGCAAGAAATATTCAAAGTGATGAAAAGCAAGGACCTACAACCAAGATTACTCTACCCAGCAAAGCTATCATTTAGAACTGAAGGTCAGATAAAGAGCTTCACAATCTAGAAAAAGCTAAAGGAGTTCATCACCACCAAACCAGTAATACATGAAATGTTGAAGGGTATTCTTTAAGAAGAAGCTAATGAAGAAAATAGACCCAGAGACATTGAAACATGCAACAGATGAGTATTTTGGAAAGGGAGGGGGTAAAAAACAGGAAGATATTAACCAAAGAAGTTATATGCATATATGCATAACCCATGGACACAGACAATAGTGCAGTGTAGGCCTGGGGAGGGGGCAGGATCGGGGTGGAGGGAGTTAATGGGAGGAAAAAGGGGAAATCTGTAATACTTTCAATAATAAAGATAAATTTTTTAAAAATAAAACAAATGGTCAATATTTTATTTGTAAACACTAGTAAACCTTAATATGTTCAAGGCCAATTGTATTGAATTCTTATAAAAGAATTACTTTCAATTTTTAAAAAAGTTACAACACAGCAATACTTAAGAGCATTAATTTGCATCACATAAGAATATGATACATGAATAAAAAACAGATTTTAATAGTTACCATGTCAATCTTACCTACATACATCAGGTAATCATAAACTCCATCTACAGTCATCATCTCCATAAAATAATTCTGGTTTTGCTTTCTTTCTGTATTCTCAGCACGGTTTGCATTATTCTTAAACAGGTCATTGAAAAGCTAAAGAAAAAGTTGAAATAATATGGAGATATGCAGTTCATTACACCTGTTGATAATAATCACTAAGGCTAAAGTGACACAGAGCAAAAACATTTAAATTTTTCCCAATCAAAACAGAGTATCAGGTTAAGATCTGGCTCTAAAATGACACACTTATAGCCAAAACTGAATTTTTAAAATGTTCTTCCCAAAATATTACATAAAAGTCTACATTCATTCCAGAATTCATTATCTATAAAGAGCCCTTTTGTTTCTTTACACCAAAAGGAGCAAATGAACATAAATATGTATAAAGGTATTAATGATAGCTAATTTTAAAACTAACATAATTTAAAAATTATAAATCACTATTTAATTAAAGGGTGTTTAGACGTGAACATTAAGCTTTTAGCAAAGTATATCTGGACAATAATAGTCAAAGCCCAGAAGGGACTTTGATTAATGTGAAAAAAACAAGATATGAAGAATTATGAATGAGGAAATGCAACTAAATCTTAACCCTCCTTACCCCCAAACTATGCAAAAAGCATCTATTCTTAATAATAATAATCAAATAGCAGAAATTAAAGAACTAAAAAAAGTTTGATAGAAAAGATCAACAAAGCCAAAAAATAAATGGACAAAACCTTTGGCAAAACTGATCAAAAAAGATTAAAAAAAAAAAAAAGAAGACATAAACAAAAGGGGATGCCCTAGCCATTTTAGCTCAGTGGTCAAAGTATCGGCCCTCAGTCTGAAGGGTCCTGGGTTCGAGACCGGCCAAGGGCACATACCTCGGTTGCAGGCTCAATCCCCCGCCCCAGTAGGTGCGAGAGCGGGAGGCATCCAATCGACATGTCTCTCTCACATCGATGTTTCTCTCTCTCCCTTCCACTCTCTCTGAAAAAAAATGGAAAAAATATCCTTGGGTGAGGATTAAAAAAAAGGGGGGGAGGACATAACGATGTCAGAGAAAATAAAAAGAAAATATTATTGACAACTTTAGGCCAAAAGATTTTCAAATTTAGATAAAATGGAAAATTTGTTGAAAAATATAACCTATAAAAAAAGTGATTCATAAGATAATAAACCTAGAGATTATAGTCATTAAAGAAGTTAAATTTGGTTGTCAAAAAAAATCTTCCTACAGCCCGGCCAGGCGTGGCTCAGCAGTTGAGCGTTGACCTAGGATTCAGGCGACCAGGGTTCAACTCCTGGTCAGGGCACATGCCCGGGTTGTGGGATCAATCCCCAGTCTCGCGAATGCAGGAGGCAGCCGATCAATGACTCATCATTGACGTTTCTGTCTCTCTCTCCCCCTCTCCTTTCCCCTCTCTGAAATCAATAAAGATATATTAAATAAATAAAAATAAAATAAAATTGTCCTCCTAAAAAGAATCTATTAAAAAAAAAAACTTCCTACAAACAAAACTCAAGGCCTAGATGACTTTACCAACAAATTCTATCAATTATTTAAAAAACCAATAATTTCAATGACTCTACCAGCAAAAGAAAAAGGTCAATATAACATTGATAACAAAACCCAACAAGGACAGAATAAGAAGGAAAGTCCAGCCATAAACATAGATGTAAACTTCCTTGATCTCATAATGGATATCTATGAAAAAAGCTACACTGTATTATTTAATGGTGAAACACTGAAATCATTCTCTTTATGTAGCAGGTCCTAGCCATAAATGAAACAAAACCTGCCATCACTTGCAAATAAGTTTGTAAATCTAAAAGCATTAATAAATATATTACTAAAATTAATACAAGTATAGCAAAATTATTGCATTAAAAAAAATCAATACACAAAAGTCCACTGTATTTCTGTTTACCAACAGTAAAGTTAAAGTAATAACAAAAATGAAGGTGTTTCAGGGGAGAAGAGGACTGTCCCAAGGCTGAGCACTACTCTGGCACTAAACTGAGCTTCTTGCAGACAGGGAATATATATTGCCAGTGTCTAACACTCAATAGTAGGCACACAATAAAATACTTGTTTAAAGAATAGATAAAATACTTTATAAACCATCAAAATTAATAATACCTTCAAGTAAACATAAATACATATAGCAAGTGATTCCTTGATTATTGAAGTTGGTGATTTCTAACCTCAGAAAACCACTTTAAAAAAAAATCCCCCAAATACAGAAATGGTAGAAGTTTGCAAATACATCATCTAAAGAAACATTTTGTTAAAGCAAAGAACCAAGCAACTATTTACAATACCCTCCTTACACTATACAACTAATTTCCATATAAAGAAAATTAAAAGTCCCATCCATTTAATTAACAGAGGATTATCCCTATAATGGAAATGTAATCTCAAGTAGGACATCATCAAACTTATGGTTCTTTAAAGGAATGTTCAGTACCTTTTTGTTGTTTTCTGAAGTAGGGCTGAGAATGGTCAGTTCTGGTTTACATGGTTTAGGCTTTGGAGATTCACAAGAATTAATGAAATTCATGATGAAAGGTTCCAAATGCTGACCTTTCTGTGGTAATATAGAGATCATAGTTTGAAAATTAAAAATTAAGATTATGATTTTCAGTATCACATAACCCATTAAAATTTATTAACATTTAAATATGCTTTTAACTATCATGTTATAGAATACACATAAATTATTTACCTCTTTCATTAGTTTTCCAGGAACAGCCTTTATAATTTTCCCTACAATTAGAAGTAAAATATTACTTTTATGAAGGCATAATATACATCGTAATTGCTTATATGAATACTTCAATAGGTAATTTTAAGTACTGAGCCAAGTAGCTCAGCGATTGAGCATTGACCTAGGATCGAGGAGACTGCAGTTCGATTCCCGGTCATGGCACATGCCCAGGTTGTGGGCTCGATCCCCAGTATGGGGCATGAAGGAGGCAGCCGATCAATGACTCTTTTTCATCATTGATGTTTTTATCTCTCTCCCTTTCCCTTCCTCTCTCTGAAATCAATAAAGACATATGTAAAAAAAAAAAAAAGAAATAATTACCTTAACAGAAATTTACAGTAACTATGGTATACTTAACGATTTATAGCTACAACATTTGGAATTTATTTTTAAATAATCCAGTGAGGTGGAGGTGGGGGAAGAGATAGAAAAAGCCAAGTGTTGATAACTGTTGAACTAGAGTAAGGAATTCATTATTCAAATTTCTCTACTTTTGTGTATATTTGATATTTTCCATAAGAAATGTTTTCAAAAGATTTTTTAAAATGATGAATACATAAAGATATCTAAAAGTATACAAAAGGTAGTCAAAAGAAAAGTTTTAAAATTGCTACATTTAAATTGGCTATTTGAGTAGTTTATATTCTGTATTTTAGATTAAGAATATATTCTAATCCTGTTTAACCAAAATTTCTTCTTGATCTTACCTCTAGATTCTCTTGTTTTGGGGGGTTTTTTTGTGTGTTTTTTTATTAAAATATATCTTTATTGATTTCAAAGAGAGGAAAGGAGAGGGATAGAGAGATAGAAACATCAATGATGAGAGAGTCATTGATCAGCTGCCTCCTGCACGCCCCTCACTGGGGATCGAGCCTGCAACCCGGGCATGTGCCATGACCGGAAATCGAACCCCAATCTCCTGGATCCTAGGCCCATGCTCAACTGCTGAGCCAAGCCTGGCTGGGCTAGATTCCCTTGTTATAAAATATCAAACTTCTTAAGATTTTCTAAAGATTTTAAAAATGACTGTAAAAATTAGTCAAAATTTATAAATACCACTTAAATTTCTTTTCGTTCAATTTAAAAAAAGTAGCAAGAGACATAACAATCGAAATTAAAAATGGAGATTATTTCACAACATGCAAACCAGCCAATCAGGCTACTTCTCTTTGGTACCTCCATAAACCACTCCTCCCCCTCATTAGAATTTCCAAAGGTCCTTAAATTACAGGACTTCATTCTATGCTTTTCTCTCTAGGACATGCTCTGCCTGAGCCAAATGATTTGCTCACTCTGATTTCAAACAACACTCAAACTTCTCTACTCTTTGCCTATCTTCTGCCTTTTGAAACTTCAACTAAATTCTATAAACTCAACAAATTCAGAACTATTCTTACTTTATTCCCTATCTCAGCAAGTAACAGCATTCACCCAGTTGTTGAAATAGAAACCTGGGTCACTTTGAACATTTCTTCCTCAGTCAAACCGTCCATAACCAGATCTACCCAATTCTCTCTCTTATAACCATATATAAAATGTCCTCACATTTTCCCCTGATAAGAAGACACCCCGCCCCACCCCAAACACACACATACCAAATATTTTGGCTCAACTAAATATATTAATTTGGAGAGATACAGATAAAAGCCAAATGTCTACTTATAATATTCAACTCATTCATTGAGGTCTATATAGACTTAAGATTACGTTATGTAAAATATATTTAGAAATACTGCTTTTCTTCCATTATCATCTTTAACAATTTTATTAAAACTTTTCCAGATTATATTAGTTTGGTCTGTATTTAACTTTATATAAAAGAAATCATGCTGTATATATTCTTTTGTGTCTTGCTTCTTTCATTCAACATGTTTTTAAGATTATTGACACTGCTGCAAGAAGCTATATGGTATAGGTATTCATTGCTATAGGTATTAATTTTATGAATCTACCACAATTTATCTGTCCATTCTATTGCTGATAAACATTTCTATTATTTCCAGTTTTGGCTATTATAAACAATGCTGCTATGAACAGTCTTAAATATGAATACAAGCTTCTCATACAAAGTATATATCTCAGAGAGGAACTGCTGGGTTATTTAGTTTTATACCAAACTGTTTTTTCAAGTGGTTTTCCAACTTATAGTCATACTAACAGTGTATAAGAAGCACTTTAGAGTTTGGCACATGGCTTCATTATATAAACTATTTTTCTAAATTAATCTGAAAATGCTGATTTTTTTCAGTTTATCCTCTCATATGTGATTTTCTAATTTGACTTACCAAGATTTACATCTGGTAGTATCTTATCAAGAAATTGTGTTTCTCCACCATTGGGGGAGAGGAAATCTGCCAGAAGTTGACTATTACTCAGTTCTGGATGCTGCAGAAGTTTCTTGAATCAACAAAAAAAGAAAAATAGTTTTAAAATCTAGAAGGGTGTTCAAAACTATTTTGAAATAATTTTTAAACTAATTAAACAATTTTAAATCCTCCAAAGCTATTTCATATCCAGAATAAAACTATATTTATAGAAAAAATAATATCACATAGCAGATAAACCCTCAGTCTGTACAGTCAAACATGAATGGGTTTGAATTCTGGCTCTTCTGTGTGACAGTAGGTGTCCCTAGAAAAGTTCCTAAATTGCCTAAGAGTCAGTTTCCTCACGCATAAAATGAAAATAATACTTCCTACTTTATAATGTTGTTATATAAAGCATTTAGCACCTACCTGATACACAGGAAGGAAGATCATAAATATCAGCTAATATTATTTTTCAGTTTCTCAACTATAAAATAAGTATTATAATATCATACAACTATCTTGATAATTAAAAGAAGTTGGCATAAAAAATTCAGCAAAGACTCAATGTAGAAATGTGAAATAACTTGGAAAATCTGTTGTCTGGTCTTCCTATAACACTATTTTTTTATGAAACAAACTGAACTTTTAAAGCCAACATTAACTCACTCTTACCTAACATTCATTTTTGTAATTATGAAACAGTTACAAAACTATGAGCAGAAATCTACAGGGTGGGGCAAAAGTAGGTTTACATTTGCTCTATGGAAAATAATACAATAATTAATAGATAATAATACAAGAATAAACACTTTTATTTACTCACAACTGTAAACCTACTTTTGCCCCACCCTGAATATAAACAAAATACCAGTACTGCAACCTTTAACTCCATATTACCAGAAAATATTTCTTCTAGAATGAGGTACTCTCATCCTCAGAAAGAATTAGTCAGTTCAAATAATGAGTAATGATATCAACAAAGACAAAAGTTAACAATACTGTATGTTGTGTTCGAATAACCTTGTAATGCCCTGGCCAGTGTGGCTCAGTTGGTTGGGCATCATCCCGTACACCAAAAAGTTGCCTGTTTGATTCCCAGTCAGGGCACATGCCCAGGCTGCAGGTTCAATCCCCGGTAGGGGGTGTGCCGGAGGCAGCCGATCGATGTTTCACTCTCATATTGATGTTTCTCTCTCTCTCTCCTTCTCCCTTCCACTTTCTCTCTAAAAATCAAGTAAAATAAATAAATAAATAAATAAATAAATAAATAAATAAATAAATAAATAAATAAAATATATATATATCCTGTAGTAAATAGCAAATTCATATTTCAACTTTCACACCACCAAAAATATATAAAAAATACTTTCTGAGTTAAAGTATTCAACAGTTCAAACACAGTAAATAAAATGTAAATACCTTTTTATACTGTTGAATATTTTTATCTTATAAAGCACTTATTTTTGGCTATAAGGTAACCAAATTTAACTGCGTTAACACTTAATAAAAACTACAAAATTGAGTGTCCAAATAAAAATGATGTGTTAAAAAATAAAACAAAAGTGTCCTCTTTGGTCTTATGCACTTGATTAAAGAAAGACGATCATTAATTTTACAGAAGTCTCAAATAAGTAACTTTTAAGCTGAGTGTACCAACAGTGAAAATATACCAGTTGTACTGTTTATATAACACAATGATCACACACTGAGAACAATGGAATTAACTTCCAAGTGGCAAATGGTAGGTCAGGAGATCCCAAGAAACTGGAAAAACACATTCAAATTGAAAAAGGGAAAGAACTGAAGAACAAAACAGGAGGGAAGATTTCTAAGTTCAGAAAGTGCTGAACACAAAATCAAACAAAGAATAAGACAAAAATAACAAAAACTACCATTTTCTTAGAATGTATTTAATCTTTTACACCAAAGTTTTTGTTTCTTTAACTACCCAAACCAAAACTAAACCCAACATATGACTTTCTTTCCTCTAAGAAAATATCTGGTATTTCATTAGTTATAAATTTTTTTTAAAAGTATATTCTTGACAATAATTCATCTTCACATAAAAAATTATAAATAAAAGAATTTTAGAAATCAACATTGATATGTATTTGTAAAGCAAAGCATATACATACAAGAGGAAAATAAGACAAATTAGAGAATTCTATGATTAGCAGGCAGTGTTCTAAATTAAGTTGGTGCTATACCTGTAGATACTCCTGAAACTCTTCTCTCTTTGACTTTAAGAACTCATAATTTTTGGGACCAATAATTCTCTTGGAAGGAAGCTGGGCATCAGGAAATGTGCCTGAAATTAATATATGTGAAAGTTATTATTATATTCTGCTACTACTTTAAAAACCTAATTTGTAATTTATTATAACAAGTTCACATCCACATGCTTGTCTTGTAGAGATGTGTCATTATCTTTTAAATAATCTGTACAAAATCAGAGATTACAGTTGTCAGACCAAAGAACTTGAATCTACTGATATCCAAAATATCACTACTCTTTATACAGATATATTTAACCTTCTATACTAGTAAAAAAAAGCTTCAAAAAATTATCATGATATTATTTTGCAAACAATGGGATTTTACTAAAGCAATACCAACTCTCTCATGGGAAAAAAATTATATTGCCAATGCTATATAAGCTTAAAAACAAAATTTAGAAACCATGGATGTGCTTTCTCAGACAGGGCTGACTTTGGAAATTTTAGTACCAAAAAGGAAAAATACTGTTGGGAATCTAACCAACTTTGGTTAATCTGGGATTTTAAAGTATGGAGATAAATGATCTTCTCTCAACTCTAAACCAAAGGAAAAGTTCTGAGAGAAAGAATGAGACAAGGATAGCATTGCATGAGGTTGGCAGAGACAAAGAGAAAACCATTTAAAGACAAGTACAATGTCAAAATCTAGGCAAAAAGTACAGAGTAGGACTTTGTGGGTTTTTTTTTTAATCTTCCTATAATCTCTTTACCATGAGATTTGCTCTTATAGTAGGGTAAAGAAGGTCCCCTGCCCTTCTCAATTTAGAACCAACCTGAATTTGGATCAGGGGACATTCCACAGAGCTTTTCTAAAATAAAAGGATTTGGAATACATAAATCAAACCCACCAACATAGAAAATGACTGGAAATACTTCATAACTATATCCCTAATATTAATTAATATAAGTGAATAGATGGGAGAGACTAAGAGGGGAGAAAAAGAACTAAAAAGAAAAAGTGCTCTCCTTTTCTGATTGATCTATCCTCAAAAGAAACATTCATCCACAAGTTTGGTTTCCATATCTAAATCTAAAAGCTAAATTAAAACATTTCCCATGATGCATAGTAAATATATCTACCAAGACAGATAATGGTAAAACAAGAGCAACTCTGAAATGCCTGCTTTAAACTATCCACCACATCAGGTTAAACAAAAATTAAATTGGAGAATCTTTTCTAAAATACAGTTTAAAAATAGGTATATTTTACATTTTAATATTATTTAAAAAGCAATAAATATGCATTGTAAAAATTTATAAAATATAAAAAAGCAGAAATAAGATAAAAAATGTTCCTAATACCAATATCAGTGTACATTTCCTTGTTACTATTACTTAAAATAAAAAAATTAATCTGGTTCCACAGCTTTCAAGAAAGCTAAGGCTGAAATGTAATGTATAAAGAAAGGACAACATACCATGAAATTCCGTTAATTTTGATTCAAGTACATAGAATTCAAGATATCTCCTATAGACAGACCAATGTTCAGGCTCATGCCCAACTGTAAATTGAATGAATATACACTGAGCAATAAATAATTTTACAAGCTACTATTAAAAGAATGCAGTATTTAAAACATTAAGTATACAGAGCTGGAAATTATTCCAGTCCTAATAATTTATTATTTCTTAGCATCACACTATTAACATATTTTATCCCATATTTTAATTTTAAATTATTTATAAGACTTTGATAAAATTCACCTATTTATGAAGTTATTTCAATAAAATATACATTTTTCTACAACAGACTTGTAGAGCTCAGCAACTTCAAAAAATTATGCAATTATAATTAGTTTTTAAATTTCACAAAAATGCTGTTTCATAAAAAATTTATAGTCAGTTTTGGGTATCTCAAATATTTACTAATTGTCCTGATCTAATACAGCATAGAACAAGACTATAGCCCGGCTGGGTGTGGCTCAGCGCTTGAGAGTCGATCTAGGATCCAGGCGATCGGGGTTCAATTCTCAGTCAGGGCACATGCCCGGGTTGCGGGCTCGATCGCCAGTCAGAGATGTGCAGGAGGCAGCCAATCAATGACTCTCTCATCATTGATGTTTCCATCTCTCTCCCTCCCTCTCCTTTCCTCTCTCTGAAATCAATAAAGATATATTTTTTTAAAAACCAAAAAAAACCCAGGACTATACAATAGAATTTTCTGCAAATTCTGTAAATGTTCTATATTACCTGCACTAATATAGTAGCTATTAGCTATTGATCACTTAAAATGTGGCTGGTCTGAGAAAAGAACTTAAATTTTAATATAACCTAATTTTAATTGCCACAGGTAGACAGTGGCTACCAAACTGGATAGCAAGAACTAACGGTTTAAAGAATAAGTCAGGTCAGTATGCCTATTCCAATTCCAGTCCCCCATTTACTAACTACGGGGTGAAACAAAAGGTTTATAGTTGTTCATATGAAAAATAATACAATAATTGATAAACAATAATACAAGAATAAACTGTTTTGTGTACTCACAACTGTAAACCTACTTTTGTCTCACCTTGTATGTAAACTTGAACAAATAACTTAACCTCACTGTGCCTTAGTTTGCTTAGAATAAAAATAATTGTACCTATTACATAAAATAATCCCCCTAACTCACTTTTGTACAGTGCAAAGCACAGATAAGCAGCCTAAAATGTTAACTGCTATTATTAGCATCTCATGTCATTCTAGTATTGATTTGGAAATGCAATGGATCAAATCAACTAAAACCACAGCAGCCCAAAAACAACACCAGTATTCAGCACAAAACAACCTGCTAAGGTCACAACCTGTAAGGCAAATTCTATTATTTTCCTCCAACACTAACCTTAAAAGATCTATGTGTTATATTTAGTGTTGGTTTTCAAAATCCTGAAATTGCTATTTTGCTACACATATAAAATCCATTGTAGTATTTAAATGATACACTTTTTCCCTCTCATAGGCCATGGCTTCCTAAGAGCACATATTACATTGACTGTAAAAGTCTATATACAGCACTGCTGATAAAAATTATCCTTAGAGTACAAGTTTTACGATATTTTTGGTATTTATTTTATGGTTAAATTAGTAAGCCAAAGTTTTTAAAATAAAGAACAAAACTGAAAGATGGTTGTCCAAAAGGCAAAAACAAAAGTATGTATATCCCCAAAACATTTAAAAGTATATCATAGGAATTTATATGCATATATGCACAACCCAAGGACAAGGACAATGGTGGGGAGAGTGACTGGGGAAGGGGAAGGAACGGGGGGAAACGGGTCATTGGGGAGAAAAAGGGACATCTGTAATACTTTAAACAAAAATAAAAATTATACATATTTTTTAAAAAAAGGTATATCATACATAAATCTTTCAAAAGGAAATAAATTTACTACATGCTCACATAAATTTACATTGATAGGGATTTATAGATGAATGGTCAAAAGTTTTAATTTCCTGAGAAACAAAAGTCAGATTTTAAGTACTAAAGCACAGGAAGAATTGAACCCAGAAGCTAACCAGAGTTTCTTTTCTGTTCTTTCCAACCTTAAAATGCCAATCAGTAGGAACAGCAGACAAAAGATGCCAACTAAACTAAGTTTGAAATCATACTATAAATATCGACAATGGTTTGTCTGTATACCTATTAGAATGTTGAGATAGAACAGCAACTAGCAAGACTGAATGGTAACTACAACAAAATCAAGTAGCAGTGACTCAGAACTGGATAGAGCAAGACCCTGCCTGGTATTAGCTACAATAGGAAAAAGTATAGCTAGCTACTCTGAGAAGTCTTCCTTCCTTATTCCTATGTTTTATGTTCTTGAAATAGGATCAACTTCTGAAAAAATTAAAACAACTAAGACTTTTTGAAAAAGAAATAAGGGGAATTATTAGCACTGATCTTCACACTATCACTTAGTCACTCCCTTCTCTTAACCATTTCCTAACAATGGCACTTTTTTCCTCCTTTCATCACAGATCCCTCTTCCTAAGCTCAACTTTATCTTTCTGCTCATCATTCCCAAAATGGGCACAACTTTGATGTGCTTTTGCTTATACGAATGTCCCACCTCTTGGACAAAGCTTAGGGTGGGAACTGTACTTCCTACAGATGCTATTTACCCCGTCACTATTATAGTCTACACGTAAAATCACCAAAAGAAAAATGATAGCAAAACATGAAGAAAACTTATAAAGTTGTGTTTGTTCATATTTTTATCAATTCTAATTTACTGACAACAAAGGAGGAGGAGAAATGCTGTCTTAATTAAATTGGTATAATATCTGATATAGTGCTGTACACTGATGATGGCAACAAAACCACTGAAAGAACATTATATAAAATGCCTTGTTGGATTGTTAAGTGTCTTGCAGGCATCTTGTTGAGTGAACAAATAATTAACTGGTAATAGAGATCACCTAGAAAATCCTAAGCTTTCATCCAATTTTCTGTCCTAAACAATTATCTCTTGGATATGTAATCATACTTGATAGTTATAAATGACAAAATGTGTGTCATTCCTGATACAGACTAACCAGAATCTTTTAAGAAAAATACTCATAAAGATTCCTACCTGCTCTTCTATCATTCCTTTCAACATCAATACAAAACACAGGTATCCTTTCTTTTTTCTCCTTCCTTTCAGAGGAGGGATCTTCAAAAAAGTCTACATAGGGAATGCTAATTTTCCACGCAGCAAGGTTTCGGGGAGTATTAGGTGTGCTCACAGCTTCCACTGGAGAATCATCTTCCATTACAACAATACCTTCTTCAATCTGGGGAAAAGAATCACCAGAAAAAATGTAATATTTGCAGGACCTTCAGACCTGAAATTAGGTGATATTGGATTTTCTACTAAAAATATAAAGATAATAAATAAAAACAAGTTATCGGCATCAACTCTAAGTTTCATTACATCACCTGTAAGTGAAAATTCAATAGAAAATATATACTCCGGATTACTGGAAAAAATATTAAAAATACACAAATATAGAAAAATATTTAACTTTGGTAAGAAACAGTAAAAATTAATGTACTGATATTTTTTCACTTAGGGATATAAAATTTTATAAATGTTAACAGCCAGTGATAGAGATTGCAGAGATAAACTGGATCTGTGATATATATTGCTGGTTACTAGATACACAGGCACAACCTTTCTAGAAAGCATTTTGAAATTGTGTATTTATAAAAAGCCATAAAACAGTTTCAACCAATTGATTCCATTTCTTGGAATTTATTCTAATAAAAGTATTTACTCCAAATAAATTTTTTAAACTGGGGAAAAAGGCACAAGTATTCACTGCAGCATTAACTAATATAAAGTTAGAAAAGAGGTCTGAAAGGGACCCACCTTGATAAAATTATTTTTTAATCTTCTGGCTTCTAAAATGTTAATAAAATTAAATGTTTAAAATAATAAATATTTTTAACAATATTACTTAAAGAACAATTATTTAAAAATTATTTTTAAAACAATTACTTTAAAAAATTTTTTTTAATTTTTAAGAAATTATTTTTAAAACTATGTATTACTTGAAATATACACACAGAAAGAATGAAAAAACTGCCTCTACCTCATCTGAGTGAAAGAGAGCCTCTAAATTGGCACATTATATCTACACCTGGTCACCCAGACACCTCTGACTCATGTTAAAGAGGGCAAAATATTACAGATAAACACACTTTTTAAGGCAATGAGTCAAAGGCTGTAGCACTTAAGAAAATTCTAAATAGCCTAGTCAGAGCAAACAAGTAGAGATAAATTTCTTTCCAGAATTCTAGCACCCCACCTTTACTCTCAGGTCTACTCTCTTCCCAAGCCTGGTAGCTACCTCTTTCTTTTAAGTGACTTTTCCTCCCACATAGTCACTTAGCAATTATCCCTTTTTCTGTTCTTGTCCTAAAATGGCTTTCCATAATCCCTAATAAGACCACTAGTGATCTTAGGAGGTCTTGTTAATGCGCTGTTGAAAACAAAAATCTTCAAGACCTAAAAACATGAAACTATAAAGACAGATAATAGGTGTTGGTTTTGCCTTTTTTGAGACAAGACTACCTCCTTATAAACCTAGAAACAAGCATGTGTGAGGAAAATGCCCACGCCACTGCTTGGAACCTGAGGTGCAGGGGTAGCATTTTTGATGATTATCATAACTGTATGTTTGTTAATGGATTTAACTTCTGAGAAGAGAAGGTAAAATGCATCATGAATTAACAGAATTTGCTTAACAAGCTAAAAGTAAAAAAATGGGACTTTCTCAAATCAAAAGTTCCACAAAATCAATTTAAAATGCAAAATGAAAACAAAATTTTTAGCAACATAAAAATAGCAATGAAAGACAAAGTTTTATAATTTATTTATTTACTTATTTTTAGACTGAATTACTTTTATTAATATACACATAAAGTTACTGAAATGATGACTTCATGTAGTTTTCTCCTTAAAGATTGCACTTGCAGGTACAAAGATGCATGATTTCTACAGCCTTCAGACGTTTACTTGAAAAGATACAAAGATACTTCAACAGCAGTTTGATATTGGGTTTCCTTGTCTAACTGAAGATTCACAAATTCTCCAAAATCAAACTGATGTCTTTGATTTAGATGACTAACGAAATTTCTAGTAATCTGACTAGGATCTCGCCAAGGAAGAGATAGACAAATAAGACACATCACAGGAACTACCTGAAATAGGTGATTACTGTTACAGTGATCCAGTAAACGCTGTCTGGTAAAATTTGATTCTTGACATAAGGGACACTTAAGTTTGGGATGCCCAGTAGAACTTGTATTCTCCTGATAAGTTTCTATATTTGCAGATGTGGATGTTTCACTCTCATTACTGTCACCTACTGAATCTACTGAATCTTGAGAGATTTGAAAGTTTGTATTAATAGCAGAAACACCATATTCATCTTGATGCTTCTTACAAGATTTGTAATGATGTCTCTCTCATGCAATAGAATTTAATGTTTTGCACAGCTACCAGACAACTTCTCATCATGATATTTTCTTTTTTTTAGAGAGAGGGAAAGAGAAACATCGATGAGAGAGAAACATCAACATCAACTGGCTGCCTCCTGCATGCCCCCTGCTGGGGATGTAACCGGCAACCCAGGCATGTGCCCTGACCAGCAATCGAACCAGCGACCTCTTGGTGCGTAGTCCGACACTGAGCCACACCAGCCGGGCCTGTCATGATATTTTCGAGGTCTAAGGCCCATTCAGGACATGCTCCTTCTCTTATAGTCACATTTCCATGACAGAGGAGACAATGTATTCCACTTTCTCTCATTGCAATTAGGAAAACTTTTCTACAGAAAACATACTAACTGGTCATGGTCTGCACCAGCTTTTTTAGTACCTCCTGACAGATGGGGCAGTAGAAATCATCTTCCTATAATTTATTGTTACCATTTAAATGGTATTTATATCAAAAAGTATAATAAAAAATCTCTAGAGCAATATGTTTCTAAGGATTTTCAGGGCTTCCTTTAATGTTCTTTGAAAGTAAGTAAATACTGTATATCAACATTTTATAAAAAGAAAATCCAGGTTTTTTTTGTTTTCAAACAGATGTTCCCTCTAAAAAAAAGGATGGGGAAAAAAGGGAGGCAGAGAACAAAAGGCAAGGAGATGTCCCCCTATTTCCTTGAGAAATACTAATTATTAAAATTTCCTATATAGATATAACTGCCAACATACCAATGGTCATATTACATTCCAGAAGTTTATTTGTAAATCAATTCTGAACTTGGACAGAAATGCATTTTAGACAGACCCAATCTTACCTAGTGGACTTTGGTTCCCAGACCAGCAGATATATGCCAATTTAATCCATCATTTACATTCATAAAATTATGAGAATTGGTATTATAGTACTGTATAGTGGTTACAGTGCTTATTATATGCTAGGCACTGTTCTAACTGCTTCATATATATTATCTGTTTCATTCTCACAACACCCATATATATGCTAAACACTGTTATCCCCATTTCATAAGTGAGAAAACTAAATCACGATAAAATTTAAGCAATTCACCCAAGGTCACAAAGCAAGGAGGCACAGCCACTAAATGATCCTATCAAGGTTTCTAAAAGAAAATGCCTCCCAGGTCCCAGTTTTGGATCACAAACCACTTTATCCCTGACAATTTCCCTTTCCCCTCGACTTCCTAAACAAGATAAAAAAGATTCCATGAGGTCCCACAGCTTAGAACTAGCACAGCATCCTCTAAATCCTAAGTGACATCATCTTGGTCTGGGTCAACACCCTACCCACCACACCCCTTCCTTTCTTTTTCTTTTTCTTTTAGGTATGTTTTTATTTTATTATTTCAAGTAATCAGGAAGAACAAAACAAAAAAAGTATACCTCTTCCTGCACAAAAATTATGTGTTGAGAAGTTCACAGTAACACAGGAAAATGTTTTGTTACTGTATTAAGTAGGGAGAGAGCAGGGCAGCAAACTACATATATAATATAGCCTAATCAATGGAGATAGAGATTTTTTTTAAAAAAAATCACCAAAATGTTAATAGAAGTGGTTATTGGATTGGTAGGCTTATGGGTGGTATTTTAATTTTTTTCCCACTTTTCTATATTATTTTAAAAATTGAGATTATAATATCCTTAAAATTAGAAACATAAATAAACATTATTTTGAGAAAAAAGACTCCTTACTCTGGTCTACTGTCTTTATTCGACCCACACTTTTAAGGAAAAACAAGGCTTAGGGAGAGAAATATAACATATCCGGATTATCTAAAAAGGAAAAAAGAATTAAATAAGATTTCCTTGCATTTAAATTATGAAGAAGCAGTGAATCTCCTAAACAATTCATCAATACAATGAGAAAGAGGTCAAAAGGAAGAGATAAGGAGGAAAAATAGGGGTTTTTATTCTTCGTCCCCCATCTCTTTCTTAGTCATTATCAATTCAATCACTACTATTCATTCCTTTTAACCCAGGCTGGTGGATTTCTTAGGGGCAGAGTCCATGTCTTAATCATCATTTTATCTCCACTGCTCAAAGTCATTAAAAGGCAAAATTCAGGATCAATAAAGATTGTTAAACAAATAAAAAGTACAAATAAGACAGTGTTTACCTTTATGGAACTCACTAATTGGTAGGGAAGACAATCATAAACATATAATTTCAAATACAATATGGTACATGCTTCAACATATGATCTAATAGGAACACAAAAAAGAAAATGTTCAATTCTACTTGGGTTCTACTCAAGTAAGGGTTCATGGAGTGGGCATTTCAAGAACAAACAGCATGTGCAAAAATACAGAGAAATAAAGAGCATGGTGGGTGTAATGTGCATATATAGATCAACTAGGGATCTTATTAAAATGCAAATTATGATTCAGTAAGTCTAGAATAAAGCCTGAGATTCTGTATTTATAACAAGTTTCCAGGTAATGCTGATGCAGTTTACCCACACATCACAGTTTGAGTGCAAGAGTTTAGGACATCTATGAACAACTCTGTACATCTGGACAACAGGGTTAGAAAGGAAGAAGATCAGGATATGAAGTAAAAGCCTAACCAAAATACGCTAAATTGTTTGGCTTAGCTTAACAGAAACCATTCTGGCCTTAGTAAGTAGTAACTTAGTGCTCCGGGATTTTTACAATTAGATTAGCACCATGAAATTATAATACCTAATGGAAGAATGGGAAATATAAAGGAAGTCTGAAATAAGCAAGATAAAGAAGAAGGAAAATAACAAGTGAGCATATCCAATTTTTTATACTACTGCAAGTCTGAAGTTATACATATATCAAATTGAAGAATATTTACTTACAAAATCATCTTCACCTTCAGCTAAACCATAATTAGGTAACATAGCTCCCTCCATAGTGGTGCTCTTGAATACTCCTTTAATTTTGCTACCTATTCTGCTGATTCCAAATGATTCTCCTCTTTTCTGTGTGCTCCTAAATATTAAACAAAAATATATCAATCATAAGCAAATTATCTTAACAGTCTAGTTTACTGTAAATAATAATATAAAGAAAAATAGTTATGAAGTTACAGTTAACATATCTTTTTGGAGTTCTCAGCCATAGATTGTCTCAACATCTCAAAGCAAAATATTTAAAGTTTAAAAATGGGAAGATAAATAAATTAAACAATTTACTAATAAATATTTGAAATTTACCTATGTTACTTAAACTGAACTAAAATGTTAGCCCCCTAGTGGTACCAAGTGGTACCCAGTTCTTACTGCCATACATATTTTTAAATAGATTTTTTTTTTAATGTAGTAAGACAAAGTTCAAAGCAGAATATCCATATAGAACTGTACTACTGAAATAATATAGTGTAAAGGAAAAAATATACAAAACTATAACCTCAGTTCATTTTAGACAGAACTTAACAAAAAAAATTCTGTCCTCTGTGACTGAAAATTTTTAAGCAAAATTCAACATTATAATCATATTAATACTCAAAAGAAAAATGCAGTATAAAATTCACCTTACTTAACTTCAAAGTAATAAAAAGGCAAAATGCCAAAAGGAAGGGTTAGTAATGAGTATAAGGATAAAAGTAAATGTAGCCTAAGAAAGCATGCTCGGCCATATATACTACTAATAACCGTAATAAACAAATATATATTGCTTTTGTAATTTTTTTCAAAAGTAAATTTCTAAAACAGAAATAACTGGAAAACAACCACAAAAAAATAAGCTAAATTTTCTCCATTACAGCCTACTGTTCCATGTTTCAATAATTAAAAACTTTTACCCAATTTAAAACTCATGTTCTCTATGTACTACTGTCCTTACAACAGATACCCAAATAAAAATGACTATTTTAAAATCCAATAAAATTGTTCTGAATGCTTAATAAATAGCTATTATTTCTACAAGCAAAATTTACTAAAATAATGCAACAATTACAGAAATAGAAGTGAACTGATCAAGCTTTAACTATACTAGGTAGACAATGACATGTGCATTTTATACATGTCCAAGGAGCAAACCGAACTAATTTTAAATTGGAAAAACTCTAATACTAAATTAAGTACTAACTAGTAAAACAGATACTTAACCTAAAAAATTATATTTTTAAACAAACATGCAATTAGTGTTTATAAAAATCCAGAACTGTAAATACAATTCTTTGATAGCAATGTTTCCAAAAACAAATATTAAAATGTTGACAAAATATTATTAAAATTCAAACATCTAGAATTTAGATAGATTATTCTAGTCTCTGGAACCTAGATAGATTATAAAACAATTAAGCTTTTTGAAATATGACCTATTTCTAAAATACCTCACTTGTGATTGTGCCCAGAAATACAAAAATATTGTACTTCTTGCTTTAAAAAAATTCTTTCAACACAAATAATTCTAAAAGTAATTTAGCAAAAGCAGTAACAAAAAAAAAAAAACATAAAAAAAGAGTCAATAACCTTGAAAAGCTAAATAATGGCTTTATAATTTTATTTTTATACTGATATTTTTATTTTATGATGACATAAGGATATACTTCTATTTCAAACAGGGGACATCTATAATCAAAGTGAAGGTTAATTTTTAAAAAGATATCCCAATTAGCTGATATAAAGGTAGTAATAGTACAGTGTTTCATTATTTTCCTTTTAAGTTGTACTTAGGTTAGTTTGGGTGTACCTTCTGGACTTAAACAAATAACTTATACAGAAAAGAATAACATGCTTGTCTCAAGACTTACCGAAAATCATCCAAACTTAGGCTACCTCTGCAATAACAGATATGTGAAATTATATAAGGAAAGGAGAAAGAGAAAGCTCAGATATTAAACAAGTTTCATTTTAGAACATAAAACAAAATTGTAAAGCTTTAAAAGATACACAGGTGGACAGTGTTCATTTTTGCAAAGGGAAGGAATTCTTATGAATAACATGATAAAGAAAAGAAAAAGTGCAAGGCCTGTTTTGGGGGTATTTGGGGACATTAATTCTAGATGATTAAAAGAGAAGTTCTTAAAACTCAGTAAGTCAGAGAATAATTCGATATTTTTTGTCCTCATTTAGGCATTCCACTTGTTTGACACAGTGGAAAGTATGCAAAGACTAAGCCACCAAAAAGTTGGCACAGAAAACAAACCTGCATTTTCCAGCATGAAATTCATGTACGCATTAGATATAAATTGCATGCTTCACACTTTTGAGTTTGTATGTTTTAAAAAGTATGTTTTAAGCTAAGAAGCAAAGTTAACGAAAGATCTCTAAATACTTTTAAAGTTGTTCACTGAGTATGGAATGAAACAATATACATTAAAATTTTACTTTTAAGATACAATTAAATAGAATGTAGACAAAATATATGAATAAACATTTTACATATTTTAAGTCATTTAACAGCAAATTAGCAATGCTACTCTAAATTTTCAATGGAAGAATGTAAAGAAAATATTTTACTTATTTTATATAATAGGTAAATGAACCATTAAGCAGAGTCCTGATAAGACTGATAGTTAATATTAGAGTCATATCAATATCAAGAAAAGCTTATTTCATTTTAAAATCAGAATGAAAAGAACCCATGTTTTCTTCTTGTTTATTTTATATTATATTTTAAAGCCAGCAAAATTCGTGCATTAATATGTTGACAACAACTAGGAGTTCTCAAAGTGGCAAACAAAGCTTTCCATCTCTGAAGTTAAGACCCTGACTTAGACTTGGCTACTCAGCAGGCCTATGAGATCAAAGAATCACTTCACTTTAAATGGTCCTATATGAGAGTGTCATTCAGCTTAATATCCTAGTATCGACTCCAAACATCCTAAATCTATAAATAGTCTATGAGCAGGAGAAATTTCACCTGCTTCTCAAGTGATGTTGGAAAATTTGATAAAAGGTTTGAAAAAGTATTCAAATGAAAGAAGAGGCACATGAGTTGAGTAAAGAATGCTATTTTAAATAGCATGGATGGGATTTCTTTTAAATAAAGTCAATGTTTCATGGCTGTAATATATAAATTCTTAGGAAAAAGAAGTATTATTTTTACAAAAAATCATGAAGATATTTTCCTCCTTTCAGAAAAGTTATTACATGTATACTGCTTGCATTGAGGCATTATGTAAGAATTAATATTCAACATTCAAAAAAAATCAGTATTTCTACAACCCTTGTGTTATGTCAAAAAAAAATGCAAAATACATATTCTCCCCATGGCTAAGATTTTCACATTTTTCTTTGTACTATTTATCTATAAAACTACTCCATTTTATATGTAATTTCCCTTTGTACCACATTTCCAATTTATTTATATATTTATTAGATCCTTGCTCAGACAAACTGGAAAGTATTGAGCAATGTGAATATCATATAGATTTGTAGATTTGATATCTGTGTCAATTTTGTACATATTACAATTTAAGAACAAATCAAGACATCATTTATTTTATAAATAGATAAAGCTTCTCTCTTCTGTTACCATTGTTTAGGTCATTTAACTACACACTTACATTTCTAGAGAGCCAGAAGGGAAAAGCAGAAAAACCCCTTTACTTTTATAACCAGTTAAGTACTCTAATAAAAAGTACTCCCTAGTAGTGGGGTGGGAGTGGGGGGACTACTGCCTAAAACTGAGTTATCTGTGGATTTCATTGGTGCGTGCAGTCCATAGTCACCAATAAAGGAGGTAATTAAACACTAATATGTATTAACTATGAGATTAACAAGGCAATGGTATGTATCTTGTTAAAGTATTGTAAAAAAAATTTCAGGTATTTTGTTACTATATGTAATACAGCTCTACAGTTCCTTAGTAAAATGTCTTGTCTACTTATGTAGCAATAGAACCACATGCTCACAGAAAAATAAACAGCAAATAAAGACAATGATGCAAAAACAAAACATGCATATGATTAAATATACCTACCTGTTGAATTTTGAATTGCGTGTTGGTGATTCTGCACCTCTTAAAAGTTGTCTGAAATACTTCAAAAATAATTGTGATTTATTAAGCTAATATTTAATACTGAAATATGCTACTTTACCATACTACTTTCCAGTAGAAAGAAAATGTTATTTAAATCAAGTGAATACAACCACAGTCAAACAGAGTAAGGATTAAAATATTGCAAATAGAGATATTCAGGCCATTTGATTTCCACAGGTCTATAAATAATACATATACAAAATGGAGTTTCTAATTCAATGAAGTACACCAAGCCACTCATGCATTTGGCAAATCAGGTAGATCACAATCTGCCTTGTCATACACACATACACACACACACACACACACACACACAGTTTTGATATTGAAAATCATTTTTACAATTAACTTCTAATCTCCATTAAGTTATGTACTAAAAAAGAGTGTTCACTTAATCATGTTTTATTTTTCTGTTCATTTTGTTATTTGAATCACTCATTTAATATCAAAGCCACTATTAAGTTTTATAGAAAAATCCTCAAACAAGATTAATATTTTGACTTACCTCATCACTGTGGCAGAACATAGGAGTAAACACATTCTCCAACAGAGAAAGTACATGTTCATATGCTTCAAAAAGACATCTCATAGTTTGAAGTTTCACAACATCTATATAGGGGCCTTCAGCAACTAATTAAAAAATATATATTGTAGAAATTGTTTATGAACAGCATAAGTACATTATATATTAGTTTAAAATTAATGACAATAAAATAGCATATAAACATGTTTTATGGGAAATCCACTGAGAGGTATAGAAATTGCACTAGAATGAGGAATTAGAACAACCAAGCTCCAGTTCTGGCAAGTATTAGATATGTGAACTATGAGCAAGTTTCTTCATCAAAGCTTTCATCTAGTTTGTCAAGCAGGATAATGCTGCCTGTGTATCTCACACAGCTGGTGCAATAATGAATAAAATATATGAGAAAACTCTAAAACTAAAAAGTTATAGAATTCATTCTCACCATCATCTTTGACTTACTTTTTTGAATCTCCTCTACAATGAAAGGATCAAATCGAATTTTGTCAATACTTTCATCCAAACAATATGTTTTATAAATCTTCTGCAACTCCTCATGAAGAGACAGCATTTCATCATTTGATAACTCTGGTCGCAAAATTCTATCATTGAATTCCTCTAGCAAAATTAGAAAACAGGAGGAAAAGAATGAATTATTTCAATATATACTATTCATGAAAACTTCATGTTCCCAGTCTAATTGTACTTAATATTAAAAGCAGCAATTATAAACAAACTAGTCATCATTTTAAGCTTTTTAAAAGACTTAATTGGGAGTAAAATCACTGCTCAGATTAAAGAACTCAAACAAATATTTTATAGATTAAAGTAAAATATACAAATATTTGCACAACAATATAAACTTTCTAGAATTTAGAATAAATACATTTCTAAATTTTCCATTCTTATTTTAATTTTTATTTTTATCTAAAATTTTCTTTAAAGAACATTGTGTATTAATTTCTTATATGACAAGTCTTTAATATTTTAAAATCTGATTCACTAAATAACAGTGAAAACTACAGATTTTTTTTAGTTCCAGTCAAGTTTTTAAACAATATTTCCTTCCAACATGAAGGTTATAGACTAGTGATGGAGCTGAGAATCTGAACAAATGAATCTTTTTTTCTAAAATGACAGATAATAGCATTTGAATAGCCCAAATATAGACTGTCTTTGTTTTTTATTATAAGAGGTGTTGATATGGAGTTTACCTCTTAATTCTTAATTATCCAAACTGAAACACAAAGGGGGGAAAAAAGAATTTTTAAAAAAACAGGAAGACGATACATAGGATCTTTGGGATGATAGTAAATTCATATAACTGGAGTTTCAAAAGCAAAGGAGAGCCCTAGGGGGGTTGGGTCAGTGGTTAGAGCGTCAGCCTGTGGACTGAAGGGTCCCGGGTTCAATTCCAGCCAAGGGCACATACTTTGGTTGCAGGTTCAATCCCCGGCCCTGGTCTGGGCACATGCAGGAGCCAACCAATCAATATGTCTCTCTCACATAGATGTTTCTCCCCCACCCCACCCCTGCCAACTTCCCCTCTCTCTGAAAAGCAGTGAAAAAAATATCCTTGCTTGAGGATTTAAAAAAAAAAAAAGCAAAGGAGAGGAAAAAATAAGGCAGAATATTTGAAAAGATAACAGCCAAGAATTTTCAAAACTGAAGACACCAACCCACATACACAAGACTAAAAAACTGTACATTATAGTCAAGTTGCTAAAAAACAAAAATAAAGTTTTTATTGTAAAAATTAGAAAATCTGTCAGGGAGTAAAAGGATATATTATATACATTGTAATAAACATAAGAATAGAAGCTAATTTCTCATTGGAAACAACGACATTGTCCAAAAGACAATGAAAGAATGACTACAAAGTACTGAAAGAAAAAAATGTCAACCAAAAATTCTATATTCAGTAAAAATATCCTTCAAAAATGAAGACAAGCCCTGGCAGGTGTGGCTCAGTGATGAGAGCATCGCCCCACACACTGGAGGGTCTCGGGTTCGATTCTCAGTTGAGGGCACGTACCTAGGTTGCAGGTTTGATCCCTAGCCCTGGGTTGGGGAATGTGCAAGAGGCAACCAATCAATGTATCTCTCTCACATCAAAGTTTCTCTCTCTCTCCCTCCCTCCCACTCTCTCTAAAAACACCAATGGAAAAAATATCCTCAGGTAAGGGTCACCAATAAATAAATAAATAAATAAATATCCTTTTACAGCCCATAGTGTCTCATAAATTCAATAATGTAAGATGCTACAGAGCTTAAAATCAAAGTGAAATATTTTTAATTTATTTAATCAAAATAATCCTTAACGAAAACTATGACAAGGTGCTATTCATATGGGCTAATGATTGATATAATATCTTCATTATACTTCATCTTTAGTAGTTTTTTCCTGCTAATAGGATTTGGTTTAAGTCAGTTATAGATTATGTCCCAATCTAGAAAGAGTGGACACTTGAAAGACAACTCATAGGTGCTCTTCAAATACCTAGTGCATAAAATTTAGTACCATGAGAGATGACAACTACAACATCTTATCTGATCTCAATATTCAAATATATTAAAAAACTTAAAAATGACTTTAGTAAACAGGTAAGCCTCACCCACAGTCAGACAAATTTGCAAGACATGTACTGCTCCTTCTTGTTTCAGAAAGTTCATAAAACGAAATAACAGATCTTGCTGCTCTCTGATTTGCTTCAATTCTAACTTCAGCACCTAGATACAATATGGGAGGCAGAGTCAGTCAGTCAGTTAAGGTTACATAAATACTATATCAAATTGTTTATATAAAAAGTAATATAAGTTATTGTTGAAAATACTTACAGATGGCTTTTTATTTCTAGGCTCTGCAAATTTTTGCAAGAATGGAACCAAAGGGGAAGGTGGTTCAGTTGCTTTTTCAGGCTTCGAAGAAAGAGAATTAACTCATTAAAACTGTCATTGATTTGACAGATATGAATCAAAATTCAATGCCATGTAAAGTGTTTTCTAACATGTTAAATACTCACTGGACTGTCAACTATGAAGATGATGATCAAATGATTCACAGTATCCTAATAAAAAATCATAAGCACAAGTCAGAACAATTCTATTACTATATTCTGCCCAGAGTTCTCATAGCTTTTATCATATTATGAGAAAGTTTCTAGAAAATTACGGAACAAATGAAGCAATGACAAAGCATGTGTACTTACATAATACAGAGGGACTTTTAAAAAATCTACAATGCATGATCTCACCTTTTGTGAAAATGGGCAAAGAAGTTATTCTGACTTTGGCATTTAAAATGTTTATAAAATATTCCTGTTTCTTTAAAATCTTACTGGATCAAAAGCAAAATCAATTCAAGAGTATAACAAGCAAAAAGCAAAATGTTTTACATACCTACAATGGAATATTACTCAGCCTTGAAAAGGAAGGAAATTTCGATATATGCTACAACATGGATGAACTTTTAGGACATTATTGCTAAGTGAAATAAGCCAATCACAAAAAGACAAATACCGCATGATTCCACTTATATGAGGTATATGGAGTGGTTAAATTCATAGAGACAAGAAGTAGCATGGGGTTGCCAGGGGCTAGGGGGAGGGAGGAATGAAGAATTATTGTTTAATGGGCATACAGGTTCAGTTTTGTAAAATGAAGAGTTGTGGAAATGGGTAGTAGTGACGGTTGCTCAACATTATGCATGTACTTAATACCACTACTATATATATATAAAACATTTAAGATGATAAATTTTAACCACAATTAAAGAAAAAAATTTAAGTCTTACTGGATCAGCTAGGAAGTCCAAAGAAGGAAGAAACACCGAACCAGAGAGGATCTCTCTTAAGAGTAACGTCAAGGATCTGAAAAAAGAAACAATGGTATATACAGTCAGTGATTTACATCAGTTCCTACCTGCGAATCTTGTTAAAATGCAAACTATGATTCAGTAGGTCTAGGGTGTGTCCCAAGATTCTGCATTTCTAACAGGCTCCCAGGTAATGCTCATGCTACTGGTTTACACACCACACTTGGTAGTCCTTAACTGGCTAAAAGAGAATACTATTTAAGAGGGAAAAAGTGTCTTCTTAGCAGGAAGGACTTAGGTGAGCATTAGAAAACACTTCCCACCTTGGAATGTTATTTTGTAATTATAACATTTAGAGTAATATTATAAATTAATTTGTCGAAAATAATATTTTAATTAAAATGTTAGAATCAATTTTTTAAAATGAAAATTTAAATAAAATAAAGTAATATTTAAAGTATATCAGCCCAGCTGGCATGGCTCAGCAGTTGAGCATCAACCTATGATCCAGGAGATTATGGTTCAATTCCCGGTCACGGCACATGCCTGGGTTTCAGGCTCAATCTGCAGAAGAAGGCGTGCAGGAGATGGCCCATCAATAATCTCTCATCACTGGTGTTTCTCTCTCTCTCTCTCCCCCTCTCCCTTTCTCTCTCTAAAATCAATAAAGACATATTTTTAAATAAAATAATCAAATAAAGTACATCAGGAAAAATAAGCCATGGTTTCTCCTCTAAGGATTATTAGGGTAAAAGTAATGAGGTAATTTATGGAATAATCTAAATATGTTCCTGAAAGAACAAGGAAGGATGTACCAAATGACATCTAACTATTCTTCCCAGGTGGATACCTTAAAACCCAAATTTGCCTGTATAGTTTGTTCAAATTGTTTCTGCCAGTGAGTCATAATGTACATCTTTAAAAAGGAACACCAATCTCAGACATTTCCCATAGCAATATTTTTTTTTCTGATATATCACCTCGGGCAAGGGAAACAAAAGAAAAAATAAGTGGGACTACATCAAACTAAAAAGTTTTTGCACAGCAAAAGAAATCATCAACAAAATGAAAAGACAACCCACTGAATGAGAGAACATATCCGCCAATGATACATCTGATAAAGGGTTAGTATCCAAAATTTATAAGAACTTATAAAACTCAACACCAAAAAAACAAATGGGCAAAGGCCCTGGTTGGTATGGCTCAGTTGGTTGAGCATCGCCCCATGCACCAAAAAGATCACCAGTTCGATTCCCGGTCAGGGCACATGTCCAGGTTGTGGGTTCGGTCCCTATCAGGGTGCATTCCGGAGGCAACTGATCGATGTTCCTCTCTCACATCGAGATGTTTCTCTCTCTCTCTCCCCCCTCACTTCCTCTCTCTCTTAAGTAAAAAAATATTTTTTTTTAAATAAAATAATAATAGTAATAAATAGGCAAAGGGCCTTATTAGACACTTCTCCAAAGAGAACATACAGGTGGTCAAAAGACATATAAAAAGATGCTCAGCGTCACTAATGATCAGAGAAATGCAAATTAAACAATGGGTTATCACCTCACACCTGTCAGACTGGCTATAATCAATAATTTAAAAAACAAAAAGTGTTGCAGAGAATGTGGAGAGAAAGAAACCCTTCTGTACTGTTGGTAAGACTGCAGATTGGTGTAGCCACTGTGGAAAGTAGTATGGAGTTACATCAAAAATTAAAAATGGAACTGCCATATGACCCAGTGATTCCACTTCTGGGAATTTATCCCAAGAAACCTGAAACACGAATTCGAAAGGATATATGTAATCTTCTATGTTCACTGCAGCTTTATCCATAATAGCCAAGATTTGGAAGCAGCCCAAATGTCCATCAGTGGATGAGTGGATAAAAAAGCTGTGGTACATTTACACAATGAATACTACTTGGCTGTAAAAAAGAAGGAAATCTTACCCTTTATGACAGCATGGGTGGACCTGGAGAGTATTATGCTAAGTGAAATAAGCCAATCAGGGAAAGACAAATACCATATGATTTCACTCATATGTGGAATATAATAAACAAAATAAACTAGAAGCAGACTCATAAATAGAGAACAGACTGACAGCTATCAGAAGGAAGAGGGGTTGTGGGGCTGGGTGAAAAAGGTGAAGAGATTTAAGGAAAAAAAAAAAAAAAAACCCTCATAGACACAGACAACAGCATGGTGATTACCATAGGGAAAGGGGGGTAGGGGGGGTAGAAAATGGTGATGGAAGAACACTTGGCCTGGGGTGGTGAATACACAGTACAATATACAGATGATGTATTATAAAATTGTACACCTGAAACCTCTATAATTTTATTAACCAATGTCACCCCAATAATTCAATAAAAAAGAAAATAAATAAAAATAGAAAATAAATATCAAAGTATAATGATCTCAAATATGAAAATTAATTTTATTCATATTTATTTCTGATTTCCCAGGATCAATTTCCAAAAAAAAATTCTAAGCAACATAATACAACACCTAAAATCGTATTTTAAGATCTGATAAATTATATTTTTAAATAAAATATTATTCACATCATCATAGGCTAACTTCAAGTTTCAATGTACTCCTTCCTACTCTGACCAAGAATAGCAGTATTCATATGGCATAGCTGCAAATACCGCTATGACATTTTCCAGTCTATTTATACCTGCAGTCTGTTGCTTTAGGAGGCAAAACATAAGGAAAAAGTAGTTCAGTAAGTTTCCTTAAATAGTGTAATTCATCTCTTCGACTCCTCAAGGCCACATGAAGCTCTGGACCATATTCTTCTAAAGCCGCTTGCTGTAAAAACTCTGTATTTTCCACTACAAATACAGATAAAAAATATTGAAATAAGTTAAGCAATGTTAAATCAGTTCAGCCACTTCCATTAACAAATAAAAAATAATTTAACACAATCATTCCTTTCTTAGCCCTCCTTTCTTTCCATTATGTATTCTACTGGGAAATTTTTTACAAACAGGATATAAAAAAAATAATTTTCCTCTTGGCTGGAAGTTTTTTTGTTTTGTTTTGTTTTTAAATATATCTTTATTGATTTCAGAGAGAGGAAAAGAGATGGAGAGATATAGAAACATCAATGATGAGAGAGTCATTGATCGGCTGCAGCCCGCAACCCAGGCATGTGCCCTGACCAGGAATCGAACCCCGATCGCCTGGATCCTAGGTTGACGCTCAACTGCTGAGCTACACCCGGCCGGGCTTGGCTGGAAGTTTTTAAATTTTGCAATTAAAAAACTCTTTTCCCTTTGGCAAACAAGAATTTGAACTCATGTCACTATTTTACAAATCATAAAAGTAAACAAAAGCAAATGTTTTAAAAAAAGTGAAAAAACTAAAGAAAACATTTTCTAGCATACACAAAGCTTTTGTTATCAAATGTATATCCTCTACAAATACAAAAAAAAACAAAACCCTCTTTAATATTATTATTGTCTCTGCTTTCACACCAAAATCATTCAGGCAACACTTTAAAGCAATTATTGTATAGAAAATGGTTTCCTTGGTTAAATTCTGTATCTTATACCCAGAATATAAGGACACAAAAGGTACAGAAGTGTATAAGGTGAAACTCCATGAACAGATAGATTACTTAATAAATATTAGCTGATAATAAAAACTGTATTAACAGAAAGTTTTCTAACAAGGTCAAGCACTCAACCAATATTTTAAAACTTAAAAGTAACAGTATTGCTACTCCTTTTTACAGCCCTCGAAAGCCTAAGAGAAAAACAAATCATACCTTCCCCATCTGCATTTTGTGCCAAGTTTTAAAATCATGGGGTCTATGAAGGGAATCCTAACCCTAATTCAACAGCATTTATTTTTTACTACTTACTTCTATTTTTAACAAAAGATAATGCAAGCACATTTACCAAAAAAGCCAACATATATATTCTAATAATGTTAGTAAGAAGATAAATGAAGGCTATTTATGTCAGCAGGGACTGGCAAAGAAGGATATAGTTTTTATAAGACACACATTGGTGCTGGCCTTTAAAAATTTTATATTATGAGCAGGGATTTAAAATAAGAAGACTAAGCTATGCTAAATCTCAGCCCAACTACTGATATGATCTTGAACAAATGCTATAATCCCTTTGAGCCTCAATTTCCACATTAGTAAATAGTTATTAAATAGTTTTAGCACTTAAAAGTTGTCATTCAAAATGTGTAAGCAATTAAAATATCTAGTGTGCGCCCAGCCGGGCGTGGCTCAGCGGTTGAGCGTCGACCTAGGATCCAGGCGATCGGGGTTCGATTCCCGGTCAGGGCACATGCCTGGGTTGCGGGCTCAATCCCCAGTCGAGGGCGTGCAGGAAGCAGCCGATCAATGAATCTCATCATTGATGTTTCTATCTCTCTCTCTCCCTCTCCTTTCCTCTCTCTGAAATCAATAAAGATATATTTTAAAAATATATATATCTAGTGTGATTAAGCATTCATACATAATATATAAATTACATCACTAGGTTGGAATTTATTCAACATCTGTCAGATGCGAGAGATTTCTGCAGTCCTAGGTAAGGAGAAAATAAAGGAATCAGGCAAAAGATAAAAAGAATATAGAAGGGGAAAAACCTTAGTTGGGAATTTAAGCAAAATATAGATGCTGGAAAACAGGGCATAGATGAATCCTCACTAAGTCACTAGTATATCTACTGCAAAACCAGTGAGCAGTTTTCAGATCATAAAAGGAACTCTAGAATCCATGACAAAGATACCTTCAGGATAAAAGACTGGATCCTTCTGCATCATTATTTTTTAATTTAAATTAAATCAATGCTTCATATATTAAAACATTTCTAAGGACTATGGAAATACTTACATAGGTAGAAAAAAAACATCAATACAGGGAGGGGCAAAAGCAGGTTTACAGTAGTAAGTGAAACAGAGTTTATTCTTGTATTATTATTTATTAATTATTATTTTCCATATGAACAACTGTAAACCTACTTTCCCCCACCCTGTGTAATCCCTACTCTCAAAAGGCAGATTAAGAAGAGAACACCAAGAGGGGATGAATATGGATGAAGAGATGAACCTTTAATTACTTCCTGAGTTAACAACCTTGGGGCCAAAGAATTTAGAGAACAAATTCATACATTAAAGAAATGAAAAATCAAAAATCTGAAAACCATTTTTGCAATTTTATCTAATTTATTGTCATATTTAGAACACCAGGACCTTTAGATAAAATAAGAGTCCTTATGAATTTCATTAGGCACAATGTTATTAATTAATCCAATCTAGCATTTAATGGTGATTTTTTAAAGTACGTTTTTATTGATTTGAGAGAGAGAGAAAGGGAGGGAGATAAAGAGAGAGAGAAATGTCGATGTAAGTGAGAAAAAAACATCCATTGATTGCCTCCCGCACCCACCCTGACAGGGGACCAAACCCACAACTTGGGCATGTGCCCTGACTGGGAATCAAACAGGTGACCTTTTGGTGCACAGTACAATGCTGAACCAACTAAGCCACACCATCCAGGGCTAATGGTGACTTTTTAAATTGAGGACCGTTTTTTACATGAATAGCAGCAAATTAGCAACCCCAGACCAGTCAAACTGGCCTGTCAATAAACGTAAAACATTCTCATAGAGACAAAATAATTTGGGGATTTTATTAAACTGATCAATTCAACTAAAAATAAAAGGATGACTCCTTTTACTCATAGTCTGAGTTAAAAGTGTTTATCTTTAGAAATAAAATTAAAACTACATAAAAAAAACTTTTCCCATACAAAAACCTATATACAAATGTTTCTAGATTTATTCATAATTGCCAAAATTTGGAAGCAACCAAGATGTCCTTCAATAGATGAGTGGAATAAACAAAATGTAGTACATCTATACAATGGAATATGAGCAGTAAAAAGAAGTGAGCTATCAAGCCATGAAAAGACATGAAGGAACCTTAAATGCATATTTCTAAATGAAAGTGGCAAGTCTGAAAGGCTACCCATAAGATTCCAACTATATGACATTCTGGAAAAGGCAAAACTGTAGCGACGGCAAAATGATCAGTAGTTGCCAGGGGCTCACGAAGAAAGGAGGGAGGGATGGGTAGGTGAAACACGGGATTTTTATGACAGTGAAACTATTCAGTGTGATACTGTAATGGTGGATAGATGGCATTATGCATTTGTGAAAACCCACAGAATATACAATAAAAAGAGCAAACTCTGGCCCTGGCCAGGTAGCTCAGTTGGTTAAAGCACTGTCCTGATACACCAAGGTTGTGGGTTCGATGCAGGGTCAGGGCACAATCAAGAATCAACCAGTGAATGCATAAATAACTGGAAAAACAAGTCGATGTTTCTCTCTCTCTTTCCCTTTCCCCCTCTCTAAAATCAATTTTAAAAAAGAGCAAATGCTAATGAAAACTAGAAACTTCAGTTTATAATGATGTATTATTAGTAGTATATCAATCGCAATAAATATATCAATTAATGCAAGATGTTAACGGGAATGGAGAGGGTATATGGGAACTCTTTATACTTTCTGCTCAATTTTTCTGTAAACTTAAAACTTCTCTAAAAATTAAGGTTTGCTAACAAAAACACCATGTTTCCTATGTTCTTTAACAGTAAAGTAACCTTAACAAAATGGTTATAACAAAGTTACTATCTTCTAGTGTGTTTTTGCCAGTAACAGGACAATGATTTTAAAAGTTAATTTATTTAACAATTACACATATTCAAACTCTTCCAGTTTTTAACTATGTTGAAGTAAAACTATTTTTACTTGTTATAACATTATAAAATGAACACAGAAAACATGATTAAATATATAATTTGAAATGCTTCTCATATCTGAGGAATGATTCATACCAAAGAACAAATAAACTAATAAAACTTAATTTCAACTCTGCCTAGGACATAATTTCCCCAAATGTACTCTGATTATATTCACTGATATGATGATGAAAAAAATGGTTTCATGCTCAAATGAGTTTGGGATGTGCTGGGTTAAACAAAGCTAAAGCTATTTCTTTTTTTAAAAAAATATATCTTCATTGATTTCAGAGAGAGGAAAGGAGAGGGGGAGAGAGAGAAACATCGATGATGAGAGAGTCATTGATCAAGCCTGCAACCAGGCATGTGCCCTGACCAGGAATCGAACCCCGATCGCCTGGATCCTAGGTCGACACTCAACCGCTGAGCCACACCTGGCCGGGCTAAAGCTATTTCTTTGCTGCAGGACTACTCAGAGACTTTGGTATGCTAGTACTTACAGGGAATTTGAAGAAGGGGAATACAACATGTAGTAATTAACAGAAAATATGACCATGAAACCTCTTCTACATGGTCATCTTACACAGAATAGTATTCTGTAGAACAGATTGGGAAAACACTGACAAAGAATACCAAATGCTAGTACATAGAAAATCAGTTTGGCAAAGAACCAAGTATATAGCATGAAGCTCTTTTGTTAAAAAGGAACATTTCAGCTTGATCTAAGAGCAAGAAAAGTCCTAAATGAAGATTTCATTCATTCAATCAGAAAAAAAATTGCTGCCCTGACTGGTGTGGCTCAGTGGTTGGAGCATCAGCCTGTGAACTGAAGGGTCCTGGGTTCGATTCCGGATCAAGGGCAGGTACCTTGGTTGAAGGTTCATTCCCTGGCCCATCTTGGGTGCATGCAGGAGGTAACCAATAGATATGTCTTTCTCACACTGATGTTTCTCTCTCTCTCTCTCCCCCTCACTTCCTCCTTTCCTCCCTTCCACTCGCTAAAAAATCAATGGAAAAAATATCCTCAGGTAAGGATTTCAAAAAAAAATTTCTGAACATATGCCACGTACAAAACATGACAGTACAAAGGCCAAGACACAAATGAGAAACTGCAAATAGGCAGGTCATCCTGGCTAAAGCACAATACACAATGAAAAACAAAGGTAGCCCTAGCTTGTTTGGCTCAGTGGTTAAGCATCGGCCCATGGACTGAAGGGTCCTGGGTTCAATTCCGGCCAAGGGCACGTACATACAGGAGGCAACCAAGCGATAGGTCTCTCTCACATCAATGTTTCTCTCTCCCCTCCACTCTCTCTGAAAAGCAATGGAAAAATATCCTCGGGTGAGAATTTGAAAAGTTAAAAAAAAGAAAGACAAAAATAGATCAACATATTTGACCAGACAGAAAAGGATTTAAACATACAGTTTAGACTCTACAGCAGTCATTAATTTTTGTTTAGCAGGGAGGTAACATATAAGAATTGCGAAATTAACACAGTAGCAGTATATAGGATGGGCAATATGTAGGTTGGATAGTATGCAGGCTAGGTCAAAACTGTGAAATCATTAAAGAGAAAAGGGGAAGAGATGGTGAGATATACCTCAGAGGAAGCAAATGAAGGCAACAGACAATCCTTCAATAAAACACGAGAGTAATCAACATTATATCTAAAAGTTAACTGTATTTTAATTTTCATAGACTGTTGAGTTTTCACTATCACTTATATGATTAACAAATTACTAAAAAATACTTCAGTTTAAAAGAAGACTCTCACAGCACTTGTGAATATATCAGTTAATGTATAAGTACTCATTCTCATATATTTAAGGTGAAAGTTTACATATAAAAACAAAATCACTCAAACTTTGTAGTAAAAAACTGTATTACCTTTCTGACTGGCTTTAACTATCACTTCTATATGCTTCATTGCTGCTTTTAATAGTTTCTTGGTTATAATAGATGGAATATCCACCTAGAAAAATTCAACATTAAAATAAAACTTTAAAAATAATTATCACTAAGTTACAATGCAGAAACATTATATATATTTAAGATACTAGAACATACGGTCTTAAAAATTAGAGGTGTTATTTGGAACCTTTCAAAAACTTAATTTCAAAAGCACTTTATATTCTTAGATCATACTAACTATAACTTAAGAGAATTTTTCTACCACAGTAGTGAAAATATCTTAATATGAAAGTCCTATATAATAAATTTTTCTCACAAAATATTTTTATTCATGACTTATTTCTTTAATGTGTTTTCAAAGCATTCAAGGAAAAAATCTCAAGTAATTTATCATACCTTCGAGGCGACAAACTTGTGTTTACTAAGGTTACCTGAAAATAAACTTTTTCATTCGGCTTACAAGATAAATCATTCCCCATAGACATTTTTCAATGTAAAGGACAGAAACTAGTTACTATGGTAGGTTAGTGAGAGAGGGTAGAGGGCTTATATGAACACACATAAAACAAAAAATAAAGTAACTAAAAATAAATTGCAAATAAAGTAAAACACCAAAAAGCATGTTTATTGGACTTTGACATTTGACAGACTTATCTTCCACCACAAAAATCAACATATTATATTTTCCCATTATCAAAAGCATGATGAAAAAATTGCATCACAATAGTGTTAAGTTTTCTGTTAACACTATTAAGAAAGAGCGGAAGCCCAGCCAGGTGTGGCTCAGTGGTTGAGCATCGACCTAGGATCCAGAAGATCGGGGTTCAATTCCCAGTCAGGGCACATGCCTGGGTTGCCGGCTCAATTCCCAGCTGGGGGCATGCAGGAGGCAGTAGATCAATGATGACTCTCTCATCATTGATGTTTCTATCTCTCACTCTCTCTTCCTCTCTCTGAAATAGGAAAAGATATATTTTTTTAAAAAAGAAAGAGGAAAATCACAGGCTGATAAGTCTAGTAAGCATTATGGATTATAAACTCCCAAATTTTAGTGATTTACTAATAAAACCCAGAGCAGTTTACATTATCTTTTAGCTATATAAGCTCAAACATGTTCAATAAGAAGGGTTATTTTTGCTAGTAGTATGCCTTGTCACAAAATATCATTACTCTTCATTTATCCCTGGCCTCTTGGTACTACTCAGTGATTATAAATTATTCTCATATTTATCCAAAAAAAAAATCCTTTAGTTTTCAAACATTTAATAAAATCTTGTCTTCTGAATACTCTTGAAAATTTTCATATCTAAGTTCCATTTTAAAGACTTAAGTCAGAATCAAAATGGTAAAATAATGGGTTTGTCACTAAACCTTGGTTTAAAAAACACACAAAACAACACAACAGAAAAACTGTGGACCTTAAATTATTCCTTGCTTTCATTATCCCCAAACTGCCAATTTACATTATTCAGGCATGGTATGAGCATAGAACACTGTACTAGGAATAAGATGGCCCAGGCTTAATCCTTTGCCCATTAACTACCTCTAACACTTTGACTAACTTTTTATAAAATGGGTATAATAATGACCCATTTATCTTCTAGGACAGTGATACAGGTAAAATAAAAGAAAGAATATACAGTATAACAACCTAGAAAATATTTGCAAATCATATATCTGATAAATGACTTGTGTTCAGAATATATAGTGAACACTTACAACTCAATAATAAATAACAAATAACCCAGTTAAAAATGGGCAAAGAATTTGAAAAGACCTGTCTCAAAAGATATATACAAATGGCCACTAAGCATATGAAAAGATGCTCAACATTAGTCAGATGGGAAACATAAATTAAAACCACTATGAGATACCATTGCACACCCACTACCATGGTTAGAATAAAAAAGTAAGATAACAACTAGTTTTGGCAAGGATGTGGAGAAGTCAGAACCCTCAAACTCTGCTGGCGGGATTGTAAAATGGTGTGGTCACTTTGGAAAGCAATCTTGACAGTTCCTCAAAAAGTTAAACACGGAGGTTCCATTTGACCCAGCAATTATAATCCTAAGTATAAAACTAAAACAAATAAAAACATATATCCACCCCACAAGAAAAACTGGTACACAAATGCTATATGACCATTATTTACCAATGGCTGTTGCCAAAAAGTGAAAACAATCAAAGGTCCATTAACTGATGGGTGAATAAGCAAAATGTGGTATATCTGTACAATGACATACTATTCAGAAATAAAAAAAGAATGAAGTACTGATACATGCTACAACATGACAGACAACATTAATAAACCTTAAAAACATTACGCTAAGTGAAAATAACCACTCACAAAAGGCCACATACTATATGTGGCCATTTATATGAAATGTCCACAATGAACAAATCTATAGAAACAGAAAACAGACTGGTGGTTGGCTAAATAAGGCTAAGGGCATGGGGGAACTAGGATTTATGGCTAAAGGGTATGAAGTCTATTTTGGGGTGATAAAAACATTCTAAAATTGATTATGGTAATGATTGCATAATGCTGGGAATATTCTAAAAACCATCGAGTTGTACACCTTAAATAAGTGGAACTGCAAAGCATATAAAGTATATCTCAATAAAGCTGTTACCAAAAAAATACATATAGCATACTCCAAGTACGAGGTGCTGTGATTTTAAAATCACCAGGTTATCTCAAAGCCTAACATAGCAGAGTTCTATTAATACCTACAGGTAAATTCACTGTAATGAGTCAGCTTTTTGATCAATTAATTTTACTGACTTACTTTAAGTTACAATTTATTTATTTCTTTATTGACTTTAATCCTCACCCAAGGATATTTTTTCCATTGCTTTTCAGAGAGAGTAGAAGGAGGGCGGGGAAGACAGAGAGAGAGACAGAGAGAGATCAATGTGAGAGAGACACATCAATTGGTTGCCTCCTGCACGCACCCTGACTGGAAATGGAACCTGCAACTGGGACCCTTCAGTCCACAGGCTGATGCTCTAACCACTGAGCCAAACCGGCTAGGGCTAAGTTATAATTTAAATGGTTTATCATCAACCAATTGACATTTCTTACTAAATCTTTTATTCTGCTTAAACTGTCTACTATGAGATAACTGCCTCGGAATCTTTTTTAAAACAATATGATTAATGTTTATCAACTTTTTTCTATTTACAAAAATGACAAATGCCCAATGCAAAAACAATGGTAAACAGAAAGAAATTCATGGAATGAACCAAATATCAGCATCAACTCACCACCATAATATGAGCCAACAGTGATAGGATATATATAACCTTAATATGCATATTTTTTAAATAATAGACTTTTTAAAATATGTTTTTATTGATTTCAGATAGAGGAATGGAGAGGGAGAGATAGAAACATCAATCAGCTGCTTCCTATACTCCCCCTACTAGGGACCCAGCCCTGACAGGGAGTCAAACTAGGTATCTTTGGTGCCAGGGACAATGCTCTACCAACTGAGCCACACTGGCTGGGCTTAATACACATATTAACAAGCTTTAATATGTGAGCTTTGCCCTGGCCCGTGTGGCTCAGTGGTTAGAGCGTTGGCCCACACACCAAAGAGTTATGGGATCGATTCCCGGTCAAGGGCATGTACTTGGGTTGCAGGTTTGATCCCCCCCCCCACCAGTCAGGGTGCATTCAGGGGCAACCAATTGATGTGTCTCACTCACATCAATGTTTCTCTCTCTTTCTCTTTCTCTTTCTCTCTCTCCCTCCCTCTCCCCCCCTCCTTCCTTCCCTTTCATGCTCTCTAAAAAATCAATGGGAAAAATATCCTTGGGTGAGGATTAACAAAAAATATATATATATGTGAGCTTTGTTTTCAAAATGGAAAAATGCCACATGTATTGTTTTCTAGCCTCTTCCACTTGACTATATAAGGTAATTTCCCATGGAAATAAATATTATTCTACAAAATGATTTTTTTCATGGCTGAGCAGGATTCTATAGTTGGCATGTATTATATTAATTAACCAACAATCTTATCATTAAATAAACGGGTTTTCATTATATTAAAATAAATTATTGATATACATCTTTATATAAACTGGTTATTTCTTTAAAACATATTATTGAAAAATGACATTAAATTTGAGAGTATAAGCATTTTTAAATATTTTAATAGAGATTCCCAAACTGCCTTCTAGCATAAGAGTTATACCAATTTGGATTCGTACTTCCTTTGCCTGTTTTCCCACAATCACCATTACTAGATATCATCACTCTTTTTTATATTTCTCAATCTTATAGGCAAAAGGTATCGAGGTTTCAATACCTTTCGGAGGCAACCAATCGATTTTCCTATCTCTCCCTCCCTCCCTTTCCCTTTCTCTCTCTGAAATAAAACCATATCTCAAAAAGTCTATTTTTTTTAAAATATGTATATTAAGATATATTAAGGTATCTTATAAAAAAACTATATTTGATGAGATAACATAATTTCAAGTATTCACTGGCCATTTTATATTTTTATTTTATGAACTGCTTATTCATGTTTTTTTGCATATCTTTTCTATAGTGGTTGACTGTATTGCTCACTTCTTGAACAGACAGAGAAACATTTAACAAGATTTATCATTATTTCATTTACTAATGGCAGAGATATTATATACTAATTTATTGTCAATATATTCAATTCTACAGTAGACAAGTATGTGTGTCTACAGCCAACACACTGTAAGAATATCTGTCGGCAAATACCCAAACATACACAAAATATGGCTCAAAAACCTTTTTAAAAAGTAGATCATAATCATTATCGTTTACACAGAAAATTCATAAAACTGGAACATGACTGTTTTTCCTATAGTTGTCTTTTCATTTCTAACTTCCACAAACCAAGATATCCAAACATTAAAGTAAAACTGATCAATGAATCAAGTGATCCACTCATCTTTTACTCTAAAAAAATGAAAAGTGAAGAAACAAAAATATATACAGTATAGGATAAAGTAAATACAAGATTTTTTAAACTCTCGTTAGTAATCATAATACCTCAAATTTCTCGTTATAAACATATACCTTGTGAATCCTTCGAATTAAGACAGATGCAAAAAAACGTAGTGTAATCCTCAATTCATCAACAAAGGACTCATCATCTGTTATATCTCTTCAAATGAGAAGAAAAACAAGCATTTAGAAATCCAGGAAAATACACAGCTTTACTTTCTAAAAACCAAGGATTAGAGCTTCCTGGTTTTTTACATTCACTTATGCTATTTTTTTTTGTGTCTTAAAAAATAACATGTTACATTACAGAATAAGACAAATATATATATAGAAGAAAATGTTTACTTTTCTCCCATAATTCTAGTACCAAGACAATCACTATTAACTAAATTGTAGTATATATTTCCCTATAGACATCCATATGTACATAGTAATATTTTCATAATACAAAGATCACTTTCTAAGCAGCATCAAAAAAATTTCTAAGAAACAAAACAAGGAGTAATTTTGGAGAAGCAACTGAATTAAATTAATGTACAATTTTAAATTAGTTTAAAATATTTAAAGATTATTAATATAAATTAATTCCAAATGTAAATAAAAAGTGTTTTATTTGAAAAAGAAACTGAAATTCAAATGTTTTTAAACAGAAATTTTGACAATCTCCTGAGGAGCTACTTTTCATTTTCCTGAGGTCTTGAGGTCCCTAGGAGAATTAGGACTTCCCTAATCAAAAAAAGAAAGGTATATATAATGGTGATATCCTGAACTTGAACACGGTGCTAACTGTTAAGTCCCTTGATAAAATAAGAAAGATAATTTACCAAACACGCTTCCCACTATTAACTCCAGGAAAAGGGATATTACAGCATCAACAGCTAGCTATACTAGGAAAAAATACATACTTAACATTTAGAAATACAGATATATTTTATGTCTGAAAAGCCATAACATGGGAGGTGGAGGAGAGGAAGTCTATACAACAGGATTTATTTTACAAAAGGCCTCTCACCATTAGCTTTACTTCAATGGCAAATGCCCCATATTTAAGACAGAATCCAAAATAAAAAATTAATTTACACAGCTTTTCAGGAAAATATGATACATAAACTGGATATTAAATTTGTTTTAATACACTATCGATCAATTCCACTACTAGTATTTTTAATTAGAAAATTCAAAATATACTGAATCAATATAAAATTAGGGTAGATGTTATTAAATATTACATCTGTAAGTCATATAGGTATAAGTGTTCAAATATATAACTAAATATCTAATGCTTATGTAAGAAAACATGTATTTATTAAATGATATAACTTGGATTTATAATTCTCAAACTCTGTTTTTTTAGATCTAGAGTATTTTCTATATTCTGCAAGGTATAGATAGGGCACTTGTACACCTATAGCAGATACAAAAAAACAAAGTTACTTTGAAAAAAGTCTTAATATTCCAGGAAATTCTCTTAAAATTATCTTTTAATGAAACATCTGAATATAAATTTTTCTTCTAAATGTATAATTATTTGAAATATAAAAAGTGTATACAAAATATTAAATCATTCATTAAATATAGGAGTAATAAAAAAAATTCTACAAGTTATTTTTCTTTCAAAAAGTGGCCTAAGATTTTTTCCTCTTTGCTATCACTAAACTATTAATTGAATGCCTACGTACATCGGTGGTGTTTAACTGGGGCCAATTATGCCTCTTAGGTAACATTTAACAATTCCTAAAGATATTTTTAGTGGTCACAACTAGGAGGAGGAGAGGGTGCTACTAGCATCTAGTGAGAAAAGGCCAGAGGTACTGCTAAATATCCTTTAGTGCACACACAATACAGCACCTCACAACAAAAAATTTCTTGGCCTAAAATGTCCATAGTGCCAAAGTTGAAAAATCCTGGCCTACACTAAAACACATCATTAGCACACTTCACTTAATGATATCCACTATACTGAAAAAAGGAGTTTAGAAAGAACATACCTGTACCACGGATAAACAAAGTTTTCCAACACTAATTCAAGAACCTGCATAAAAATAAGAACCTGCATAAAAATTATGTTTTAAAGAAAAATTAAGTAATTCTGGGAAAATAAACTACTACTAAGTGATATACTATCTTATTAGCCCAATTACTAACATCATATACATGACAAAATGCTTATGTCAGCCTTTCATGGTGGTTGCGATGATCAAAGAAAACATGTGAGAAAACACTTTGAAAACCATAAAACTCCATGAAAAAGAAAAATTACTATTAGAATGACATACAGCCCAGCCGGGCGTGGCTCAGCAGTTGAGCATCGACCTAGGATCCAGGAGATCGAGGTTCAATTCCCAGTCATGGCATACTCCCTGGTTGCGGGCTCAACCCCCAGTCGGGGGCGTGCAGGAGGCAGCCGATCAATGACTCTCTCATCATTGATGTTTCTATCTCTCTCTCCCTCTCCCTTCCTCTCTCTGAAATCAATATATATATATAAAAGAATGACATACACATTTCTAAATATTCCCATAATAAAGAAATATATTTTTAAAAACTTTAAATTGTTTCTGAATCTGAAGCTTCACTGAACCAAGAAAGTTCTTTGGAAATAAGGAAAATAAGCTACTCTTTTGTATTCTTCACTCTCTCTGTAAGTCAATATTCCCAGAATAAAATGAAGAAACAAGTAGGTAAAACTTGTTTGCCACCTTTTAAAGGGGTCGAAATTAGGTGTTGGTGATTCCTTTGAAAGGAGGATAGTGACCAGGAGGGAGCAAGAAGGAAATTTCTGGTTTGCTGACAATGTTTTGCTTCTTGATCTGGGTGCTGAATATACAGATATATTCACTTCGTGAAAATTTTAGCTGTACAAGTTATATGTGAAAAAGTAACAAAACAAAACAAATCCTGTATATTAAACCTTTCATTTTTTTTTAGTCAGGTGTAACAGTATGTTTTAATTATTAAAAGGTCTTGCAGCAGTAGGCAGTAACTTTAAAAATCTGCAGAGAAGGAGTGAAAAAATGGACCTAATCTGATTATATAGCTATATACCATCTTTGACAGCAGTAATAAAGAGTGTGGGTTCTCTAAATATTAAGACAAGATTTGGATTTTTAATATAAAAACTGAACATTAATGATATCAGCTGGGATATAAACAGGGATAGGATACAGGGGGGAGATTAGAACATTTATCATTAAACATCTGGTCTTACTTTATTCTGCATATCCAGTAAGACCAATCACCAATTCCCACTGATTTTACATCCTAAGTAGCTCTTTTCTACAGCCCCACTTTTCAGGTCCTCATCATCTCACCCTATATTGTAGCAATAGCCTCTAAACTAGTCTCCCTCCTTACAAGTTAACTCCCATCCCCATCCTCCATAGAGCTGCCAAAGTGATCTAAACCATACATTTGACCACATCACTCCCTTGCATGAAACCCTCAATATATCAAACCACAACATATCAAAGTAAGAAAAGTGGAGCTGCACTGATTTTGAAGGGGCGGGAGAAAGCTGCTCAGCAGCAATTGTAACCATTAATTTCCTTTTTACCTCCCACTGCATCCTGTGAGTCACATCTGAAAATTCTAGTTACACAGCTGAAAGTCACTGGCTTCCATGATCAATTAAACTTCTTCAGCATGGCCCTTTAAGTCTTCTGATGACCTGATTTCTAAATGGTTATATAAAAACTGGTTAAGAATTAAGCCAGCCCTGAGTTTTAGACTGAGTTCTGCTATGAACCAGCTAAGAAACTTGAGAAAATTGTTTAAACTCCCTAAACCACAGTTTTGGTTAAATCATCTGTTAGTAGCACCTACTTCAAAGGTTATGTGATTACATGAAATAATGCAAGTACAGTGATTAGCACAATGCCTAATATATAGTAAGTGATCAATAACTACTAGCTACTAGAATATTTTCTCTTCATTGTCCACATCCTGCTTCACATTTTACCCTCCAGCTTGTTTCAGAGCCTCTCTTTCCTTTCCAAAGCTCTTCCCAAACCTTGAAATACCTTTTCCCACATTATCAGTCTGGCAAACTTCTAGTCATACTTCCTGATTGCCCCTCTCAACAGTTTATGAACTTCTTTCTCTGTACTAATAATATACCTTATACATTTATTCCATTATTCCCTGCATTACATCATATGGTAATTACCTGTTCATATGTGTAACTCCCCTCCTAGACTGAAGTTCCTAGAAGAAAGGAACCATACCTTATTTCCCTTGTCATTCCTGGGCCTAATCTAGCTCCTGCCTATATAGCAACATCTCAAAACATGTTTTTAAGTTTGGAGCTAATATTTATGGAACACCAATAAGTGCCAGACAGTAGGTGAAGAGCTTTGCTAAGTTTCTTTAAAAAATAAATAAATAAATGAAGTGTCAAAGACACAAAAAATACTCTTACTACAGGTCTTGTATTCAACAGACTTCAAATCGGCAAACTCCAATAAAAATATAATAATGTGAGCCACATATATAATTTTAAATTTTGTAGTAGCTACATTTTCAAAATGAAACAGGTGATATTAATTTAATGATATATTTTATTTAACCCAATATATCCAAAATATTATTTCAACATGTAATCAATATAAAATATTTAATGGCATATTTTATGTTCCTTTTTCCTTAATAAGTCCTCAAAATCCAGTATATATTTTACACATAAGTACATCTCAGCATATTTCAAGTGTTTATTGGTAGCCACATGTGGGAAGTGGCTACCATATTGGACAGCACAGTCTTAAATCAGGGAATTTTGAGGATGAAAAATAACCTTATAGTGGAAAAAGTCAAGAACCATATGATTTCATTAATATGTGGGACATAAAACTGGAAGAAACAAACAAAACTTCATAGACACAGACAACAGTATGGTGGTTACCAGAGGGAAAGGAGGCAGTAAAGGGTAAAAGGTGTCAAATATATAATGACGAAAATAGATTTGACTTTGGGTGATGAACACACAATGCAATATATAGATGATGTATTATAGAATTGTACACTTGAAACCTATATAATTTTATTAACCAATGTCACCCCAATAAATTTAATTTTTTAAAAAAAGACCTTACAGAAGATGGAAAAAAATAACACAAAACAAAACAAAACAAAAAACACACGCCAGGAGTTTTGCATTTATGCTGCCTACTTTCAGCCACAGAAGGATAAAAACTTGGAAAAAGGGTAAAATTAGGCAGGACTCAGATGTTTAATGCTATTCTTCAACTAATTACCATTCAACTTAATTCAGCCATCAACAATGTATCTGGCCCTGCACTTGGTGCTGGGAACAAATGAGACCCCATTGCCTGCCTTTAAGGACTTTACTGCTTCCTCAGATCAATGGAGAAGACAAATTTTTAAAACAAATAACTAAAATATATATGTTACCAAAAAGGGACACATAAAATGTGATGGAACAAAGATAAGAAAACATGCCTTCTACTCCCACATTACGCAGGAACTGAAAAAGTATCCCATTCTCTCTGCTTTACCCTTCAGTTAGTGACAAAACTGGGATCACAATTCAGTAAGATATACATTTGCTCCTTGTAGCTCAAGTCCCTCCTTTTGAAATTGCAACTGGTTATTTCTACTGCTCTATCATAAAAATGACTATGTTTATAAGAGTTAAGCAATAACTAGGTAAAGTACTTTCTTCAGCTAAAATGTCCATTTAAATTAGACATGGAATCCAAAAACATTTCTAGTTTACCATTCAAGTTGCATATTTCATAATAATAAATTACCTAGCCAAGAAATGATCAGGTAGCACACATTAAGATGCTCCATAATTAAATTTTCCATAGGTATTTAATATTTGGGGATATTTGGCAGTGTTAATTAAATCAGTTACCTCCGAGAGAGATGCATCAACCTTGGAAGAAATTTTCATGTCTAGCCATGGCTGGTAGTTTTCAAGGAGCAAGGAAGGCCTAAAGAAAATCATACAATTAAATTGCTTGAAATCCAAATGTAACTGGAAGGATCAACAAATAAAAAAATGTATAACTTACCTATGTCGTTTACATTTCACTTTACCACAAACAGCACAGCTACGACCTTGAGGAAATAATTCTTGAAGTCCTAATTGCTGAAAAAAAAAAGAAAAAAAAAGGAAATTGGGGGAGGGGAAAGGAGGGTGTAAATTTGTCTTTACTTTACATATCATCTTTCCTAAGAGAATCATTTTTCCAAAGCTTGTGAATCAATGTATAAATTCAGAGTACTTTTTTTATTATTGTCTGTTTTAACACTAAAAACATTATTTGTAATAAATACTACTTGCTAAACTAAACAGACAAGAATGAAAAAAAACCTTTACAATACCTAAGCCAAATTTTCAAGGTTACAATTCAAATCAATTGTTATGCTCGCTTATTAAAAAAAAAAAACCAATCTATATTTAAAAATAATACTCTACTGCAAAAGTATAAGAAAAAACTATTTTCTATTTCTCCAAAACCTTAAATTCAATGAGGAAGAAAATATGTGATTAACAGTAAGGTTACAGAGCACCACTTTCAACTGTGTTTCCTCTGAGTAGAAATACCAATAAACCTGAGAAGAGGGGCTGCATCAACCTGAAGAATTATCAAGTAAGATTCAAGATATACCACTAAATCCTGGTATACACACTAGGGACTTTGCCTACCAGAGATAGATTCAATACACTATCATATTTATCAAATTTCAGAAATACAAATTATTTTGGTTAAGTAAACTGTCTAATTATTTATCTGTTTGTTTCTAGGGAACAAATAGACATTTAAGAAATTAACAGTGTTAATTCAATTGTGCCAGTGCCTCAGAATCACCTGGAAAGTTTTTATACAAGTACTGATTACAAGGCTATTACAGTACTAGTCAATCAAAATCTGTAGGGCCCAGGAGTTTTTATTTTTAAAGATTCCCCACATGGCCCAGCTGGCGTGGCTCAGCAGTTGAGCATCAACCTATGATCCACAAGATCATGGTTCAATTACAGGTCAAGGCACATGCCCAGGTTTCAGGCTCGATCCCCAGTGAGGGGGCACGCAGGAGGCAACCAATCAATGACTCCCTCATTATTGATGTTTCTATCTCTCTCTCCCTCTCCCTTCCTCTCTCGGAAATTAATAAAGATATATTTAAAAAAGAAAAAAAAGGTTCCCCAGGGGATTCTACTGTACAGTCAACTTTCGGAACTTTTGTTCTAATTTATTGCCCTCATAGTTAATATGCAGTTAGAGGACACTCTAAAATTATAGATCCCAACTTTCTGAGAATTTTGTATTTTCTTTTTATAGTTACTCCTAGGAGAACTGTAGACCTTAAAAATATACACATATGTAAATTTGCTTTAACATGCTTTCAATAATAATATCAAACAGCACAGGATCATACACACTGACTTTTAAAAATAAACACACATAAATTTTACCTTGGGTTTGTATTTTATTGTGAAGAATATATTTGGTAAGAGAGAATCTGGTCCTAATGAGCAGTAGAACGTGACAACTCCGGCAACAAATGACCAGAAGATCATTAAAATATGAAGATACCTTAGAAAAAAATAAAAATAATTGTTAAAACCAGAAAAAGTATAACACTAAGTTGTCCCTTCGTTGATTTAGCAAGTGCTTATTAAACACCTACTATATCAGACTGAAGCAATTTCTCCAATCATGATTTTCTGTAATTATTAGCTATAAGAATCACAAAATATATGCTATCAAAAGAACACTTCACTTAAAGTGTAAAGAAGTATGTTTTGTAAGGTATATAAATGTCTAATCATTATGCTGTATAGTTGAAACTAATGTATTGTCAACTGTAATTAAAAAATAAATTTTTAAAATAAATAAAATGGGGGAAAAGCTTAAAAAATAAAGTAAAAGGAAGTATAAATTCTCAATATTTTATAATTTGGTACCTAAGTTGTCATGTTTAACTAGCCTATATGACATTTTTCCAGAATACCATCTAATGATATTGTACCATTCATACCCCACCAAAATTCTGATTATTTTCCATTAAATAAAAAAAAATTACTGAGTGCCTATTTTATTCTGCACAGTACTAGGCCTTGGGGATATAGCAGGAAACAGCAATGCTATGGTCTCTATTTGCATGGAAAATGCTGTGTGGTAGATGTTACAGATAAGTAAATGAGTGCAATACAGTGTGATCATGTGTTCTAGATTATAACAGAGAAAGTATGCATGATATGGGAACACCTCATGCAGAACACACAGCTGAAAATTGAAAGGACAGAAAACTTTTTCAGAAAAAGTCATGTCCATGGAAAAACTAAGAGTAGGAGGAAAACAACAGAAGAGGATAGGGTTAGAAAAATTAGGGCCTAGGCATGAGGTAAGGGAATTCAAACGAGAGAACTAAGTACGTTGAGATCTGAGCAGCCATAAGGAAGAAGTTGCTTTGAGATGAATCTGAAAAAAACAAGCAGAAGCCAGATGATATAGTGTTATATAATAAGTCATGTTAAGGTGTCTCAATACAGGCCGCCCTCACACTGAACAGTTCTGATGTGCACAAATTCCAGTTACCATGATTTTATGAAGCAGCAGCCCCAACAATACAGTTCAAATTCCAATTACCACACATTATGTTTAACTGTGAGTAAATGTGTACAAACTTTTGGGCTAGCTCTTCAGTCCACAAATTACTATGTAGTGAGAAGAGAACGAAGCCAGTCCACAGAGAGAAGAAAAAGGGAGGTGAAGAAACATCCACTGCATACCTCTTAACTAAATGATCTCTCACTAAGCACTTTAAAACATAAACAGGGTTACCATCCACTCAAAAAACAGACATGGCTTAATGTTGCCTACAAAATGTAATATAAACCCCTTAAACCTTTATGGTCCCTTTCAATCTGGTCCTAACACCTTTATACCCTTATTTCTTCCCATACCTTTGCACAAAGCTTAACCAAAATAGCATGCTTGACATTAAGCTTTTAAAAAAATAAAAACTATAATAACCACCATATTGCTGTCTATGAGTTTTTGTTTGTCTGTCTTATGTCACCTCAATAAGTTTATGTCTGGAAACTAACTCAAGTTATAGAGGTATTCACAGAGAAAATAATGAAATTCATACCCACAGCTGCTCATCAAAAATCATTTTTAGCCAGACAGATACGACTCAGAATTCTTACTATTTAGGATTCTTAAGCAGTTTTATAGCACAATTTCATATATAACACCCCCAATGAGGTCTGATTCAGTAACCCATAATCAGATATTAATATTTCTGCAATAAAACAAGAACAATAAGAAAAGAGTCAGAAATAAGTACTATAAGTAGTCTCATGTCTGTTCAAGTCAAGTTTTGTCATTAAATGTAATTAAATGGTTTAAATGGTGCCAAATTCAGGGAAAAGGCTACTTCTTCAGAGCTTTTTTGATTTCAGAATTACAGATTAGGAACTGTAGACCTGTATTTAGACTGAATGACAATAAACATTACATGCAATATGTGTAGGCTATAAATAAGGGAAGCAATAACTAAGGCATTATTTTAAAAGGAAATCTATAGCTTTAAATGCATTAACCCTGTTGTTCTCAACCAAGGGTGATTTTACCCCCAGGGGGAAAATGAAGACATTTTTTACTGTCAAAACTGTGGGGAGTACAATGGTTGTGGGGGAGTGCACTACTGACATCAAGTAGCTAAAGGCCAAGGCTGCTGGTAAATATCCTACAACAAGGAAATATCTGACCCAAATTCAGTGGTATTGAGGTTGAGAAACCCTACATTGACCAGAGACCAAAAAAAAAAAAAGTGCTGAAACCCAATAAACTAAGCATTCAGAAAGTTGGGTGGGGAAACTGCAAATTGAAACACACAAAAGAAAAGAAACAGTAAAGAAAAAAACAAATCAATAAAGTAGACAACAATGACAAGAGATAATAAAATATAAGTTGGTTTTTCAGAAAAATTAATAAAATAAGCAAGCTTCTAACTGATACTAATGGAAGTTACTACGTCACCAATTACTCTAAAGATTGATAAGAGAAAACAGTATTTATCCTACTTTTCCAATTTAAACTGCACTTCATTATAACTAACTAGGCCTAATGCATGAAGTAAAGCAATTCTATTTAAAAAAATAAAAATAATTCAAATTTAAAACTATACAAGGAATGAAAGAATGAGAAAATCATCCTGTTGCAACCTATAATGAAGTAATTGATTCAGGAATAAATAAGTGGTAAAATGAAAAAGAAAGCTTGTTTTTGTTTTTGAAAGTTTGTTTGGCCCTGTTGGTTAGAGCATCCTCCCATGCACTGGAAGGTCACCAGTTCAGTTCTGGGTAGGTTTTGGTTCCGTACCTGGTTGGGGGGGCATACACTGGCAACCAAATGATGTATCTCTCTCACACTGATGCTTCTCTCTCCCTTCCTCCCTCTCTAAAATCAATAAAAACAGCCCAGTGGGTGTGGCCCAGTGGATTGAGTGTAGTCCCATGCACCAAGAGGTCACTGGTTCAATTCATTGTCAGGGCACATGCCCAGGTTTCAGGCTCGATCCCCAGTAGGATGCATGCAGGAGGCCGTCCATGTTTCTCTCTCTCATTGATGTTTCTATCTCTCTCCCCCTCTCCCTTCCTCTCTCTGAAATCAATAAAGATATATTTTAAAATAATAATAAAATAAAATAAAATGCACAGGGAAAATAAAGGTTCACAAAGATCTGCACCAACTTTGAAAAAGAAGGATCAAGAGGGAGAATTTGTTCTAACAGATATAAAAACATACTACAAAAAGTATAGTACTACTGTTAAAAATATCTGGCGTTGTTATAGGAAGAGAAAAATACACAAAAGAAATAGAACACAGAGTAAAAAAAAAAACATGACATTTGGGAACAAAATATATGACATTCCAGAGTCTACTTGTCTGGATTCAAATCCTAGCTATGACACAACACAAATTATTTAACCTCTCTGACTCTTGTTTGATCCTCTATAAAATGGGGTAATAATAATACCTAATTCATAGAGTTGTTATGATGACTAAGTAAGTTCATAAAAGTACTAAAAGCCTGTTACTTACTAAGTTAAGTGTATATAAGTCAGCTGTGGCAATTTAAAAAGTAATAGAGAAAATAGACTGGTGCAGCCACTATGGAAAACAGTGTGGAATTTCCTCAAAAAATTAAAAATGGAACTGCCATTTGAACCAGTGATCCTACTTCTAGAACTATATCCTAATAATCCTGAAACACCAATCAGAAAGAATATATGCACTCCTATGTTCACAGCAGCATTATTTACAGTAGCTACAATCTGGAAACAGCCCAAGTGCCCATCAGTAGATGAGTGGATAAAAAAGCTGTGATACATTTACACAATGGAATACTCTGCAGCTATAAAAAAGAAGGATCTCTTACCCTCTGAGACAACATGGAGGGACTTGGAGAGTATTATGGTAAGCAAAATAAGCCAGAGAAAAACAAGTATCACATGATTTCAGTTATATGTGGAATCTAATCAACAAAATAGATCCAAAGACATGGAAGCATGCAACAGACTGATGAATCTGAGAGGGAAGGAGGAGGTAGATTAATCAAAGAACTTATATGCATATATGCATAACATATGGACACTGCAGTGAAGGCCTGGGGAGGGGACGGGAACGAGGTGGAGAGGGTCATGGGGGGGGGGAAGTGGCCATCTGTAATACTTTCAACAATAAAGATAAATTTTTTAAAAAGTAATAGAGAAAATAATAAACTGTGTTAAAAAGCAGGCGCCACATATAGAAGGCTATATATATATGGAATAATCTAAATTTATGTGATAAAATTATAAATTGCAGGTAAAACTGATTAGAATGTTAACAAAAGTAGTCATCTCTGAATGGTAAATTTATGAGTGATTTTTTTAACATCTTGATATTTGTCTGTATTTTCTGATTTCTTCATAATTTATCTGAACCAATGCTACCTAGACAGTTCATAATAATCTATATTATTCTTAATGTCTTTTTAAGAATAATGTATTTTTAAAAGCTTAGGCTTCTGAATTAGAATGACCCACATTAGAATCCCATTCTGCTCCTTACTCTCTATAAGCCTGAGCAAGTTATTTAACAACTACAAGCTTCGGTTTGCTCACTTGTGAAATGGAGCTAATAACCATCAAAGAACTGCGTAATATAACTACAATGAGCTATCATTATACACTCACTAAAATGGCTAAATTAAACCTACAGACAATATCAAACATTGCTAGAGGAAGTGTAAATTGTTGTAAACACTCTGAAAAACTGTCTTGCAGTATCTACTTAAGTTAAACAAATGCATATACTATCACTAAGCATTTCTATTCATGGGCACATACCCAAAAGAAAAAAGTACATCTATCAAAAGAAATGTAATTAAGAATATTCACAGCAGCATTATTTATAATAGCCAAAAACTGGAAACTGCCTTCAAAAGTAGAATGGATAAACAAAGTGTGTCATACTCCCAATGGAACAGTACAATATAAGAAAAGAGAATAATCTACTGATATATGCATCAATAAGGATAAATCTCAAAAGTAGAGTTGAGAGAAAGAAACCAAGTACAAGAAGACTATATAACTCCATTTACATGAAATTCAAAAACAGCAAAAGTGATATATGGTGATTGAGGTTATTAACAAGGGAGCCTACTGGGATGCTAGAAATATCTTGATCTGGGTGGTGGTTACATAGGAAAATTTAAAAATTCACAGAACTAATCAATTATGTGTTATGTACTTTTCTGTTAAGTTATATCTCAAAAAAATCCCACAAAACCTAAGACTAATAATAGTAACACCTATCTTACAATATTGTGAGAATATATGAGACAAAAATAACTGCTAACATTTAATAAGAGCATGTTCTATGGATTGAGCACCATTTGAAGCACTTTCTATGTATTAACCCACTTAAGTCATCAAAATAACCATATAATGTTGGCACTAGTATTATCCACATTTTACAGATAGGGAGATTGTGACAGATAAAAGTTAGATTAATTATCCAAAGTCACATAACTTGTAAGTAGAGGAGTCATAATCAAATTCTAACAGTCAAGCTTCAGATTCAAAACTTTCAACCACAACAATAAATTACCTCAATAATAAATAAAAACTCAACACAATACCTGAGCAAAAACAAAGCACTCACAAATTGTTGGCTATTATTACTATTACCATTATTATTAGGATTAACTTAAAATATTCCTTATTCTAACATTCAAATACTCAACACTATGTATGGCGAATAAACAAATCTATATAATTGTAACTATGCTACTAATTTGTTCTAACAATACCATAAAGGTGAGATCGTAAATAATTTGAAATACAAAAAGTATGTTACTCCACTCTTCCAACAAGTCACTTACAATGGTCCAAAGGTTATATCCATTTATCTTTCCGCAGATAAGATTCATAATCTTAATTCATTTTGAGAGAAAAATTTATATGCTAAATAATACCTTGAAATATCTTTAGGAGTTAAAGTTTCAAAACTACTGAGAAAAAATTTTCAAAAAGGGGTATTATTTCAAGTTTAAACATATAGAGGGAAAGCTTCAAATCTTCATACTAACCAGTGGAGTTTTTTTGTTTTTGTTTTTTAATGTATCTTTATTGATTTCGGAGAGAGGAAGGGAGAGGGAGAGAGATAGAAATATCAACGATGAAAAAGTCATCGATCGGTTGCCCTGAATGGGGATCGAGCCCAAAACCTGGGCATGTGTCCTGACCAGGAATCAAACCGCAATCTCCTGGATCTTTGGTCGATGCTCAACCGCTGAGCCACACCCAGCATGGAGATTTTAAACTGAAAATTTCTTTTACAGTTATTTCTAAAAATTAACTGGTGAAATGCCTGTATAGAAATTACTTATTGATGATTAAATAGATGAAATGGAAAGATTGATACAGGTTGCCTACAAACAGGACCATGTGCGTAAGTGCTATATTTGCCATGTTTATTATTAAACATTTATGATCTTTTGCATATAGGTTGTCTCAAAATGAGTGTGCCTCCTTCGGTGCATGGCTCAAGGATGGGGAGTATAAGCCAGTCCTTCTTTCAATAAACATTGAGTGACTTTCAATTTTTTTAAAAAATCACTTATTCAAAGTATGTATTAAGTATATCTTCCTATTTCTTCTATTCCATCGTTATGCCCCCAAATGTTTTTTTAAATATTATATATATTTTTAATTTCTGAATAGATGTGCCTAGCACTTTTCCACTCTCAGAGGAGGCCATGTTTCCTTGTATAAAAATCTTTCAAAGATGGTCTAAGCATATGTTTGTATGCACATAAGAATATACACTTTTTTTTAATCTTCACTCGAGGATATTTTTTCATTGTTTTTCAGAGAGAGAGAGAAACATCGATGTGAGAGAAACACATTGATTGGTTGCCTCCTGCACTCACCCTGACTGGAGCTGGGGATCAAGCTTGCAACCGAGGTACAGACCCTTGGCCGAAATCTAACCCCGGACCCATTAGTCCCCAGGCCGACGCTCTAACCACTGAGCCAAACCGGCTACAAAAATATACACACATTTTAAAGAAAATCACACAATACACTGAAAAGTACACTCTATGCAATTTTCTGCACCTTCCAAAAGCTTTTTCCTGGAAAAAGAATACCTACTCACTCTTTTAGTCAAGACTAATGTTTAAAATCACTTTTGCTGATTACTATAGCAACAAATGGAAAATACCAAAAAATGTATGCAAAAGCAATTTCAGTCATAAACCCAATCACTCAGAGATAACAGTCAAGTATTATTTCCTTCTTTCTTTGCATAATACAAATAAAGATACAGAGTACAGATCATATGGTATACAAATCAGATAGTATCCTAGGACATCTTAACAACATAGAACACTATGTTTAAGTAGACACCTCAGAAATCTAGTTGAACTTGTTCCTATGTGGTTGTCCTACCTTGAAGACCTAAAATGACCTCACTCCCAAAAGATATAGGTAAGAATCCCTAGACAAAACTTAATGACCATATAAAGTTACATGTCTTTCATACTAAACTTGTAAGTCTAGTTTGGAATACCTTCCAGATGACAAAAAGCAAGTAAGTAGTTAATAATTAGTTAGGATTCCACTTCTTCCATACTCCTACAGACATCTTTATCATCACAATCAAAGCACATTTTCCAGTAAAATATCAATCACTATTTAAACCTAACATTATACAGACCAGAATCAACTAATAAGAAAGCAAAACGGCTAGGGAAGAAACCCAACTTCAACAGTCACAAGAAAAATTAAGGGTAAAATTAAGTTATCAAATTTCTTGCGACTGCTTTCTGATTCCTATCCTTGGGGATCAACTACCTCAAGATAAAGAATAAGGTTGCCTTTTGCACTGCTGGTGGGAATTAAGACTGGTGCAGGCGCTGCGGAAAGCAGTATGGAGTTACCTCAAAAAATGAAAAATGCCTTATTATCTATCGATTCCACTTCTGGGAATATATCCAAACAAACCTGAAACATTAATTTGAAAGAACATATGCACCCCTATGTTCACTGCAGCATTATTTACAATAGCCAAGGTTTGGAAGCAGCCCAAGTACCCAGTAGATGAGTGGGAAAAACAGCCATGGTACATTTACACAATGGAATACTACTTAGCTGTAAAAAAGAAGGAACTCTTATCCTTTGTGACAGAATGGATGGACCTAGAGATTATTACAGTAAGTGAAATAAGCCAGTCAGAGAAAAACAAATACCATATGATCTCACTTATATGCAGAATCTAATGAACAAAATAAAATAAAGTAGAAACAGACATTCATAGATATTGAGAACAGACTGTCTGCTCTCAGAGGGGAGGGGTATTGTGGGGCTGGGTGAAAAAGGTGAAGAAATTAAGCAAAAACAAACAAAAAAACCTCATAGAGACACAGTATGGTTACTACCAGAGGGAAAGGGGTGTGGAGGGAGGTAGAAGAGGGTAATGGGGGAATAAATGGTGATGAAAGGAGACTTCGCTTGGGGTGGTGAACACACAGTACAATACACAGATGATGTCTTATAGAATTGTACACCTGAAACCTATATAATTTTATTAACCATAAAAAGTACGGTTGATTGCTTGTGCAAAACAAAGACAACATCATGCAGATGCTGTCACTGACAACTGTCTCAAGACTTCTTTCCACCAAAAGCAAATCTGGAAATAATTTTAAAGGAAAAGTTCTCTCCTGTCTATTTCATCGCTACCATTTCTAGAAATAGCAAAATGACAGAAGTCTACAAGTTTATTTCAGGGGCAGAACCTTCCGATTTCAAACGTCAACTGAATATACCAATTTTAACTCTCGGTCTTCCATTTGGGAACATTCTAGAGATGCTGAGACAAGTACGAATTTGCTTTCTGACTTCGGTTCAACAAATCTTTGTAATCGTCCGTTTCACCAACACTGCGGGACAGCTCCAGCTGTAAGGCGTGTGTCTGTCTGTGTGTGTGTGTGTGTGCGTGTATGTGTGTGCGTGTGTGTGTGTGTGCGCGCGCGCGCGCGTGTGTGTGTGTCTGTCTGTGTGCGTGTGCGTGCGCGCGTGTGTCTGTGTGTGTGTGTGTGTGCGCGTGTATGTGTGTGCGTGCGTGTGTGTGTCGGTGTGTGCGCGCGCGGTCTGTCTGTCTGTGTGTGTCTGCTTAAAGCGGCGGCTGCGACCGGATCTTGACCCCTCCCCAGTCAGCTGACTGGACCGCCCCGGTGCGGTCTCTAATTGGGCAGGACAGACAGATTTCACCCCTCTAAAAAGCATCGATGATGGAGGACCAGGTTTTCAGGAAAGGGCGAAAAGGTAAGAGTCGGGGCGGGCTGGCTTAGGAGACGAGGCCTGAAGAAAGGGGGCACTTGAACCCAACCCCCGCCCGCACTTCCGGGCTCCCCGAGGCCGCTCTCCCCAGAGGCCTCGCAGCCTGCCCCAGGTCCCACAGCTACGCAGCCGGGGGCATCCACACAGGGAGGCTGCACGGCCTGCGGCCCGCGTCTCGGAGAGCAGCCGCCCTCCTCCCGGCGGGCTGCGCACTGCGGCGTTACCTGTTGAGGAGCAGGGAGGCGACGCTGAGGCAGAGCAGCAGGAAGCAGAAGAGCGGGTACTGGCGGCAGATCTCGCGTCCCACGTCCAGCCGCAGCCGCTGCTTCAGCTTCTCCCCCATCGTCCGCACCCAGGGCACCATCTCCACCGGCGTGGCTGAAGCTGTGCTACCGACTGAGGCTGAGGCCGAGGCCGAGGCGACCCCCATTAACCTCTTCCGTCTCTGTCCCGCCGGCTGCCGGCCCGCCGGCCGACCCACACCGCCGCCGACCGGCGGACTGTCCGTGGGTTGCAGACGCCAAAGCTCCGCCCTAGGCCCCCGCCGCGCGTGCGCGGCCGCCTGCCAAGGGGACGGAGGCGCGGCGCGCCGAAGGTCGTCACCCCGGGCGAGCCCCCGCGCGTTCCGCCGCTGGTCTCGCCGCTCCGCCCTCCTGGCCTCCCAAAGAGGATCCAGCTCCTCCGGCGACCCTCCTTTCTCGGAAATCGGGGTGAAGCTGCAGCACCCTGTAACCGCCTGTGTTAGAGAGGAAAGAGAGATTTGTGCCCGAGCGCTGGAGAAACTACTCCCTCCCTCGCCCCCCGCAGCTGCCAGGCCCTGCGTGCGGGACTCCCCGAGCTCGCGGGGCCGCTGGGGACTGTAGTCTTTGTGACGCGAACCTGCGAAGGGTGGAGTGCAGGGTCGCGCCCCCGCCACTCTCCTGCCTCCCTCCTCACCAGAGGCTCAGAGGGGGGTGAAGACAGGTGCGAGTTTTGCGCGTTGCCCAAGGGGGAGCAGGGAGGGACGCCTCCGAGTCCTAGTTTTGCTCAGGCCTCGGGTAATACGACCCTGGATTTTCGAAGAGCCCCACTGGGCCGCCACCCCTGCGAAAGAGCCTCTTTTGCGCGCTCAGGGGCGTGGGTCTAACCAAAATCCAAGTGTTTGGATAAGGGGAGTTGACAGGTTAAAGCCCCCCTGTAGTGTCTCATTGGGCTTTTGCTTTACTAAATTTTTACTGTACTCATCGCTACTCTGATACAGGAAGACCTTATCATAGTAAGTAAAATTTGGGCGGCGCGCTAAACCCTTTCATTTAACTTCCACACATTCATCTCAGTATATAGGTACTCCGGTTTTCTCCCATTTTGCAGCTAGATTACTAAAGCAGAGGGGAATGTGCTCAGGATCAGTTAGCGAAACCGAAATCCCAGAGCTGGGGCACTCATGCTGCCTGTCATTTCTCCTCCCTAGGATCTTACCTTCCAAAGTGTGGAGACAGACATGCTCAGAAATGATTTTCAAAACAAAACAAAACGTGGTATATGTATAGTTTCATTAGTATTTCCCCATGTTATTCTGAATGCATGGATCATCTTTAACGATGCATTATTTTCCGTCAGGATGTACCTTTACTCTGTTATGCTGTTTAATTTCATTAATAGTATAATTATTACCACCCTTGATCACGAATCTATACACAATTGTAATCATTTATTTAGGATCAACATAAATTGCTGGATCAAAGGGTCAAATTTCTTCCCAGTATGGCCCAATTCCACGGTGATATATAAAAGTATCCATTTCTGCCTTGGCCGGTGACGCTCAGTGGTTAGAGCGCCCGCAGGGCCGATGCACCAGAGGGTTACCGGTTGAATTCCCGGTCAAGGGCAGCTACCTGGGTTGCAGGTTCCACCCCATCAGTGCGGGAGGCAACCAATCCATGTGTCTCTTTAACATCAGTGTCAATCTCTCTCTCCCTCTTCTCTCTCGCTCTCTACCTCCCTCCCTCTCTCCCTTCCCCCTACCCCCATTCTCCTTAAAAAAAAAAAAAAAAAAATCAATGGAAAAAAATATCCTCAGGTGAGGATTAACAACAACAAAAAGTATCCATTTCACTGATCCTCATCATTAGGCATTAACATAACAAATATACTCATGCTGTACCATTTCTGATTAAACCATTTAAAAAACTGTGTACCGTCATTGGGAAGCTTAGTGCTATTTTTTATGTTTTGAGATACATATTTAATTCAACATTTATAAATTTTACTTTTGCAGTTTTTAGCGTCTTTGAATCATCTATAAACCCTCCTTTATATGAACATTCTAGGGCTACAATGAAGTACAACTAAAAGATGTATGTTGAATTAATCTACATGTTTCAAGTACTTACTGTAGACTTGAATACTTTAGAATTGGTTAAGTTACTTTATTAAACTTTTCCAGGAAGTTATAGTGCCAGTCTTTTTTCTGTTTAAAAATTTTGCTTCCCTAAAGGCCTATTCTAAAATTACTGTTCAACTTTTCACTAAGAGCCAGGGCATTTTAAAGATCAAATGTTTTTGTTCTGTTCAAGTTAGACATCTTTACAATCAACTAAGACTTCTTTCCCATATGATTTTCTTAGACACAATTAGAATAAGCTAACTACTAAACAATAGGCAATTTAAATGGTCATATTACTCTTATGCTCAGGAAAGTAGAAAATAAAAATAAATTTCTGCACTAAGAAAATTCCTTAAAATCTATGCCTAAAGGAAGAAAATTTCCTGTTGCTACAGACATCATTTAATGAAATAAAAACTTTATTTCATTTGGCAAGTTTTTATTTCATTAAATGTTTTTCTTTTTTCTCAATTACAGTGTACAGTCAATATTTTTTTGTATTAGTTTCTAAATGTTTTCTCTTTAACCTTATAATATAGTATCCACTTTAACACTCACACACATATCTTGAATTTTTTTCCAACCTTTTATTAAAAGTTGGGATATGGGCTATCCATAACCAATCCTGGCTCTAAAACCAGCTCCACTTTCTACTAGAATATTTCATTGAGTAAGGTTAACTTGATCTCTCAACTCCTGCATCCTCATTTCTAAAGCAGAAATAGCCTTCATAAATTTCAAAGATTATATTAGATGGAAAGTGCCTATTAAATGCCTTTATACAATGCTTAATACAAAAATATTTCTTAATTGATGGATTTATGAACATGACAAAATCCACCCAAACCAATTAGCTTTATTTAGATTATAATCTAAAATGACAGCCTGGCCAGCGTGGCTCAGGTTGAGCATCGACCTAGGATCCTGAAGATTGCAGTTAGATTCCCAGTCAGGGCACACGCCCGGGTTGCAGGCTCGATCCCCAGTGGGGAGGGTGCAGGAGGCATCAGATCAATGACTATCTCATCATTGATGTTTCAACTCTCCCTCTCCCTGTCCCTTCCTCTCTCTGAAATAGATATATTTTAAATAAGTAAGTAAAATAAAATGACAATGACGTAAAGCCAAAGCTTATGGGAAACTGAGAGCTTTATTGGCTGCCCTGAAGTTCTAGACCTGCACTGTCCAATACAGTAACTAATAGATATTGTCTGGCTATTCAATGTTTGAAATGTGGCTAGTTTAAATAGGCATATACTATAATTATAAAATACATACCAGATTTTGAAGGCATGAAAACAAGAATATAAACATCTCAATTTTTAAAACTTGATTACATGTTAAATAATGTTTTGGAAATAATGGGCTAAAAAGTATTAACCTATGTTTCTTCTGTAATGTGGCAACTAGAAATTTTAAATTACATATGTGGCTTGCACTGTACATCTACTAGACAGTGCTGGTTCAGATTGTTAGTTGTGGAGTCGGTACAATTAAATATGTAAATTTTCATAAATGCTACAATTATCATGTGTGCTAAGGGTACATTTTCAAATTACAAAACATAAAAAATAGTTGATAATGCATTCACCTAAAGGGCTCACAAACAACTGAAAATCCAATAATATCTGTATTATTGGATATTTATTGAATTAGCAAGTAAGTGTAAGGCACTGTGCTAAAGGTGGTGGCAGCCTGGCCGGTGCTGCTCAGTGGTTGAGCGTCACCCCATGAACCGAGATCACTGGTTCAATTCCAGGTCAGGGCACATGCTCAGGTTGCGGCTGGATCCCCGGTAGGGGGCATGCAGGAGGCAGTTGATCAAAGATGTTTCTCTCTCACTGATGTTTCTATTTCTCTATCCCTCTCCCTCTCTCTAAAAAATCAATTAAAAAAACATTAATAAATAAAGGTGGTGGTAGATACAATGATTTAGATGCATTTTCTCCAAAGGGGACACGTCACACATGAAAAATGTATAATAGAGGGCATATTTATATATAAGGACTGTTGTTTTGTTTTAATGACAAGTGATGGCAAAGGGAAACTGATGATCTGGAAAGGCCTCTGGGAAGAAAATAATTTGAGCAAAGACCAGAATTTCTCTTTGATTTCATTTAATTTTCAGAAGTCATGCAGCACTAGGCATTGTTAATTAAAATGCTTTTAATTAAATCTCATTTACCCCACCCCACCTGCACGTTATACAATTTGCTCTTTATGTTGGTAGAGGAGTATGAAAAGGGTGTTGAACACCTGAATCCCAGTAATTAGGCCCACTTAACTCTGATGATCCTGAATATACAGCAACTTGTTGAAGGGCATTATTTTCGTGGACTGTCAGGAAGAGGGTAAATGAATACAAACACACTACCCCCTAGAAGCCATTTCAGTCCCTACTTCTCAAGGATTCCTCCTGTAATTTTGGAGCATGCTCTCCTATCACAGGATTGGCATTCCCAAACCCGTTTTACAGCCCTATGTTTCAAAGCGCCGAGGTTCTTTTTTTTTTTTTTTTTTTTGTGGCAATGTTATTTTTATTCTTAATTTTATATCTCATGACCCTCTTCTCCCCACAACCTTTCCCTCTATCAATCTCCAGAAATAGCACCTGTTAAAGGAATCACTGAACTGCCTTCTTTACTTCAAGAAATGGTCCTTTCAGCATGAAACAGACTGACAGATCTCAGAGGGAGGAAGGGAAGGAGGGCAGGAAGAGATCAAAGAACTTATAAGCATATAAGCACAGCCCATGGACACAGACAATAGACGGGAAGAATTAGGGAGGGGTAGGAGATGTGGGGAGGGAGGTAAAGGGGAGAAAATGGGGGACATCTGTAATACTTCAACAAAATAATTTCTTTAAATGTCCTTTCCTAGGTTTTCAAAATAGGAACTCATTAAAATGGAGAATATGTAATTCAAGGGAAGAGCATCAAGGGATTTTTATGAATAGTTTAAGATATTTGAAATCCTGTTATTACTTTCATATTTAATGCATCCCCCCTTTTGTAGCGATGAAGTAAAACCTCAAATGGGAAAATCTGAAGAACTACAACTTTCTACAACTCATGGTTCAAATACATTCTCCCTGGGTAAAAGCTGTTTTGACCATGAAATTCTGGGTGTTCTCAGCACTAAAAACTTAAACATTTAATGTTTGTCATCTTGTTTCTAAGATATGACAGAATAACAACCCTCTCAAACCTCTTTCATGGAAATATAGGTAGTTGGTTTTAACTTCAAAAATTTGGATTATCTAGTAACTGATTAGAAACTGAAAAATATGCTCACCTGCCTATTGGTAAATATTAAAGATTTATTGGAAAGGCACTTACAATCTAACACACCGTTAATCTTGTATAATATGGTGAGTGTTATCTACTTTTCACAGTTACTCTTTAAGTAAAACATTCCACTTTCTTTGATAACTATAGAGACGATGGCTTTCATAAAAAGAAAAATTCTAACTATATTCAGATGCTTAAATATAGCTACCACCTGACTTCAGTAACTTCTGAAAATATTTTGGAAAGGCTTTGCAATCCTTCCTCTTACCTCTTGGTAGGCTATATTCTAAAATATAAAAACAGCCCGGCCAGGGGTGGCTCAGTGGTTAAGCATCGATCTAGGATCCAGAAGACCGGGGTTCCATTCCCGGTCAGGGCACATGCCCGGGTTGCGGGCTCGATCCCCAGTCGGGGGCGTGCAGGAGGCAGCCGATCAATGACTCTCTCATCATTGATGTTTCTCTCTCTCTCCCTCTCCTTTCCTCTCTCTGAAATCAATAAAGATACATACACACACACACACACATATATAAAACAAAAGCATTTTGATATGGTACATATAAACCACCATGCAACTAGGCTTGGTTCAGAATTATGAAAATCACTAATATTAGTACTTCTATTCCAATTCTAGTAAGGTTGCTACCAAATAATTAAAATCAATTTTTATCTTCACTAAAAAGTAACTATTTTGGGAAGCTGATTATAGTATATAGTATATCCAAGTAGAAATCTCAAATAAGAAAATTTTGGAAATTTTTATTGAAAAAATTTTATTGGAAAATTTCCCCTATATATTGAGCTACCATTTAAATGTAGGAATTTTAGTTCAATGAACATAGATTTTAAAAGTCTGAATTTTGAGCATTATCAGAAAGTCATATATAGCCTATACTCTTCAATTTTGTGAAAAGAGTTACAAATATGAGAGAGTCATTAATCGGCTGCCTCCTGCTAGCCCCCTACTGGGGATCGAGCCCACAACCCAGGCATGTGCCCAGACTAGGAATCAAAACAGTGACCTCTTGGTGCATGGGACAACGCAACCAGCTTAGCCACACCAGCCAGGGCTGGTTTGTTTTTTTTCAAAAAGACATATAATTAAAAAGATTCATTCACTTTCGGCTCTTGAGACCAAGAAGAAAGCTTCTCCCAGAGTGCTCACAGAAACACTGATGGCAGGACTGGAGCAATTTTTGAGGGTTTGGGAGTTAAAAAACCAACAAATATCCCTAGGTAAATAGTCCCTTTCATGTACTGGGTTTTCAAACGTTGGTAACACATTATGTATTATTCTTAAATTGGTTTTAGCCTATTTATATATTCAGCCAGTTTCATAGCTTTCTTTCCACTGTGTTGAAGCAGCCTATAAAACTGATCATGGGAAGATGGGAAATTCTAATTACCACATACACCGTTAAAAGGTAGCAATAATGAATATATAATTTAAATTATTCTGAACATTCTTGCAGTTACAAAATATCAGATTTTAAAGTGTTGCCAAATGTTTTAAAACCATGGTTTTACTCCTAGTTATCTTAAGCAGGTTGATAACTTGGGTTTTGACTTAGTTTTTACAAACCTATAGTACAAACAATAAAGAAAACAGAGCCAATAGGAGAGCCAAAGTCAGGACTTATCTTCATGTTCTCCTAATTGAACATGTTCCTCAGGGATACTTTGTTGAGAGTTTTAATACACCTACAGCAAGGAGACTTTACTATTTTGGCTGAAGAGGATTTTTGTTTGAGTGGCTGGCTTGAGTGGGGTAGAACTCTAAAACACCCAGGCATGAAGTAAGCCAAAGACAGACAAGGCAAGCAGTGTTTTTAGAAATTATCAATGGAAGGTAAAGGTAGAAGGACAAACTAAGGCCAAATTATAAAAATTTTAATTTTATTTCTATTGGATATTGCTGTTATAGACTCTACAGATATGAAGAGCCATTATAATTAAAAGTGCCACTCAGAAATTTGGTCTTTAGGAACCATTTAAGAGATTCGTAAATATGAAGTTCATCCAGACCTGAACTTCCTAAGTCTTAGGGGTAGGACTTGGACAGAGAGGATATTTCAGGCCTATTCAGTAACAGTAAATGATCAAATGTACCTAGCTGGATGTGGTGAGAGAAATTAACAGGACATAATCGCTGACAGAGTAGAGCACGCTAACATGTACAACAAACAGCTGAAATGCAAACCTGCACATGACAGAGATTAATCAAGCCCTGACGTTAAACAGGAGTCCACATAGATGTGATGCCAAGCTGTGAATATAAATGAGATCAAGGAGACATGTATAGAGGGGAAAAGGGGGAAATAAGGGCAGGTAACAACAGGGTAGTCAGAGAACCAGCTGAGTGCCAAGAAAACTTTTCAGGTAGAGTAATTCAGTATAACTTAAAGAAGTTAAAGCTTTTGAAAAAAATGTAATTTTTTTAACAGGTTACTGGTATCCTTCCTTTGAACAGCTCTTGAAAACAAGAAAGGAAAACCAGCTCACATGGGGAATCATTCCAAAACCACCAGACTGCCTAGAAAAGGGTGCAATAGAATGCGTTACCCTGATAATGAAATTTGTGAAGTTTCAACCTAAAGCCAGTTTCCTGAGGGGCATGGGAGAAGAGACTGCTGTGCTTAGAACAGTTAATGCCATTTTGGATTATTTGCTGGCCCTATAATTTTTAGGACATACTTGAATTATTAGCAGTAAAGCAAATTTAGGAGGTTGATTTAGCAATTTAGCCTTTTATTTCTTGATCAGATTCATTAGTATATTACCATTATACCAAATGAAAGTTTTGCTTAAAATTTTAGAACTAAGAGACTTGAGATAATAAATACTAACTCTAAAGATTACTAAACATAGTTACTACCACAAAAGTAGATCCATGTTGCTCACATATTAATTACATCTCTCTTATTCAGGCTGCCTGCCATCGAGGTAATATTAACACAGTAATTTAGAGTATCTGGGGATAACCTGAATAAGGTTTGATACAATTTTCTTCCTCGGAATATACAGACTCCAATGTTTCCTTAACTGTAAGAAAAATATTTGTCTTACTCTCCTTCAAAAAGTAACTATCACAAAAATAATGTACCAGCAAATGTTTATATATGTAAACTACAAAAATAATGTACCAGCAAATGTTTATATATGTAAGCTATTACCAGTGAAGTCTTTTAATGTAACATTTCCTACATATTGTGAAACTAAGCCTTCACAGTAAAAGTATGAATGAAGCAGGAAATCCTGTAGGCAAAATTTTAGTTTGTGTGTACCATGAGATGACAAAGGTTGAAAATCACTGATCTAAGCCACTGAAATTGTGAGACTGTCTTAATGCACATACAATACTTTTAGCAACCTACACTATTAAATTTATAAAAAGTGAATAAATACACATTTATATACAGACTACATCAGACACCTTATTAGAATGGGAAAGCCCTATGAATACAAGAGATTAGCATGCCTTATGTCCATCAATTTTAATTGAATGGGTCTCAGGATACTAATTAATAAGTTTTATTTTCCTCTTCAGTTTGCTTTTGTCTCTGTCCAAATACCATTACCATTAAAAAAACTACCCAAGATTTTTAGTACCAAAAATCTTGAAAGTCAGCTTCTCCCATGATGTCAGCTAATACTCAATATCACAAAACCTAATTAAAAACTGTATTGATACCTGAAGAGGTCCTTAATAGCCAAAATAATCTAAAATGTTTGAATTACCGTATTTATGTAGAAATGTTTTTAAGAATTTAGATTCTCTTATCAGCAAATAAGGGGCATATGACACAAAAGTATTAAATAATATATTCTCATGAAATCCCAGAAAATCAAATCTAGAGGAGACAGATTTGCGAGATCCCAGCCGAAAAATAAGGAATGTGGTCTCATTACTAGGTAAAATAGCACATTAAATGGAAATGGAAAAAAAAAAAAAAATGTTCAGAAACTGTATGCTAAAACAAAAGCTATCATACCATTCCCAAAAAGGCCTTTTAAAATAACCCACTTTGTATAGTCAGGAGTGTCTGCATCAAATGTGTAAATGAAATTTGCATCCTTAGTCACAAAATGTCTTCTATATACCCATAGCATGTTAGGTGCTATACGCTTTTCAAATAAGATTTATTCAAATTTTTCCTAGACATTTTAAATGAGGCATGACGTGAGACTAATAATACAGATTAAGGTAGTTTCTTCTAAGAAATCCAAGATAATGCACACCATATTGTTATATTTTACTATCCAGTTCTGTTTAAAAACTAGCACTTTTATATTATTTGCACAATTTAGGTAAAAAAGGTAAACTGGGGCTCATTAATTTTGCACTCACAAAGCTACATGGGAAAGGAGCCATTTTTCTTGGGAGGGGTGAGTGGGAAGCAAAAGGCAAGATCTCTAGCTTGTAAGAGGGGAAGAACTTTAGGTGACTGAGGGTTGTAAAACAGTTTCCAGGGTCGCCCCTCCTCAAATCGAGTAACCCACCTGGAAGGGGTCAGTTCTCCTGCAATTGGGCCCTTTTCTTTCTGGCATTGGAGGGTAGCCTGCTTGCCTGTCTGCTCCTAAGGACGCTAACATAAAGCCTTATTAGTCAGTCCTCATGTTCTTCTCACATACACAGAACTTAGCCACCTCAGTGGGCAGGGCCAGTTAACAACAGATTACTTTTATCAATATCCTTCTTTCCTAAATATGAATAAAGAACCACCATTTAAGAAAAATCAGAAGCATACAAAGTAAATAACCCAAGTGAACTAATATTAAAATATATTCTATAAGAAACTGATAACTTCAAGAAAACCTTCAGAATTCGAGTGAGCAAGGCAGTCCACATATAAAGAACAAACAGACTGCTCTACTGCTGAAACTTAAAGTCAATAATATGCCCTGAAAGAAAGAAAAAAGTAATTTTCCATGAAGGGTAAAAAGCTAGTGATGGATAAGGGGGAAAGTTTAAACATAAGAGAATCAATACAGTCCAATTCTTCCAATCCAAACGCTAAAAAGAAAATAAACTAAAAAAAAAAAAAGTGAAAAGCAAAGTTCTCAGCAATAAAGAAACCCTTAAGACTTCAAGCTAAAAACTGAAATACAAACCTACACACAGATGCCCTGGCCAGTATGGCTCATGAGTGTCATCCCATGCACCAAAAGGTCGCTGGCTAGATTCAGGGTTGGGGCACGTGCCAGAGTTGCACGCTTGATCCCCAGTAGGAGGCGTGGAGGAGGCAGCCAATCCATGTTTCTCTCCCTCCATCTCCCTTCCTCTCTCTATAAAATCAATAAAAACATACATATTTTTTAATTATTAAAAACAAAAAAACCTATGCACAGAATCTCATGAAACTTGAGAAAACCAACTAACAACAAAAAATTAATGCATAAGGAAAAAAAACTACCTACACATGAAAAGCTGCATTCAAATCAGATGGTTAGAAGCAACACAGGACACTACAAAACAATGAAGTAACAACTCCAAAGTTCTGATGGAAAATGACTTTTGCAGCTTGAATTCTATGTCCAAACGGTCAATTGAGAGTGAGGGTGAAACTATTTTCCCATATGTAAGACTGTTACCATTCATATACCCTTTCTGAAAATATCACCTGAGAATATACTGCAGCAAGAATAAAAGCAAACCTAAGAGGAAGCTATGAAACCTAAGAAATGGTAGAATCCAGCAATGGAATGGGAAAAAAGAACCCTAGAATGAGCATTCTACACAGAGCATTAAATATGATTAAGTAACCAAGAGTTCAGTAAAAAGAAATTAAAAATTCAAGAAAAAAAAAATCAAGCTAATGGTTCATATTTTAGCAATGGCATGTATCTAAGCAAATGAAGGAACATTTAAAAAAAAAACAAAAACTTCATTCACCCTGGCCGATTTTGCTCAGTGGTGTCAGCCAGTGAACTGAAGGGTCTCAAGCTCAGTTGCGGCGCTATCCCCATCCCGTCGAGGTGCGAGGGGGAGGCAACCAATGAATCTCTCCCCCCGCTTCCACTCTCTCTGAAAAGCAATGGGAAAAATATCCTTGGGCGAGAATTAAAAACGGAGTTCATTTTATGTCTTGTAGAATTTTGCCTTCCAAAGGACAGATTTTTGTCAAAATTGGATTATCTATGAATCTAAGTACATTGCCCATTTTAAATGCTCTATTTTGGCTATCTTCAGTCTAGAGACAGAATGTTATAAAGTGTCATAAACCTGACAGCAGAAAAGTAAAGATGGAATTACGGAGAACTGGGAGAGGAAGGAAAGTATTGAGTATGCTGCTTCCTCATCTTATATATATAGTGAGGAGGAAAACATACTAAAATTGGTGAGTAAAGGCTTAAGTGAAGTTTGAGTAATAAAGTTAACCAATTGAATTTAAAAGTTCAAAAGGAGAATAGGATTAGTTTAAGCTAAATTCCTTACAAGGGGTAAATACTGCCTAAGTGTAGTGATTGAAAGATGTAAAAGGTAACCACTTCAAGAATTAAGTCATTCTCCCGCCCAGCCTGGTGGCTCAGTTGGTTGGAGCATCGTCCCATACACCAAAAAGGCTGCGGGTTCGTCCCCCAACCAGGCACATTAAGAGGCAGCTGATCGATGTTTCTCTTTCCCTCCCTTCCTCTCTCTCTAAAATCAATAAACATATTCTTGGGTGAGGATTAAGGAAAAAAGAAAGTCATCACCCCTGTGAATTGCCTAGAGAAAGACTTTCCTATCCTGCTATTTGAATGCTATTTTGTATCCTGACTGGATCCTGTTTTCCAGGTATAGGTCTTTTAAATTTCCTTTAAGGTATTATCAAGTTAAATTATTAACTAAGCATGATATATACAGAGTGTCCCCCAAAAAAATGTACTTTGAAGGTGAAATGTATTTCAATAAATACTGCCTTTATCATTATTCAATGTGTGTATATACATATTTTGGGGACACCCTATATATTCAGACTCCCTTTTCAAGTGACTTAAGTTCAACCCCTACCAACTGGAAGGTACATGTAAGCCTATTCACATGGATGCAGCCATTGCTCTAGCTACTTTAAAATACAGCATGACTCTTAGGAGTAGGTGTTGTCAAGACCTTATAGTTATCTAACCTTCATTACTTATCCTCTCCAAAGTGCTCTGCAAAAGAACCTTATACAAGCTTTATGGACACAAAACCAACTTGACACTTCATCGGCAGAACAAGAATTCAATCTAGAAGTACTCCTTCCTCATAAATAAATGAGTATAGACAGGGTTTATAGGTCAATACTGTTTTGTTCAGCAGCTTGAAATTAAACTGACCATGAGCATAAAGGAAAATTGCTGGGCTGTGTTGTTCTAATTACAATTAGATATAAACATAAAGCTGTCTATAAATCTCAAGACCAACTGTCCCCTTAACTTCAAGACTTTTATTTTTTTAAACATCAGATAATTTAAATGTAGATCTTCAGATTAACTTACATAACCATTTCAAGTTAATTTTTAAAAGCTTTCCATATTATATAGTGGTTCAAAAATGATTCACATTTCAAGTGAACATGCCATAATTAAGCCTAATTCAACAAATAAACTAAATTTCCACCAAACTGAAAAAAATCTATAAGAATATTTTAAATGCCTGCCTAGTACCATTCAGATTTCCCTGCCTTGAGGAGTTTCCAGTCTTAAAGGTGGGAAACAAAAGTAAGCCCTAGCCAGCTTGGCTCAGTGGTTAGTGTCACCCTGTGGACTAAAGGGTCTCGGGTTCGATTCCAGTCAAAAGCACGTAACCTCGGTTGGCAGGCTCAATCCCCAGGCCAGGTCAGGGCACACGCAGGAGGCAACCAATTGCAGCCAATGTTTCTCTCTCTCTGTTCTCCCCCTCCCTTCCACTCTAGGAAATCAATGGTAAAAAAATCCTCAGGTGAGGACTAACAACAAAAACCACACAAAAAAACCCAAACATAGAAATTAAATGACTTTAAAGAAAAGTAGTAATTTAAATAGACTGATTAAAAGATACTAAGCAGGTATAAACCAAAAAAAGTTGGACTACAGAATCTGCTGCTGGGTCCCCTAGCTTTGCTTATGCTGTCCTAAATGCTAAATGGATCTTCAGGAAACCAAGAGATAAACTCAAATTTCTTATAATTTTAGAGTAAAAAGCTTTTCATCATGTTTTAATTCAATTTATAAATAAATCTGGTGAGAACTACCTAAAGGGAACTGCTCCTATCCTTAATGTTGAAAATTCCTAGGAATTCAATTTCTGCAAGTTCAGGTAAATTTTTATTTTTTTAAATCCTCACCCAAGGATATTTTTCAGAGTGGGAGAGAGAAACATCAATAGAGACACATCGATTGGTTGCGTCCCACACGCACCTCAACGGGGACTGGAATTGAGCCTGCAATCAAGATACGTGCCCTTGGCCGAAATCAAGCCCAGGACTCTTCAGCTCGCGGGCCGACACTCTAACCACTGAGCAAACCGCCTAGAGAGAATGTTCACTATTTCAAGAAAAAAGGGATACCAAATTTTGCCAGAACTAGTGTATTACATATGCATGTGACTGCAGAGAACTGAAGTGTATTCCACCAATTTTTATAGATGACCTTTGATATACTACTCGTTATGTTTTCCAAGCTCATTCCAAATACTAAGTAACAGTTAGTATATATGCTTTTCTAGTTTTTCATGACGTTAACATAAGTTAAAGCAATTTTAGAGGCCTAATTCCTGAGGCTTCCAATTTAAGCAACAACAACAACTCATTAAAGATATTTAAAATGAAGCCATAAAGGTTTCTTTACTCATGACAAATAGATGCACTGTCTTGGCAATTTTGTGTTCAAATGATGCAGTGCTGGCATTTTATAATTCTCATAGGAAAAAATCAAGACACTAAACTTCAAATGAAAAATTGTTATGTAAATGCCATTATTCAAATTTCCTTAATCTCAATTGAAAATTAGCATCATTAATAGAGCCAGACCAGAGGTGATGTTATTACTCTTCTGGATATTCCTACACTTTGCAGATCGGATTTTGGAATATGTAACTCTTTCCTACAGATTTTATACTACTGTGAACAAGTCCTAATCATATTCTTTAATCTATGGTAATGGCCCATCCACATCAAAACCTTTGTCCTTTTGCCTTGAAAAAGCAAAATTGACTATAGTTCATAAGTGACAAAAGATGCCAATTCCCTTATGCATCCTAAAATTCTCTCCAAAACAAGCTGATATTGTGTCACAAGAATCTGTTCAGAATACAGCTAAACGCCTAAAAAGGCTGGAAATGCCAATTCATTAACATTACAGATAGCAGACTCTCAGATTAGAACTTGTTTTAAACCATTTTATAGACAAATTAAAAAGTGGATATTCACCAAGATTTGTAAATTATCCTAAAATACCCTCATCTTTGTCCTAAGTTTATTGCTTATGTTAGGAATACTTTAGGAAATTATAGTACCTGAAGACACTAACTTCAATAGTGGTTTCTTAGGACTTCTCCCTCACCCAGAGTCTTACTCAACATTCTTTACTTCAACCAGAAAAAAAGTACTTATTTGGCATCTGCAAGGGAGCCAGAAAGGCAACAAAAATGGTTTACAAAATGCCCTAGTGGTGAATTTTTCCAGTATAAAAACTCATGACTGTTGTAAAATGACAAAAGCTTAAATTTTAGTAAATCCTAAATACAACCTAATCTCTGTACTGACCTAAAAGGACTTTTGCCCTAGTGGCCAATTACTACCCCTACTGCCCCCTCCTTGAAGAAAATCCTAGGATTATGAGCCAACCCCCTCCCTGACCAAGAAATATATTTACAAGTTCCCCACTCTTTGATGATTTACCAACTTAGCTTTAAACTGTTCACCTATCCAACCTCATTTGCAGTCATCTAAATGCGCAACATATGTTTGTTCACTCCTTTCCTGATTTACTTGCACATTTCCAAACCTTCAGAGACTGAGAGAATGGAAGAACACTGCATAGTGGGAGCATGGAAATTACCATTAACTTCACTGAGTCCATTGGCATGTGTATGACCCACAGGATATTTTCAATTAAAATTAAGTGAATACCAACATTTACATACATATCCCCACCATGTGCTTGAATTAGAGATCTTGGGAAATTTGTTTTTACCACTGGCTAGTTACTTTGAATGTATGGATAATTAAAAGGCGAAAAAGCTCTGGTCCCAAGTGTCTATTTAAAAGCTGTTAAATGAAGAACGATGGAGGACACCCACAATAATTCTTGGACTCCTGGAGATCCTAAGACATGCTACAAAAATAGGTCTTTATTCTTAGGAAAATATAGTCAGAGCTAGCTTCCTTATGCTATACATAAAATCTTAACATCAGAGGCAGTACAGATAGTACAGATAGTTTTTGAACTGATCTCCAAACAAGCACAAACCCACTACGTTGAAAAGAACAGGTAATTTGAGGTTTTTGGCAAAAGACAGTACTTCACACATCTAATCCAAATCAAAGAGCCTGCAGACAGTTTTCAGGGAGATAAAAGGAATGAAATAAATATAAATTCTATGGATAAATAAATGTAAGAGACAATTTAAATAAGCTAACAGAACTATTATTTTTTAAATAAAAATACTAATCAGGTACAAGCTTTTGTTTCTCAATGCCAGACTTCTAAATGTTTATCAGACTACTGTTAATATCATTAAAAACCTAATCTTGGACCAGAGCATTAGTTTTAATACTGTTTTGCATTTGTAAAAAAGATTTTTTTCCAAACTAAATGCTTCTGGTCATGAAAAATATTTTAGGTACATTACTGAAGGCAGACTGTGGTGCTAATAGAATGTAAGTACTTTTTTAAAAAGTGACAGACCAAAAAGTCCATCTACTAATTTGCCCACAGTTAAAAATATCTTTGAACATTGGTTTATAATTAGCATCTTAAAAAGTAGTGGCATGCCCTATTGAGTGGTATGATTACTAATTAGTACTATACATCATCCCCACAAGTCTGTTCATTTTACGTATTGTTACTTAAGTTCATTCATTTTATACCCACCACTGAATTCCTATGCTCAGATAAAAATTTTATATACATCATTGGGGAGAAAATAGTCATGGTGGGTATTCTTGGAAGTTTTAGGAACCTGAGCAATCATTTACTCTATCTCCCTCTTCTAAATGTACGAAGGCCTTCTGCTTTTTCATTTCTCCCCTTAAAATAGACTACGTCATACTTTGTAATAATAAGGTGATCTTTTGTTGTTTCTGATAAGTGACTTTTAACTTAGCAGTCAAAAAGGCTCTCCTGAATGTGACAATTCTGCCCAACTAGAGTGATGTTCACCCTGATATTAAATAAGTCTTTTCAAATATCTTATATACAAGTGAATACCCCAGATCACCCCACCAATCCATTTCTGTTCTTATTTTATCCCAAGGAAAATACTTATATTTTGTTAAATCAGACTTGCAGTAATTGGTAAATTTCTCATGATGCAACTGCCATCATGAGTGTGCAACCGCTTTTTGTGCTCAATCCCTCCTTCATTTCTAACATCTGATTCAGTTGCAATGGCTGAAAATCTTCCATAAAAAGAATATATCAATACAATTTTCTCACAAAGTAACTTTCTGGAAACTGATTAAATTGACGATGACTTTTGATTGCCAAGTAGTCTGCAGAAACAAAATCTTGCGTCTGTTTTGGTTAGGTAACTCTTAACAATCAGAATGCATTTAAGAATACATTTTTCACCCCAAGGAAGGGACTTGACTCTTGGATGTAAGACCCATTCCTTGACAATATATACAAAATTTCTTTAACTTGTCATCTGTCCATTCTTTGAAGCTGTCAAAGCCAAGAACCCATAAACAAATCACAAATAGCAATAACCTACATTAGTTAACATTCCCCTTTTAACATGTTGACATTTTTACTAAAGGATTAGTTATTTTTGCATTTCCATTTCTCATATCCCATGACATTCCATATAAATTGCATTATTGCTTTATAGGCCACACAACATTCCAAAGTATGTTTATATGCATTGCCTGTTTTCCTTGATTTCTGATAAGTTTGATACTGATTTTACTACAGAAATTTTAAGTTTGAAAATACCAGTTAGTATTTCTTCTCAGAACTTAATTGTTCACATCACTAATCACTACATGCATATTTAGCTCTGATTATATTGCTCAAAAACTGCACCCATTATCAGAACAGTGCAAATGATATTTAATTTTAAAATTATAATGGCTTGAATTCAAAGTTATTCAAACGAACACTGTCAAGTTAATTTCACTTGAGTGTGTATATATTTCATCACTACTGTTTACATTACCCATCAATTCTTCACAATTTCTTTGTATCAGTTTTCCCTCCCAAATCCCCAAACTAAGAATGGCAAATAGTCTTAGAAACCCACAGTTCCATATTTTAATGTTTTAAGAACACATTTGTGAACTCACAAAAATGTTCATCTTTCAACTCTGACAATGCAGTTCTTACTTAAGCCAAACAAACCCGTCCTCAAATCCCAACAAATAATTCTGAGAATTAACTTAAACACCTTGACAGTGTCCCTTAAAAAGGGTATGACAGTAAAGTGCCAATAGGCATGGCAATGACCTCTTTGATGGGATCATTTAACTCCTTGGGACTGGGAAATGCCAGCACCAAGGATTACACTGAGATTCAATTTTACTGAAGGCTACATTTAGTTTACCCACTTTCCACAAAGCTATTATACTCATTATATGTCAAAATGAAATGTAAATGTTTTGTGTAGCCCTCAAACTTACACTAAGATTTCAGAGAGATGTACTTTAAAAAAGCACGGGGTTAATATATAAAATCAGTGGCAGAAAGTTTCATTAAGCACCAGGAACTAATTTTTGTCACCCCATACTCATTTTGTAGGTAAGTTTCAATAACCGGCAAGGCACATTTACATATATTCCAATGAATACTTATTGACAAATTTTAAATTACACTCTATGTCCCAGCTATCCCAGTAACTGACATACAACATACTAAAATGGTTTATTAAGATAACATAAAAAAACCAATTAATGTGAAACATACAGGCTATTGGCAACCACTATTCTAAAATTATGTAAGTACAAATAAACATACTGAAATGTGTGCAATTCTAAGTTTTTAAACCAGAATATTTCTATACTAACACACATTTATATTAATGACACATAAAAAAAATAAAAACTTTATTACAAAAATAAGTTACACTCGCCTCCAGCTTACAGTATAAAACAATTTTATTTGCAGGAATGCAAAATGATTGTTTGCCATGAGCATTTTGAACATATGACATGTCTAATTTTGTTAAATTTGCATTTACTGGGGGAACTGGTGTGTATAAAACCTTAAGCATAATAAGCTCTGATCTTCATCGTGGTGCCTATTGGGTACGTGATATTAACTGCAGTATCCCTTTGGGGAAGGGGAAAAGGGATTTCTTTATACCAAGTCCTAATTAAACTATACTTTCACTTTTGACTTTAAGCTATCAATCAATTTTGGACTTGGCAAAAAAATTTTTGAGGGTGATTCAATAGAGGATGCTTCACCACTGAACACTCACTGTCATCAAGGTGCTTTAGAAAATTAAAAACAGCACAAATGATTGTACTCTATTCTACAAGTTATCATGACCTGCATAAGAAATGGAAAGCTGATTCACATTTTTGCAGTGATCAGCAATAAGAAATGCACTAATGAAACATACCTTTTACCTAAAAAGCTAAACTACAGCCATATACTAATCTCTATGATTTATGAAAAAACTTCAAAATATCCAAATGTCAGGCTTCGCTGTACAACTGTCAGTTTTAGTCTGACTTTTTATAAAGGGACACTGCAGTATTTAGTACAAGTTCGGATGCACTTTTTTTGAACATCTGATGTCTTACAAAAGTAACATCTTGCTAAACTATT